>NC_056743.1:1907290193-1907357693 GCF_019279795.1 Protopterus annectens
TAAATAAGTTGAACTTGCTCTCAGGAATTAAAATCATACACATGACATCACTTTCTGCTAACGGCAGTTTCTCTTGAAGTTTTTTCACAAAATCCATATTGTCACATGCAAATTGCAATGACTGATTGGGGGAAGCAGTTAAAACTAAATTTCCCATGTTTATTTCACAACTTTTTTTTTATAGTTTATCATGTAAGGGCAGTAGGAAGTGAGAAACAATAGGTGTTACAAATCACGGACCCCTGAAGTCATTCGGCTGTGTTGATCTTAGTTACCATTGCCCACAAGGTAAAGTGAGTTGCTAAAGATGATCAAATGTGTCTGTCCCTGCGTATACATTAGGTGTTAAATCCTTTATCTTTTTGTTTCCTTTGTTATTCAAACCATTTGTGGGTAGCCAAAATACTTATCCTTTGGGCATGCAGACAGAAATGTGAATTCAGAGCAAAAAAGAAGTAAAAAAAAACAGAATTCAAGAGCCATGTCAGCTGCATACTCACCAGTGATTAATCCCTTCAGTTTAGTCTTTTTACTGAAGTAGGGATTTCTGACACTTTAAAATTATAGTCAGAGTGTGTGTGTGTGTGTGTGTGTGTGTGTGTGTGTGTGTGTGTGTGTGTGTGTGTGTGTGTGTGTGTGTATGTGTGTATGCATGCGTGAAAGAGAGAGGGAGTGAGAGCGAGACAGGAAACATATCATAAGCAAGATCACATTATGCTTCTATTTTGCAATTCTTTCTGTGAATTCCATTTCTCATAAAAAATTTACAGCTGTAGATTGACTAAGGTAAGTACCTAGGATCATAGGTAGATACCAGACAATCAGCCCATTCCTCTCTAATGTACCTCATTATGAGGAACGTTCCTCATTTTGAGTCTTATAAACTCCACGTCCTTCACTGTTGCACATTGAAAGGATCTGTCATGCATTCAGTGTTAAGAAGTGTTGCCCTGCTGGACAGTGGCATAGGTTGCTGACTTGTTAGAACGTGGGCGAAATTCTTGGCTAGGCTTGTAAGGGCCTCAGCACCAATAGTCTAGTAACTTCCTATGAACCTATGATACTATGATCCTAAAGTGATATCCATATTAAATATGGAATCATATGAATTCATCAAAAGCATGTTTTATAATTATAAAATATTGCATTTAAACATCCTGTGAACTCCTAGCTGAAGTTGTTAGTAAGTTGTTAGCAGATTGTCTCCAATTAGAAGATCATCTCAAGAAAAAAAAAAGCTCTTTCAAGGCAAATAACCTGTATGCAGTCTACCAGCCATAACATATACAGAACAGTGGACAACCTCCCATGACTAGGTTAATTGGTTCATAGAAGGTTACTAGGCTAATGGCCCTAGAGCCCTTACAAGCCTAGCCAAGTGAAAATACAGCTAAGAAGGTAAGTAACATGTGCACAAAATAACACAAATAACAGAATGTACACAAGGCATCTCAGCACTTCAGTACCAGCATAAATGTACCCCCTAAAGATAAGGAAATGTCTAGCAAAAAATATTAAATATGTCCAGGATTCAAGAGAAATCCTACTATGATAAAACAGCTCTGTTTCAATCTGGATAATTCTACCATAAACATATTCATGGAAATTCAAACAGGCAAACGCAATTGCCAAAAGGTCTTTCTCGATCTGGATCTCAGGATCATAAGAAGTTACTAGGCTATTGGCCCTGAGGCCCTTATATGCCTAGCTAAGAGTTTAGCCCATGTTTAGACAAATCAGCACCCAATGCCCCTGTTCAGCAGGGACACAGGTAGAATCCCAGGTACGTATTTTCTATTTCCCATCCAGTTATCCAGGTTGTGCTTAAAAAGGGGTAAAGAGGTACTCTGCTTTATGTGGAGAGGGTGTCTTTGTACAGCTGGGGGAGTCTCTAGGACACAAATATGTCCCACCAACAAGTCCTATTGATGTCACAGACCAGGTTGAGGCTGCATGTGTGGGTTACTCGAGTGGAGCTTGACTTGCACATATGCAGCGGTCCCATCAAGGCGGGGTCCGAGTTCACCTTGTATGCCAGACAGAGGTCACCTCTGAGGATTCTGTATGAAATTGAGTAAAGGTACAGGGCTTTTAGCCTATCTGTGTAAGTTAGATTTTTGAGGCCCTGGATTCTCCTGCTGAGGAACCTCTGTGATCTCTCCAGCTGCTGCATGTGCTTTGTGAGGTTCATGCAGAATGGGGTATTGTACTCAATAATGGGTCTTAAAAGGGTAGAATACAGGGATGTTATGACCTCCTTGTCCCTGCATGAGATACCTTACTTATGAGGTGGGCCACGTAGAAAGCTTTCCGTACAATGGAAGCAACATGGTGGTCAAAAATCAGGTTGCTATCAATCTGGGTGCCCAAATCCCTCAGGACTGATTGCTTGCTTAGGACGTTGTTATTAATGTGATAACTTGTGGGGATGTCACTCTACCCAAAGGGGATGATGATGCATTTTTTTGTATTCAGCTTGAGGCCATACTAATTTCAGTTTGGTTAAGAGTTCTTGATGCATAGGCATCAGGTTGATCATCTTTTAAATGACTGCCTCTAGACCAAATTTCAAAGCATCACATGAAAGAGTCACTGGTTTGTGGACATCATAGTACTGAGAGTTGATGGACTAGCAATTCTCTGTTTCAGGGCATCAAATGCTCTCTGGTGTTGTTCTAACCAAGACCAGGATACATCTTTATGTGTCAGCTCTCCCAGTGGTGCTGAAAGTTGGCTGAGATCTGGAATGAACTTGCCTAGATATTTAACCATGCCAAGAAAACATTGCAGAGCTTGAACATTGCCTGGAGCTGGCATCTCGAGAATGGCTGTTTGCTTAGAAGGGTCTGGTCTTAGCCCAGAAATGATAAATAAATGACCAACTTAAGTAACTTCTTGTAGCCTGAATTTGCATTTCTGTGCATTGATCTTAAGATTCACTCGACATGCCCTTTCTAGAAGTTTTTTGACGTTTCTGTCATGTTCGGCTTCTTCATGACCTCCTACCAGTATGTCATCTACTATGCTAGCACAAGGATATCCAGAAAAAAATTGGTTCATTGCATGTTGAAAGACTTCACTTACAGAATTTATCCCAAATGGCATTTTGAAAAATCTGTACCTGCCAGAGTACTGAACATAGTGAGCAATGATGATTTCTTGTCAAGTTGAAGTTGCTAAAATGAACTCTTTGCATCTACGACAGAAAAAATAGTGGCATTTGGTGTCAAGGCTGTGACTTTTTCAACTGTGCACATTGGATGATGAGGTCTTTTTAATGCCTTGTTCCAATCTTGTGGATCAATACATATTCTGGTGTCATCTGAGCTTTTCTTATGAGCTACCACCATGGAAGATACCCATTCAGTAGGAGCAGATGAACCAACTGAAGAAATCACACCTTGTCTCACCATTTTATTTAGCTCGACTTTGACTCTGTTCTGCATTGCTATTGGAAATTTACAAGCTGGCCTGATAATTGGACTGACATCTGGATCTAACATCATGGAGTACACAGCTGGAAGCTTCCCGAATGTACTGGGCGAAATTAGAGTAGTGGTCATTCAAGTTAACTTGGTGGACTTCCTTATTAAATGGAAGCAATCTCATTTTCAAACTATCTCTGAGCCCTAATAATGACTGGACGTGCTTCTTGAACCCATAAAATAACAAGTCATAGCATCTTCCAGCAGAGTAACATGAAAGCACTACTGAGCATTCAGTCTGAATTTCTTCATCTCCATAAGCAACAAACTTTGCACACCTTGCCAAATCTAGCCTTTCACCTTGACACCCTCTAGCCAACGTGTCTGCAGACATAACTTTGCACTTGGAACCTGTGTCAACTTTGAGCTGTGTGGGTTAGCCATTTATCCAAACAGTACAAAATACTTCATTCTTTGCCCTTAAATCTTCTGCATTGATTGTTTCATGAAGCACCGACACACCGTCAACATAAAGATTATTGATCAACTCATTTCTTAAAATGTTCCCTTTTAATGAAAAATGTGGGCCTTTTGATTTACAAAATATTTTGAAATTATTCAATTTATTGCATTTGTGACATTTTTGACCAAAAGCTAAACATTTATCCCTTTTAGATTCATGACCACCACTACAATTATGACAGTTGGCAATGAAACTAGGTTGGGGCCCATGCTTTGAGTTTGCTGACTCTCACGCTTCACTGAGACTGTACGAATTCTGGAATTTGCTGGGAAGTTCTGAGGTTTACCAGTGAGTGCTGCAGGGGTTACAGTTTTACAGTTGCTGCCATGTGCTTGGGCCTGTTTCTTTTAACCACGTGCTGCATACTATCAACATGAGCTTTATCACTGTACCTTCTAGAGCTGTTCTCATTTGTAAACATATTTGTGTGCTTTTCTGTGAGCTCATATATCTAACAAATCCCAGTGGCCGTATTCAAAGTTAAATCACTGTCACGAAGCAAAATCTTTCTTACAGCAACATCTTTTATACCACACAAAAGTCTAGCCATAATCAACTCATCCCTTAAATCACCAGATCTGCACATTTTAGCTTTATTCCTCAAGTCAGTTATATATGCTGCAAAAGTTTCACCGGGCTTTTGATCTCTTGTGTAAAACAAGTGACTTTTCATTGTAATGTTTGTCTAAGGGTTACACATTTCTCTAAATTTACGTTTTAAGCACTCAGGGTCCTCCCTTGACTCAGCCTGTACAACACTATGATGGCTTTTCCCCTTTCCTCTATGTAGGTGCATACACAAATGAACGTTCCCTTTCTACGGCTTCTGACCCAGCTAAATTAGGCAGAATAAATACCTTTTAACTGTCATCTTTATCAGAAAATACAGCCTGTATGAAAATGTATTCTTGCTCAAACACTCTCCACTTCTCTGCAATATTACTGTCAAACACAAGTGTACTGGGTTTTCGAAATCCGTTTGCCATGCCCACAAAGTATACACAAACACACTGAAAATATGGCCTTTGTAATTCTGTATGAACAAACTGTTATGTGAGCTTGTAATAACATTCAAATGCACAATAAACTCTTCAAAATACTGTACTTTGTGAAGTACGCTCTGCAATGGCTGTATTTTGTGAAATAACATTACTGTAACACTGCACAAATATGTAAACACTTTATACACTTCTGATAACTCAGATATCTTTGACTAATACGAAAAATATGTACTCAGTGAAAATGCGGTTTCCTCTTATTTTATTCATTTTATGCAATTTGGACTTCATTTCAAACATTTTCCATAGTAATTTGAATATTTTTATCAATATTGGACATATTGGTTTATGTGAATATCATTTAGAGCATTTTGTATGCCTCGTTTCATATTTTGTGAATAAAAAGTAGTGCTGAGCAAGTTTTAATCTGAAATTCATTTCGGAACTGTTTTGCGAAGTATGCACATTAAAGGGATGATTCACTCCTTTACATTCCTCCAGTTTCAACTAAGTGCCTCTCAATCTAAGACTGAAGAATTTGGATCTCATCCTGGCCTCAAGTCATTTAGACATGCCACTTAACACCGTGTCCTTTTAGACATGCCTCTTCTGACACCATGTTGCTTGAATCTCTCTCTCACATAGATGACAAGCAGGAGGGGTATTTTGTTTAGATGCTTTAATACACAGAAACACATCAGGATGGATAGCAGAATCATAAAATACAAATGAACTTCTTAACAGGCAGACCTTACATTACATACATGTTCACATCTCAACGGCTAACTACAAAATGGCGGTCAGGCTTGCACGTGCTCAGTATTTATACACTTGTGCAAGCCCTTGGATAGGTTCTTAAAGGTATATATGCATGCACTGCTCTACAGCAGGTTTTCCGTTCTTTTTTGAAGCAGTTGGTGGATTTGATATTTTGAATATTTCATGGGAGTTTGTTCTAGGTTGGTGACACAGTGTTTTTGTACAGTAGTTTGCCTATGGTTTTATTAGGTTTTTATGTGTCAAGAAGGAGTTGATCAGAGCTACAGAGAGCACAAGTAGGGGAATAGACGGCTAATAGAGTGGAGAGGGACGGGCAGGCTGAGGGGTTATTTATTAAGGAGTGAGTGATTTGTAGCTGGGATAGAAGCAGTAGTTGAGGGAATTCAAGCCACTGGAGTTGTTTTAGGGCAAGGCAGCGGTGAGAGGTGTACGGTTGGTTGCTGGCAAATCTAGCTGTTTTGTTATATGTCTGTTCGAGTTTGGTTAGTAAAGTGGATTGTAGATGTGCAAATATAGGAGAGGTGTAGAGAAGGCAGGTTAGGAGGAATAGGTTCATAGGTGTTTACTAGGGTAATAACCACAACAGTCGTTTTATGCCATGCAGCCCTAGATTAGAACCAGACTAACTGCCCTTGTGGGCCATTTGAAGCCTAGCCAGTTATCCCCTGTAAGAGTCAAGCCCTGCACCTAGTGTCTGCAAGGTAAGCACCTTAACCCTTATGCCAACCTCCCACATACTCATGACCCCTGGTTTACTAAACCATTGCTCTAATCCCTGAGCTGCAAGGCCTAACCCCTGAGCTGCAAAGCTGAATACTTGTACCATGGCAGGTTTGGAGTCAGGAGAGAGGAATTTTTTTTATTTCTGTAGAGTAGTCACAATTTTCGGCCATGGTGGTGCAGCGGTTAGCATTGCTGCCTCACAGCAAGAGGTTCTCCGGTTCGATTCTTGGCTGGGGTGCCTTCTGTGTGGAGTCTGCATGTCCTCCTTGTGGTCGTGTGGGTTTCCTCTGGGTGCTCCGGTTTCCTCCCACATCCCAAAGGCATGCAGTAGGTAGATTGAACACTCTAAATTGGCCCTAGGTGTGAGTGTGTGTGTGTGTGTGTGTGCCTTCTGTGGAAGGTTGGGCACCGGGCTGCAACTCGACACCGTAAAACTCCACTGCCAATCATGAGTGGACAGATGATCCGCTGTGGCGACCCCTAACCAGGAAAAGCCGAAAGAAGAAGAATAAGAAGTCACAATTTTTTATGTTAACAAAACAAAAACTGAAATAAATACAACTGAAACAGACTCAAATGCTGTGTTGAAAAAAGGCAAAAAATGAATAAAGCCAATAAAAACAGACACAGTCATGACCACAGTATCCAGTACTAAAAGATTTTACTACAAGTGCACAGAACACAAGCGCTTTCACTACAATAGCTGCATCGGGTGTTTAAAATGCACAGTAAAACACATCTCCTATAAAGTACTAGGGTAAGAATCACATGATACATTCCAATCACTACTTAAAAGCATATTACATACAAAATATCAGCACATGATTTAATACCACATAAAAACATAAATAAAATATAAATACATTAGTGAAAGCTGCACAATCTCCTCAAAGGTCTATTTTTTAAGTCGGAGTCTCAGGGGCATAAATTCATTAAGACTATGCCCCGAGTTCCCCCCTCAACCTAACAATCCATGTAGACTCTAAGTCTTCAGTCTTATTAGCTATATCACCTAACCTGGAACTCTCTGATAGTCTCCCAGTGACCAAGAACTTGAATACATGGGTGTCATTACATGTCTAGCCAGTGCAGTAACCTTATTGTGTTTATTTATATTGTAAACAGTACCAAAATCCAGTAGCATCACCAAGGAACACTCCAGTACACAAATTAGAAGAAAACAAAAAGGAGCGTAACACCATAGACATAAAACTGGAACTTTAATACAACAAAAACAATAACAGAATAAGCGCTTTCGGCATATGCCTTCCTCAGATCCTGAAAACAATTCCTACACACAACTATTTAAGAACCAGCTAACCAATCTAGTTAAAAGACAATTAAGCAATTAAGCAATTAAAAAATGAGGCAATGCAACACTTACTCCCCATTTGCATAGTGCAGTTGTAACAAAAACATGTTTTAAAATTACTTAAATCCAAGCTTAGAACAAAACTACATTTTGTTAGAGACAATCAGCATAGCATATTGAAACTTATAGTAAATAAATAAACACTACTGTCATAACAATTACACAGCTTGTAAATATGTTAAAAACTCAGAGCTCATAATGTTAACATAGCAGGTTCACAACCATAATATTAAAGAAGCAACAGTCACAGCCTGATATATAACAAACAAATAACTATTGTCATCACATAAAAGTCTGGTGAACACTCAGAATTCATATTATGAACAAAATAGACACAAAACTCACCCATTAATAGCAGAATACACTATAACTCCAAACTTAAAAGATGCCATGTTCACATCTCTAAAAGAAATGAAAGCATGCATAAACACCTATTCTACAGAAAGTATATAGAAGGAATATTACAGAGCTGACATCTGTAACAAAGATGGATAGGAAGTAAAAAATAATAAATATATAATGAGCTTCCTTAATGGCAAAAAGTCAATCATTCATTCCTTCAGGAACGGTTTATGGAGAACACCATTAAGCCCTGGGAAACAATCAGCCCTTAAGTCCATTATCCATTTAGATTCTTCCATTTCTGTTTGATTTGTTACATCCCTTTCTCTTATAGTTGGACGAACCATTGCAAGGACCATAAATCTAAATGTATGGGTGGCATTATCTCTAATATGAGCATACAACACATTCATACAACCTTAATGCACATATCAGATTGGTGCTTATAGATTCTTTCTTTTAGCATCCTATTCATTTTGTCCACATAGAAACATGGGCAGAAAGTACAGGTAGCAACATATACCACATTCTTACTATTACAGTTTCCAAGAAACTGGTGTGTCCTTCCTGTAACTGGATGTGTAAAAACATTACTGGTATTGATAACAGTACAGGCTTTACAACTGCCACATTTCCATGTGCCAGAACGTGTATGTTCATTCCTTTTGGCTTTGCAGCTTTTATTGCAAAGCAACCTCTTTAGATTTTACTTGTTCTTAAGACTAAAATGAGGTTTGGTCCCTACTATTCCTTTCAATCTATTGTCTGATGTTAACACAGGCCAGTATTTTTTGATTATTTCACATATTGTAGAATTATCACTACTGTAAGTAAGGCTGACCCTCATGGTCCCCTGCCCTACATTAGGACATATTCTATCGTCTTTCATAACTTCACTTGTTATTGCATTAATATACTGTTGAGAGTATTATGGTCTACCCTTATTCATTCTCAGATCTCTTGCACAATCTATTATTATTCTTTCTCTGGCTGGCCTATAACCACAATCCTTGAAACCTTGTAACAGTTTATTGCTTTCCATGAGAAAAGTATCATCCTGAGTACAAAGCCTGGACACTCGAGTGACTTGGTTGTCAATCACATTGCGGAAAATATGTCTCAGGTGCATACTGGAAAAATGCACCATATGATTCCTCCACATAGGTTTCCGATACGGCATAGTATTTATCCCTTCAATAGGATCCAATAGGATCTTGACATCCAGAAATCCAATATCTGTTCTGGACATCTTAACATCGAACTTTAGAAGCGAAGTAGTCTGTGTTAAAAAATCCACAAAACTTTGGAATTCTTCCTCACTTTCAGCCCATAGAATCATAATGTCATCCACAAATCTATTATAGAGGAGCACATTCCCTTTCCATTGGAAGTTTACATTCAGTGCCCATAGCTCTTTCCACCAGGCCAACACGAGATTAGCATAGCTATTCGCGCAGGGGGTACCCATAGCTACCCCCCACTTCTGCCAATAGTAGCTATCCCCATGAACAAATTGCTCTCTAGCACCAGTTCCAATAGGCTGCAGACAACATATGAGTCTATTTCCTTTTTCTATACAAATCTCTTATGGCTTCAACACCATATGAGTTAGGAATTGATGTAAACAAACTATGAACATCCATAGTGACTAATAACAAATGGGAGAAGTCATATATGTTAGCAGCGGCTTCCTGTAAATGCTGTAGGAACTGTGCCGTATCTTTCACTATGTTCTTGTAATCACTCAATAGCTTTTTCCAAAAAGACTGAGAGGAGTTCCACTGACCATCCTCGGCCTGCCACTATGGGACACATGGGTGGTTTAGAGCTGTTTTTATGGATTTTTGGCAGTCCATTTATGATTGATATGACAGGATGTTCTACTACGAAAAATTTGTATAGTTCCTTTATTATACGCCTGTTCATAAGCATCTCCTAAAGTGCAACTTCTATCCTCCTTTTCATCACATCAACGTCTTTCTTTGTAATCCTTAAGTACGTTGCTCGATCACTGAGCATATCCAACATACTTTCATTATAATCACCCGTACTCATCACCACTACAGCTCCTCCTGTGTCAGCTGCTCTAATAGTTATATCCTCTCTGATTTGTAGTTTTTTTAAAGCATCCAATTCATCTTTGGTCAAATTCTGATAGTGTTTACCTCTGCCATCTGTTCTAATTTTGGCTAGTTCTTGCTCACATAAGCACATACAAATCTCAACTGTAGGATGGCTTACTGGAACAAACGTGCTAGGCTTCCTAGGTGGTCTTTCAGAGTCATGATCTGATCTAACATTGGACCCAAAAATATGTTTTAATGTCACATTATGTCCAAAACACTTTATATCAGTCACAAACTCATGCAGCGGCGAATGTAAAGCTGGTATAAAACTTAATCCTTTCTCATGTAGAGTAACAAACTTTTTTCAGAATACTATTCGAGATATTAACAACTAAGGAATTCATCACAGACCTTTCCTTCTCTTCCTTTCTCTGCTTGCAGGTCTGCCTACACGTGGCTCCTTCACATGTATTAAAAAAGGAAGTTGCTGTTCAATAGGTAGATGTATCGATCCTTTCTTGGGTACGGCTTCTGCTTGTATAGTGGGCATAGAGGATGACTGATTCATACAAGTAGGATTAGGAGCATTTGTTGTATTATTAACTTGCTCCATGGTAACCTCAAGGATTCCTTCAGTCAAACATTCTATATCATCATTTTGAGCACACACTCCCATTGGTTACATTTATATCAGTATGGGCTCCATTCACCTGATGAACCTCAGCTCTAACTGTAACTTCATGGCGCATTTCTTTGTGCCTCTTATGCATCTGGTTGGCTGCAGTGACCTCATTCTCACTGCTCTTGTCACCCTACCTAGGGGCTCTCGGCCATTCAAAAAGGTGACCTTGTTTAATATTATTATAGTCCCTTAGTAACTTCTGGCTCTTCTGTTCCTTTAATTTCACTTCATATGCTGCTAGTCTGTCTTGCACGTTCTCCAACCTATGCAAATTAGCATCAGACAAATCCGCAGATTCTAGCTCTTTTTGTTTACTTTCAATGACTTTATTAATCTCTTCTTCTTGTGGCCTAAAGAAGTCAATAAGCAGCTTCATGTAACTGAAGCTAGTGTGGATGTTGATCGCCTGCCATTTAGCTAACAATTCCGGGTAGGTATTTCTGTAGCTAGGCATACATTTAACTCTTAGTCCATGGGGAATCAGCTGGTGATGAAGGCACGCCTCCATGTGGAAGTGTTGCCAATACAAACACTTTAAGCAATAGGCTGCATTCTCCACTGTTTTGAATATTTCTTCAAAACCTAAGTCATTTGTTGAATCAACGGGTATCAATAACTTCGTGCTGTCCAAATTAAGCTTCAGAAGAGGGTTAACGTTGCTTGCAGTTATATCAGTCACTCCCCTCTTAGTGACTAAATCAGCAGAATACTGGTTGCTGGATAAATCCATTGTTCGGTCTATGTGCAGTGTTACCGATAAAAACAAGAAAACAGTATCAAATTCCAGTAGCACCACCAAGGAACACTCCAGTACACAAATTAGAAAAAAACAAAAAAGGAGCGTAACACCATAGACATAAAACTGGGACTTTAATACAACAAAAACAAGAACAGGATAAGCGCTTTCGGCGTGTGCCTTCATTTATATCCTTTATTTATATTGTAAACATGCTCTCTTATACGTTCTTTAAGCATTCTGTTGGTCTTCCCTAGACAGAATCCCATATATTTTACACATTAAGCAAGATAAACCACATGTTTAGTAAAACATGTGGCATGTACTTTAAAAGTGTACATTTTCCTCTGGTCAGGATGATAAAATTCAGCACTGGTGTCAATATAAGAACAAAAATTGCACCGCCCACATGGCCTGGTACCATATTCACAGTCTTCCGCAGAGGTTCCCTTGAGATAACAAAATCTCCTTTTTAAGGACTTGCTATTCCTAAACTGATACCTAGGTTCAACATCTATGAGTTTCACTACATCAGGATCAGTATCTAAAACTTTCCAATGCTTCCTAATAATGTCTACATACTAAGAGACATCAGTATTATAGCTCAAAGGAACCCTAAGTTTCATGCCACCATCCTGATTATTTTTCATCCTACCAACTTTCCCTCTCCCATCAGAAAAGGAGGGTTTGGCATGACTAGGCCTCATTCCTTCTACTCATTGCCATTCATAAGGATGTGTTGGTCATTGTACCCTCTATCTCTAAGATTGTTCACGGCAGTATTTACTGATGAAGGCACGCCTCCATGTGGAAGTGTTGCCAATACAAACACTTTAAGCAATAGGCTGCATTCTCCACTGTTTTGAATATTTCTTCAAAACCTAAGTCATTTGTTGAATCAACGGGTATCAATAACTTCGTGCTGTCCAAATTAAGCTTCAGAAGAGGGTTAACGTTGCTTGCAGTTATATCAGTCACTCCCCTCTTAGTGACTAAATCAGCAGAATACTGGTTACTGGATAAATCCATTGTTCGGTCTATGTACAGTGTTACCGATAAAAACAAGAAAACAGTATCAAAATCCAGTAGCACCACCAAGGAACACTCCAGTACACAAATTAGAAAAAAACAAAAAAGGAGCGTAACACCATAGACATAAAACTGGGACTTTAATACAACAAAAACAAGAACAGGATAAGCGCTTTCGGCGTGTGCCTTCATTTATATCCTTTATTTATATTGTAAACATGCTCTCTTATACGTTCTTTAAGCATTCTGTTGGTCTTCCCTAGACAGAATCCCATATATTTTACACAATAAGCAAGATAAACCACATGTTTAGTAAAACATGTGGCATGTACTTTAAAAGTGTACATTTTCCTCTGGTCAGGATGATAAAATTCAGCACTGGTGTCAATATAAGAACAAAAATTGCACCACCCACATGGCCTGGTACCATATTCACAGTCTTCCGCAGAGGTTCCCTTGAGATAACAAAATCTCCTTTTTAAGGACTTGCTATTCCTAAACTGATACCTAGGTTCAACATCTATGAGTTTCGCTACATCAAGATCAGTATCTAAAACTTTCCAATGCTTCCTAATGATGTCTACATACTAAGAGACATCAGTATTATAGCTCAAAGGAACCCTAAGTTTCATGCCACCATCCTGATTATTTTTCACCCTACCAACTTTCCCTCTCCCATCAGAAAAGGAGGGTTTGGCATGACTAGGCCTCATTCCTTCTACTCATTGCCATTCATAAGGATGTGTTGGTCATTGTACCCTCTATCTCTAAGATTGTTCACGGCAGTACTTACCTGTATCGGAAAATCCTTCTCCTTCACATTTAACCTAGACACTCTATATATTTGATTGCGTATAACATTCCTAAAAATGTAAGCAGGATGTAAACTATCCCTGTGTAGCACATGATTCACATGGCATTCTTTTCTATGAAGCTTAGTAAAAAGTGCTCCCTCATTGTCCAGTCAGAGGACGGACTTGAGTGTAGATGGCAGCCTTGTTGGTTCGGAGGAATCAAATGCTAACAATGCAAGTTCGTTGGACGTTAGCGAAGCGTCCTAGACAGCAGATGGTGCTATCTCGTCAGAGATGTTTTGTTAGTGATGCAAGATTAACAAGTGGAAATGAAGTATTTCAACCATTAGACAACGCTGCAGCTCCATGCAGGGACTTGGGAGCTCACAAAAAAGTTATTGTCACCACGGCTCAAGTTCACAGGGATTCCACAGCTGTTAAAGGCATTAATACAGCAACTGAGCTAGTTGGTACGGGCTCTGACTTTGTGAGCTCTTTTGGGCAATATGACCTCCATTTTTCATTGCCCATGAAAGAGAAGAATTTCAAGTTTATAAAGGAATGACAGAGAGGGAAAAGTCGGAGTCGCAACAAAAGGAAACTGGAAGGGAATATAAACAGTCAAAACACCATAAAGAAAGCGTTTTTTAACGCGAAAAAGGACTAGTGTGGAACTTGTCTAGCCACACGTTATCTGAACATGAACTAATTGTACAGAAGGGTTTGCCCTTTATACCTGCCAGTAAGTCTAATTTCGCAGAAGTTATTTTTGATGTGAAAATGTTTGCAAGGAATTTGTCACTAAAATTGTTGTATAGTAATGATGCAGCTGTATTTAATAATACTAACAATGCTAATAATGTTTTCTCCAAACCTAGTGGATTTATCTCTAAGCCTAACTCACTAGTGACAGCCTTTGAGAAGCTATGTGTACAGGATATTTATGACTTGGAGTTTGGTAATGCTGTCTCTCATAGAAGTAGAAAACGGTCTAATTTAACCAAAAATGAGAGCGATGGTGTTGAAATGTCTGGAGAACAACGATTATTAGACCTGCCGACAAGGGTGGGACAACTGTGGTACTGGATAAGGACTGGTATCTTACAAATATGAGAGACATGTTGGATGATGGACATTTCTATGAGAAAATATCATGTGTGCAAGTCAACAATGTTATTTTTGATGTACACATTTTGTTGAAATGCCTGTTACAGTTAAATCTGATAGATGATAAGTTATTTGAGAATTTGTTTGTGAGCAAACCTACAGTCCCACTCATACAAGGCTTTCCAAAACTACATAAGAGCAATGTAGATCCACCCATGAGACCGATTGTCTCGGGTAGGAATTGGTGTATGGAATCAATGTCGATTTATACAGAAAAACATCTGAGACCTGCTCTAGATAATCGTAAGCATGTTTTGAAGGACAGTGAGCATGTTTTGAAGGACAGTGAGCATGTTTTGAAGGACAGTGGGCATGTTTTGAAGGACAGTGAGCATGTTTTGAAGGACAGTGAGCATGTTTTGAATGATTTGTATTGTTTTGCTTCCATGAGTACCTGTAAGGACTATTTACTTGTTACCATGGATACAGTCTCCCTATTTACTGTGATACCCAATATAGAGGGTATTGCCAGTACTGTTCTGTTTCTGGAATGTTATGCCAATTATGGGGAGCAAACTGTGAGCCTTTTGGCTTAATTACTTGAAATTGTGCTTGAACACAATGTCTTTGTGTTTGAGGGGCAGGCTTACAAGCAATGCAATTGCGTAGCTATGGGCACGTCCTGCGCCAATAGCTATGCCAATGCAGTTATGGCTATTTGGGAGACTGAATATGTACTGAATGGACCATACAGTAGTCACATTTTATTTTTCAGAAGGTTTGTAGATGACCTTTTTATTTTGTGGAAGGGTGACCTCAATACATTTTTGGAATTTCATGAGTTTGTTAACATGAGTACTAAATTTTTAAAGTTCACCTTTAAATCTGCACTTTATGAGATTGAGTTCTTGCATGTGTTGGTTGCAAAGGAAAATGAGGGAAAACTTTTTACTAAGCTTCATAGGAAAGAATGCCATGTGAATCATGTGCTACACAGGGATAGTTTACATCCTGCTTACGTTTTTAGGAATGTTATACGCAATCAAATATACAGAGTGTCTAGGTTAAATGTGAAGGAGAAGGATTTTCCGATACAGGTAAATGCTGCCGTGAACAATCTTAGAGATAGAGGGTATAATGACCAACACATCCTTATGAATGGCAATGAGTAGAAGGAATGAGGCCTAGTCATGCCAAACCCTCCTTTTCTGATGGGAGAGGGAAAGTTGGTAGGGTGAAAAATAATCAGGATGGTGGCATGAAACTTAGGGTTCCTTTGAGCTATAATACTGATGTCTCTTAGTATGTAGAGATCATTAGGAAGCATTGGAAAGTTTTAGATACTGATCTTGATGTAGCGAAACTCATAGATGTTGAACCTAGGTATCAGTTTAGGAATAGCAAGTCCTTAAAAAGGAGATTTTATCTCAAGGGAACCTCTGCTGAAGACTGTGAATATGGTACCAGGCCATGTGGGCGGTGCAATTTTTGCTCTTACATTGACACCAGTGCTGAATTTTATCATCCTGACCAGAGGAAAATGTACACTTTTAAAGTACATGCCACATGTTTTACTAAACATGTTGTTTATCTTGCTTATTGTGTAAAATATATGGCATTTTATATAGGGATGACCAACAGAACGCTTAAAGAACGTATAAGAGAACATGTTTACAATATAAATAAACACAATAAGGTTAATGCACTGGCTAGACATGTTATGAACACAGATGACACCCATGTATTCAAGTTCTTGGTCAATGGGAGACTATCAGAGAGTTCCAGGTTAGGTGATATAGCTAATAAGACTGAGTACTTAGAGTCTACATGGATTGTTAGGTTGAGGGGGACTTGGGACATGGTCTTATTGAATCTGTGCCCCTGAGACCCTGACTTAAAACTAGATCTTTGAGGAGATAGTGCAGCTTTCACTAATTTTATGTCTTATTTATGTTTTTTTTTTGTTTTAAATCATGTGCTGATATTTTGTATGTAATATGCTTTTAAACAGTGATTGGAATGTATCATGTGACTGTTACCCTAGTGCTTTATAGGAGATGTGTTTTACTGTGCATTTTAATTACCTGATGAAGCTATTGTAGTGAAAGCGCTTGTGTTCTGTGCACTTGTAGTAAAATCTTTGAGTACTGGATACTGCGGTTGTGACTGTGTCTGTTTTTATTCAAATTTTTATGTTTTTTTTAAATACATTGTTGAATATTTAGGTTAAATTTTAAATGGTCATCAATTATGGTGCAGAGGGGTTTAGTGTGTGATTCAGCTTTAATAATGGTGTTGTCAAGAGATGAGATGGTGAAGGTGGTCTTATGCTGGGTGAGAGATTTAGGAATGAAGAGACAGCATTTGTTTTTTAGGGTTGAGGATGAGATGGTTCTCAGCCATTTTTCCATGGATAAACATGAGTTTTGTGTTATGGAGTGACGGTGAGTGATGTTATCAAAGAAAGAAAGAAGACTAGAATTGTTAGCGTGTTGTACACGGGAGGAGCTGCAACAAGATGAGTGAATGTTATTAGTAAAGATTTTAAAAAGAAGTGGCTCTAGAATAGAGCCTTGGGGGACTCCTGTCTGGATGGATAAAAAAGATGAGCAGGTGGTTTACCATCTGACTGACTGTAACCTATTAGAGAGACAGCTTGAGAACCAGAAGATAGTGGAGGTACAGAGGTTGAGATCAGAAAGTTGAGTTAGTAGCTTAGAGTAAGAATCAGTATCGAAAGCTTTATAGAGGTCAAGGAAGAGACAAGAAACTAGTTGTTTTTTGTCTCTAGCCTCTGCAGCAGTATGTGTAAACGACACTAGGGCAGTGGAGGTACTGTGATTTGGCCTAAAGCCATGTCAAGTGAGATCAGATTGGCTTAAAGCCATGTTCATAGGATCATAGGATCATAGGATCATAGGAAGTTACTAGGGTATTGGCCCTGAGGCCCTTACAAGCCTAGCCATAATTTAGCCCATGTTCTGACAAGCCAGCACTCAATGCCCCTGTCTAGCAGGGACACAGGTGGAATCCCAGGGGTGTATTTTCTGTTCCCCATCCAGTTATCCAGGTTTGCTTAAAAAGAGTTAATGAGGTACTCTGCTTGACGTGAAGAGGGAGTCTATTCCACAGATGGGGGAGTCACTGGGACAAAAATCTGTCCTGCCAGCAAGTCTTGTTGATGTCACAGAGCAGGTTAAGGTCGTGCGTGCGGGTTACTCGAGCGGAGCTTGACTTACAGATGTGCAGCAGTCCGATCAGGGCGGGTCTGAGATGGCCTTGTATGCCAGACAGAGGTCACCTCTGAGGAGTCTGTATAAGACCAGATGTGCAGCAGCCCCGTCAAGGTGGGGTCTGAGATGGCCTTGTATGCCAGACAGAGGTCACCTCTGAGGAGTCTGTACGAGACTGAGTAGTGGGACAGGGCTTTTAGCCTATCTGTGTAGGGCACATGTTTGAGGCCCTTGATTCTTCTGTTGAGGAACCTCTGTGGTCTCTACAGTTGCTGTATGTCCTTTATGAGGTACATGCCGAAAAGGGCGTTGTACTCAATAATGGGTCTTATAAGGGAAGAATACAGGGATGTTAAGACCTCCTTGTATGAGATACCCAAACTAATGAGGTGGGCCATGCAGAAAGCTATCCATACAATGGAGGCAATATGGTGGTCAACAGTCAGTTTGCTATCAACCTGGGTGCCCAAGTCCCTCATGACTGATTGCATGCTTATGACCATGGTATTAATGTGATAATATGTGGGGACATGAGTATGTTTTTTACTTTGAAAAATTCCAAACATTACAAACTTTGTTGAGAACACTATTTAGCTGTAATACAGAATTTTACCAAAAAAATGATGATTAAAGAAAGAAAAGTCTATGTCGTTTTCAGTTAGATGAAGCAGTGCAAATTGCCAATCAATAGATTTAATAGAAACTTGCTACTGTTAAAATAACACAGTGTTTAGTTTGTTTAAAACAGTGAACTGTCATAGATTCATAGATTGCTACTAGGCTAATGACCCGGAGGAGTGGCTTTCTAAGCCTAGCCAAGTTTTCCCAAAAGAATAATAATATTCTGTATCCAAATATGACATTGAGGGCCAGGCATCTGTAAGCTACCTCTGCCATAATGGACATGGGTGCCAGGCCCAGTGTAACATTTCCTATTTCCCATCCACTGGTCTAGGTTGTGCTTAAAGTAGGTGATACACAAACTCAGCTTCCATGGATGGGAAACCTGTTCTATAGGAAGGGAAGGCTCTGGGATATATCTGTCTCTCCACCACATTCTGTTAAATTCAGACAATGTTCAGGTCACAGTCCTTGTATTTATGGTGCTGTCTGACTTACAAATATGCAAACGAATCATAAGTGTGAGGTTTTTGGATGCCTTCTAAGCCAATAATACATCACCCCCCCACAGGAATCTATAGGAGACTGAATAGAGAAAGGGCTTTAAGGTGCTCTACTTAAGGCAGATTCATTACACTTTGTATTCTTTTTGTAAGGAACCATTGAGGTCACTCTAGTTGCTGCATATGCCTAGTCAGGTACATACCAAAGGGAGCACTGTACTCTATGATCGGTCTGATAAGGGTGGAGTACAGTGAGATAATGAACTCTTTGGACCTAGATGCCATGCCCTTAAGTTCTGCAATATAAAAGGATTTCCTCACAACTGTGGCCATAGTTCAACTCATAATGTTACGTGAATTACATCACTCCTTATTCTTCGGCAAGTAAGAAAGCAGAATGCTAATGATTTTGTTAGACTAGATCTCTAACAACAAAGATTTGTAACATTTGCTGACTTTGCACACTATCCATTTAATCTAAAGCTACCATTTCAATCAAATTCATTGTTGGCGAGAGAGCTATTGGGTACACAGTATAAATAGTTATCCAGTCTATCACAAGAAGCACCGACACAAACACAAAAACAGACACGCATACGCAGAAACACACAAACACACATTATACATCCACATATAACACACCACACAAACACACGCACAAACACATTATACATTCACATATCACACATCACACACACACACACACACACACACACACACAAACACAAACAAGCGCACATACACACCCATGCACCCCCCCCCCCACACACACACACACACACACACAGCACACACACAGCACACACATTTATTCAAGTATCACACCTATGCATACTCACACCCACACCCACCCCTAATGGCCATTTTGAGAATCACCAGTTCTGGCCATGGAATGTGAAATGAACTTTGCTGTACCTCACATACAACTCCATATTGACACAGGGAGAACATGTAGATTCAGCACAGAAGACACTTGATTGAAAACCCAACTGGTGAACACAATAACATTAACCACTGCACCACTGTGCTGCCTTTATTTATATTTATTGACACTTTTGCTTCTGTAGGGCACCAACATGCATCTCCAAATTCCAGCGTAGTTCTTATTAAGACTGTATGCAACAGGAGCAGTACTGAGGGATTCCTGCTTGATGCAAATCTTAGAAAGTGTAACAACATCGTGTTTACATTGACAGATACCACACCAACATGATGGAGAAATTTCAAATGTGTATCTACTTTTCGCACCAGCTCTTTATATGCCACAATGTCAGGCAGTTCATAGGTTCATAGGGTCATACTAGACTAACAACCACAAGGGCCTTTTTAAGCCTAGCCATGTATCCCAAATCCCTGACAAGTTCAGATACCCTTGATAAGTGTAAGCATGGGCCTGAGAGAGGAAACATTTACAGGTTACCTGTTTGCATTAGAGACATAAGTGCCAAACCAGGGATGTATCTTCGATTTCCCATCCAGTTGTCCAAGTTGCACTTGAATTGGGTTAGGGAGGAACTCTGTTTTACATGGATGGGGAGCCTGTTCCATAGACAGGGTAGTCTCTGGCATACATATCTATGTCTCCAGCAGGTCCTATTTATATCACAGGCAAGGTTTAAGTCTTTAGAATGGGTAATTCTGGTGCTGTTTATTTTGTGGATGTGCAAGAGGTCCATCTGAATGGGGTCTGACAATGTTTTTTTTTTCTTTCTTTCACTGCAAAACTCTGAGAGTCAGTGCCATGGCCAGCTCATGTAGTGCCCAGTGCTGATCCCTGATCTGGTACCTTTCAACTCTAACTTGAGGTGCAATAAAAAAGCAAAGGTATGTTCTCTAATCTAGTGCTCCTCACCTGTCTCCTAAAGGAATGAATGCATTACCAACCAATCAACATATCACACTCCCTAACATTTTTCACCCAGGGTGTCTGCCTCTTTACCTCACCCAAGCGATACTTCTGTGTATACCCATTGTAAGGAAGAGGCAGGGGGGTTTACAGCACTGCCATGATTCCAGGTCTATCACTGATCTGAATGTAACTCTGAGCGTAAATCAGAGGATGTGCAGGTTAGTGACCAAGATGTAGACTCTGCTGCTAGCAGCAGCATTCTGGAGGTGATAAGACTGTTCCATGGCTTTCATGACAGCATGCGATACGTGCACAGTGACATGAAACATGCAGGACAGGGAGTTGCTGTTGCTCTTTATCTCTTGTGGCCAATGTGACCTCCCTACTTGCTTTGATGAGAAGCATGGTAACTGCCCTCCAGTCTTACACTACAGGCTGTGCAGTACATGGCTTTGGGTGGGGGGGGAGCAAATACAAGTTGGCCAATTACATGACCTTCCTATGCACAGTATACAAACTGCTGGTGAGATGACTTCACTGTCTGCTATGGCCACACATCCTGCCACACCAGGTTGTGGGCAGCAGCATTCAGCTGGATCAACACCAGTACCATCTCATCAGACTGCTTGTGAATGTCCCTGTCACCTGTCAACACAAAGAGCAGCATACCTACTTGTGGCCATTGTCCAGGTCATGGGCAGCAAAGCTCTGTTGGATCCTGGCATAGAATATCATGTCAGGGTACATGCCGTCAGTCCCATAGTTTTACATCTAATAGGGGACACTACCAACAGTCATGACACACAGTCCAATCTCACCAGTGCAAAAGGATGTGATACTAAACTCCCCACAACTTGTTCACGGAGTAAGAAACTATCAAAGTAACTTCTCCTAACATCACCTGATATTGTAGTGATGGTGTCTCCTGTCACTGTGTCCTACCATTCGCCTGTAATGATGACTGCGCCCTGCCCACCTCATAACCTGATTGAATATGGCAGTGTTTGCTGTACTGGAGGCCAGTCCATGCACTGTCTTGTATTGGCTGGATATGGTAATGCACGGTTCATTTCCTTCTGTGTTGCCTTTGTCATTCTCATAGCTGTGCACCAGACTCTGCTTCTTTCCCAGTACCATGACGCATTGTCCCTGCATCTGCCCCATATGCGTTACTGCTGCTGCCTCTTTGTCACTGGTCTGTACAGCCTGCTGGTCCTACTGTTATGACTGGTCCTTTAGGAATATTTTCTTGCTGCTGTAGCTTACTATACAATGCCATATTAAAGAACGTGGCACACAAGAAAAGATTTTGCTGCAGGAGTCCAGCACATATTGTTGTCCCCTGCCTGATGAGTCAAGGCAATAGAAGCATCCCTTCAGCTATCCAAACACATGCTCAATGACATTTCATGTTTCAGCACTGGCTGTATTAAACACCATCTCTGCCATGCTCTGGAAGTTATAGACAGGGATTACCAACCATGGCTTCAAAGTATATCCATCATCATGTGCAATATGCAACAGTCTTCTCATATGTGGCCTGCTTTCTGGTTATATGATATGTGTCTATGCTGCCCTTTGTAAGTCACCTATGTGTGCACCTATGGACAAGGTGACACTGTGGGAAGTTCCTCCATGCAATGCTGGGGTATAGGTCACATGTATGTTATATGTGTGTGAATCATGGGAAATGCCAGAGTGACACATAATATATTGCATATAACATCCTGGGCATTATACATCACCTGGCAAATCAGGAAGTGAAAGTCCTCAGTGTCAGTGGATTAGGTAGGGCTTTGATGGCAATGTGGGTGTGCATGCATGTGAGTGGGAGCGTGCATGTGTGTGGGTGAGTGTGTGCATGTGTGTGAGTGAGTGTGTGCATGTGTGTGAGTGTGTGCATGTGTGTGTGTGTGTGTGTGTGTGTGTGTGTGTGTGTGTGTGTGTGTGTGTGTGTGTGTGAGTGAGTGTGTGCATGTGTGTGGGTGAATGTGTGCATGTGTGTGACTGTGTGCATGTGTATGAGTGAATGTGTGCATGTGTGTGAGTGAGTGTGTGCATGTGTGTGAGTGAGTGAGTGTGTGCATGTGTGTGAGTGAGTGTGTGCATATGTGTGAGTGAGTGAGTGTGTGCATGTGTGCGCACACAATCTTTGGCTTTCAGGGCCTAAGGATAATGGGCTGTGCTGAAAAACACCTGAATAGTGGTGGTTCCCTCCTCTGTAGAGCCAGGAAACCAGATACGTCCCTCCAACTACTGGATCATAATGGTGAGTAACTGGTGCAGGCTGCACGAGGCTGACATCTGCCATATGTTTAAATGTCATTGGTGGTTAGTGAAAGGTTCATGTAGGTAAGATACTTATTGCTAAAACAGACCTTTATGTCCACTGGGTTAGGCACTCCATGCATCTCCCCTTGTTCTACTTGTGGGAAACCCTGTCTGACTAGCTCTCATATGGTCCACCATTCCATGCAGTTGATATCATTCCACTATCTACTGGTCTGTTAGGTTCTATAATGTAAGGTTCTGGTAGTACCTTCTTTGATAACACTGATGGCTATGACACACAATATCACAGACACTGATTCTAATGGTGACAACTCACATGGCATTTTCCCATGTAGCCACTGACAGTTGTAACATATTCACAGACCTCACATCACAAGTTCCACGCCGGATGAATTCACTCTGTTTAGTATACAGACTTCTTCTTTCAGCTTTTCCCGGTTAGGGGTCGCCACAGTGGATCACCTGTCCGCTCATGATTGGGAGTGGAGTTTTACAGTGCCGAGTTGCTAGCCTGGCACCCAACCTTCCACAGAAGGCACACACATGCACACACTTACACCTAGGGCCAATTTAGAGTATCCAATCCACCTACAGCATGTCTTTGGGATGTGGGAGGAAACTGAAGCACCCGGAGGAAACCCACGCAACCACAGGGAGGACATGCAGACTCCACACAGAAGGCACCCCAGCAGTTTAGTACACAGACTGATTTATTAAAATAAAAAAAATAACTTCTGCAGTAAAATATAATATGATTATTTAATTGATTAAATGCATGTATTTAAGTATATGTTTACTAGCAGAAAGTTGTACTCTGAAAAGGCTTTTCTGAAAGCCGAGGTGCCCGAGAAGTGTTACTTGCTCTTAATGAATGGAATTAGAGTTTGAAGTTTTGGTGTTAACTTTTAATGCAGAAGTTATTTTTTTTTTACTTTAATAAATCTGTCTGTGTACTAAACTGACTGAATTCATCTGGCCTGGAACTTGTGGTGTGAGGTCTGGTTTGTTCTACAGTGTGGTGCTTTATTTATATTCACAGACTTGTACATCACTATTCCCTGGAGTTCCAAATAGATTAGCATTACAGGACATTGTGCCTACTTTATACATTTCTGAAATGAATTTCTAAATTGTGTTTGATGTTGTCATTTGCATAATCTATGTATCTTATCTTCATGGAAATCACCATTTTGATGTCATTATTTTATTTATTTTTTATTGTTTTATTTTACATTTGTTGACCGGGCTAGTCTAACTGGATACATGTCCATTTCAGTAAAGGCCTGGGGAGATAAGCTCCAAGAGAACAAATATCAAAAACAAACAAACAACACATATACACAGAAAATTCATAAACACTAACAGGTAAAATTAACTTTAAAGGAATATTTCAGAGGTTGACTTATAAGCTAGACAATCAATTCATAGTACAGAGTAGTGCAGTTAAAACAAATACAACAGGTTGTTATATAAAAGAAAAGAAGCCATGATAAACAATAGTTACTACAGTAAAATATAGTCTCAATGATCTTAAGCTTCAAGAAGATGCAAATAAGAGTGTATAGTAGGACTAGGGAATGTTGCATTCAAGGAGAGTATGACTTGATTAGAGAGAAGAAGAGGGTAGGCAGAGGCAAGATAGAAGAGCTAGTTGCTTAGTCAGGCTTTGTACAGGGGCACAACCAGTGTGATTTGAGGAAGAGTTTAAGTTTACTTTTGAAAAGTGATATAGAGGGCAGTGAGGTAAGTTCATTGGGAAGTAGGTTCCAGGATTTTCCAACAGTAGTAGAGAAGAGAGAGTCCCCAGCTCTGTTGTTATATTTTGTAACATCTACAAGCAGTTTGTGTGATGATCATAGGGTCTTTAGATTGGTATAGAGGGTGATGAGGGTAGAAAGTATGGGGGTATTTCTTGGTTGGTAAAAGGTCTTATGGGCAATGGTCAGTTGGTAGAAATTGAGCTGATTTTGAAGTTCAAGCCAACCAAGCTGCTTTAGGTTCTAACAGTGGTGGGTTCTGAAAGGGTTTCCTGTTGCAAATCTGGCTATGTTATTGTAGGAATGTTCCTTCTTATTGAGGTTGTTTTTAGATAGATTTGTATATATGGGTGAGGCATAGAGAAGATGAGAGATTAGATGAGTGTGAGCAATAGTTATTCTAGCTGAAGGAGAAATGAAGGGTTTGACCCTATAGAGAGAGCCAAGTTTTTTGTTAACAGTTTTTAGAGTATTGTGCTTGTTCTCTCTATTCACATACTTACCCCCCATCCCATAACCGCTGAAAGGTATTATCCTAAGTAAATCTGGAAGCTTTACTAAATAGATACCTGTGACTATCACTTCCTCTGAATATCACTACTTCTGGTACTGGCCCCTCAATTATTCCCTCTGTATTAACCTCCATTTCTGCCTGTGGTAATTGCTCTAAATACCTCTCTCTCTGTACAAAACTGTTTCACTTTACTGTCTCCCAAGGACAGCTATACCTTTGTTCACCTTGTATTCTCTGCTACTTAGTAACTATATATTGTCTCTTACCTTTCCTGTGCCTGTAGAACTTAGTCTCTCTCCATAACTGATTGCCTCTCAGCTGTAACCCGCTCTGTTCGCCCTACGGGCTCACTCTGCTCCCCTACCCTGCCTCCAATTCCCACCCGCCCCCAGGGGTCCTACACTTATACCTCCCTTACCACACCCTCTCTCAATTCCAACCTATCCCATACATCACCCCTCCCCACTAACTCTAGCCACACCCCTACCTCCTTAACAATCAATCTCAAGAAGCCACTCCTTTGAGTACCCCTATCATATCCTACTACTCTTGACACATCTATATAATATCCGCCTCTTCTCTCTTCCTGTACTCCTTTATCTTCCTCCTCTTCACATCTCACTTCCTTCTATATTCCTACACTTCAGCTCTTATTTTACAAACTTCTCCAAGATGCCTCTCCCTAATCTAACCAAGCTAACACTTATAGTCATACTCTCAACTACTCTCATCTCAACCTACCTTCTTACCTCCCTTGAAAAACTTCACTATTTCCATCTCAACCATTCCCACAAACAAACTGCAATCTACACACACATATCCTTTGATAGACATTTTAACATAACTTTCAGTCCCAGTTACCTGCTACCCAAATACCATAGACTCTCTCACATCAAACTCAACCTACCCTCTGATAAAAAACAAAAACTATTAACCTACCTTACATACAGCTCAGGAACTAAACTAAATAATCCCACCTTGAAAGATGGCGACATCCACCCCAACCCTGGCCCTACCAACCCTGCAATCCAAACAACTCACCCTAATGTCAATAGCTCCTTCCGAATAGGACATCTTAATATCCAAAGTATCAATAATAAAGTAGCTCACCTTCATGCCCTATTAGATATTCACTCCTTTGGTATCCTCTGCCTCACTGAGACTTGGTTGAAACCAGAAACTAAAGATAATGAAATTATTCCCCAAGGCTATAACATAGTGAGACAAGACCGAACAAAACGTAAAGGTGGTGGAGTAGCAATTCTATTTAAAATGGACTGCAGATCTCTACTCTCCCATCTAATCCTACCCAGGATAGTAACTCAGAAATCCTCATTACTAAGCTTCAAATCAACATAAACAAATCCTTATACATTATCTGCATTTATATACCACCCGGAAATAATATCACTACAATTGAGGCATTTCTTAGCTGGCTGTCTTCTACTTACCCACAAGAAACAATAATACTAGGTGACTTTAATATGGATTGGAAAAGTGTTAGTGCTAATAATCCTACCTCTCGTATTAACCTCCATGGATTTACCCAATCTATAACCTCTACAACCAGAATTAACAAACCTAACAAGAAAGAGAGTACCTTAGACTGGATTCTCATAAACAAAGTGAAACAATCATACAAAACAGGAATCCTGCCTGATGATATAAGTGATCATTCCTTGACCTACATTACTAGAGAAAAGAAAGACTTCCCAAACCTCCCTATCGTTAGGACAGCACGCTCTATCAAACACTTTAAGACAGAATTATTTCAAACTGAGCTTAAAGTATGCAACTGGAGACCATTAAAATCCCTCCCACTTGAAGAGGCAGTACAGTATTTTAACACTGCATTCATATCTATCCTGGATAAGCATGCTCCCAAACGTTCTATCCTGGGTAAGCATGCTCCCAAATGTTCTATCCTGGATAAGCATGCTCCCACACGTTCTATCCTGGATAAGCATGCTCCCAAACATTCTATCCTGGATAAGCATACTCCCAAACGTGCCATTAGAATGAAGTCTAACCCAGCCCCATGGCTTTCTAATGAAACTAGGAATCAAATTCTACTTCGGAACAAAGTCTGGGCTAAATGGAGAACCTATAGAAATAGCTATGATCACCTATATTTTAGGCAGCTTAGAAATAGCACAAAAAAGGCAATACTTACAGATAAAAAAATTACTATTGTAAACTTCAGCAAACTCATCAAAATAATCCCCAACAGTTCTGGTCTTGTATAAATAAGCTCCTTTCCCCAGGTAAGTCCTGAACACCCACCCCACTTGATGCAGATCCAAATACTCCCCATCAAACTGCCAATACCTTCAACTCTTTCTTCACTGACACTATACAATCTCTAGCTACTCAACTTATCTCAGAAAACACCAGCATTCCCATCGACTTACCCCACTCTTTCTCGAAATTCAAACTACAACCCATCTCTACTTCTCTCATCTTTAAACTTATACAAAAACTTAAGCCATGTACTCCATCTGCTGACCAACTTCCTTCTCAATTTCTCCAAAAAGCAGCTAAGGAAATTGCTTACCCTATATCTATTCTTATAAATAGGACAATCCAGGAAGGAACCATCCCAAATATTTGGAAAATCTCCCACATTATCCCCTTACATAAAGGTGGGAACTCCAATGATTATTCCAACTATCGGCCAATTGATCTCTTATCACCCCAAGCAAAAATTATGGAAAAATGCATTCACAAACAACTTCTATGCCATCTCTCTCAACACAACTTAATAGCACACTGTCAACATGGCTTTAGACCATCACATAGTACCACTACTGCCCTTCTATCCTTCACAGATACCATCAATAGAAATCGTAACAAAACCTCCTCTCATCTGCACTCTTCATTGACCTCTCTAAAGCCTTCGACATGGTTAACCATACCCTCTTAATCAATATTCTGGAATCTCTTTACTTTGATTCTCTAGCCTTAAAATGGTTCACATCATACCTCAGCAATAGACAACAAGCAGCCCTCTGGGAAAATCAAGTCTCATCCTTTCTACCTGTTACCATTGGGGTCCCTCAGGGATCTATTCTTGTTCCACTTCTCTTCTCCTTATTTATTAATGATCTCCATGTAGCAATTCCACAAGCCACTCGTATTCAATATGCGGATGACTCCACACTAATATGCTCATCTACCTCTCAATCTGAACTATATTCTCTTACTCAAGATGTCTTCAACACTGTAGAAACATGGTTTACCAAACGCTGTCTCCTTCTCAATGCTAAAAAAACAAAACTCCTTCTCTTACACCCATCACTAGGTCTTCACCATTAGACTTTTCAATCTCATCAAATAATGGTACTGTTATTCTCCCTGACACTACCACTAAACTTCTAGGTATAACCATTGATAATAATCTCTCATTTGATTACCATATAAACCACACCATTAAAACAGTAAACAGAAAAATAGGCTCCTTATACAGAATAAAACCCTTTTTAACCTCAGCAGAGAGAGCCAAAATTGCCCACTCCCATCTAATCTCAACCCTCCTGTATGCTTCACCTATATTTACCAATCTTAAGAAAACCAACCTTAACAAATTAGCAACCTCCTATAATAATATCGCCAGATTTGCTACTGGCAATCCCTTCAGAACCCATCACTGTACTAATCTTAGACAACTAAATTGGCTCAAATTCCAAAACCATCTGATTATCCCCCAACTCACAATTGCCCACAAGTTATTTTACCAGCCCAATAATACCCCTATACTCTCAAAACTTATAGTCCCATATAATAATCTGAACTCCCTACGTTCTTCTAGCAAACCTCTTGCCAGTTTAACAAAGTCTAATAATACAGCTGGTGACTCTCTATTTACCAACACAGCAGGAAAACACTGGAACCTAGTACCCACTGAATTAACTCTAACTACATCCTTACCACTCTTTAAACAAAACCTTAGAAAATACCTTCAAATGCACTGGCTATGCCCTTGTAGTAACCCTGACTAACCATCTTCTTCACTCCTCTTTCTTCCTCTTCTTGCCATACTTCCAAACCTTTACATGCTTTTGACTTGTAAATTAGACTGACCCTATTTAAACTCTAATAATCTTAGCTTTTAAATACTACTACCTCTTATGATCTACTGTATATAACTCTTACTATTCTGTTTTGAGCTGTCTTAAGCTATATTCTGCTCACTGTACTGTTTCACAAGTGTTTTATCTATGGTACATAACTCTTACTGTATTATATTCTGATCTAGCTCTCTTAAACTTTACTCTGTTTATTGGAACTTTTCTCAAGTGTTTTTATCTCAAGAATGTAAATCTACCTGTTTTTATTTTTATTTTGTTTTGTATTCCTTTTTCACCATGTAACAATATTTTATACTTTGTATATCTGTGTGGAGCTTTTCTCCCCGGGCCTCTACTGAAAATGGAAATATATCCAGCTAGACTAGCCCGGTCAACAAATGTAAAATAAAAAATAAATAAATAAATTGATATGGGTGTCAAAGTTGAGTTTGTTATCTATGGTGATGCCTAGTAGTTTGTAGATTCTGGGGATATGAGAGTGCCATCATTGGATGTTACAGTGAAATCTATAGGGGAAGACTTATGCGTAGGAGTAAAAAGGGGGAGCTTAGTTTTTTGGGGGTTCAGGAGGAGACAGCGCTGTGAAAACCATTTTTGAACTGTGTTAAAACACTGTTTGGGTAAGGGAGTGAAGTTCAGATGTGGTTGAGGATGAGCATACAAGAGTGGAGTCCTCTGCATATTGAATGCATGTCACTTGGGGAATTGCTAGTTGAAGGTCATTGATAAATAAAGTGAACAGTAAGGGTCCTAAGATGGACCCCTGAGGGACACCAAGGTTAACTGGCAGGTGGGTAGATAGGAAATCATGGCAAAGAACAGCCTGTTGTCTGTTTTCCAAGTAGGATTTGAACCATTTTATAGCAGGTTTATCCAGTCACAGGGATGTAAGGATGTGTAAAATATCTGGCGATTAACCATATTGAAAGCTTTTGACAGATCGATGAACAAAGCAGAGGACAGAATATTTTGGTTTAGTTTTTTGTTGATATGGTCTGTAAAGAAGAGGAGGGCAGTAGTAGTGCTGTGGGAAGGTCCGAAACCATGTTGACAGATAGATAGCAACTTATTATGGATAAGGTGGTGTAGCATTTGCTTCTGGATACATTTCTCCATGAACTTTGCCAAAGGAAAAAGTGGGGCTATGGGACGGTAGTTGGAAAAGGCAGTAGAGCTTCCGCCTTTATGTAGGGGGATAATATGGGATACTTTCCAGATACTTGGGAATGCATCCTTCAGTGATGGTTCTGTTAATCAGGATATAAATGGGATAGGCGATTGATTTAGCTGCCTTTTGTAGATATTCAGCAGGTAGCTGGTCTGCTGAGGGAGAGGATGGTTTCAGGATATAAACGGGATAGGCGATTGATTTAGCTGCCTTTGGTAGATATTCAGCAGGTAGCTGGTCTGCTGAGGGAGAGGATGGTTTCAGGATATAAATGGGATAGGCGATTGATTTAGCTGCCTTTGGTAGATATTCAGCAGGTAGCTGGTCTGCTGAGGGAGAGGATGGTTTCAGGATATAAATGGGATAGGCGATTGATTTAGCTGCCTTTTGTAGATATTCAGCAGGTAGCTGGTCTGCTGAGGGAGAGGATGGTTTCAGGATATAAATGGGATAGGCGATTGATTTAGCTGCCTTTTGTAGATATTCAGCAGGTAGCTGGTCTGCTGAAGGAGAGGATGGTTTCAGGATATAAATGGGATAGGCGATTGATTTAGCTGCCTTTTGTAGATATTCAGCAGGTAGCTGGTCTGCTGAAGGAGAGGATGGTTTCAGGATATAAATGGGATAGGCGATTGATTTAGCTGCCTTTTGTAGATATTCAGCAGGTAGCTGGTCTGCTGAGGGAGAGGATGGTTTCAGGATATAAATGGGATAGGCGATTAATTTAGCTGCCTTTTGTAGATATTCAGCAGGTAGCTGGTCTGCTGAGGGAGAGGATGGTTTCAGGATATAAATGGGATAGGCGATGGATTTAGCTGCCTTTTGTAGATATTCAGCAGGTAGCTGGTCTGCTGAGGGAGAGGATGGTTTCAGGATATAAATGGGATAGGCGATTGATTTAGCTGCCTTTTGTAGATATTCAGCAGGTAGCTGGTCTGCTGAGGGAGAGGATGGTTTCAGGATATAAATGGGATAGGCGATTGATTTAGCTGTCTTTTGTAGATATTCAGCAGGTAGTTGGTCTGCTGAGGGAGAGGATGGTTTCAGGATATAAATGGGATAGGCGATTGATTTAGCTGCCTTTTGTAGATATTCAGCAGGTAGCTGGTCTGCTGAGGGAGAGGATGGTTTCAGGATATAAATGGGATAGGCGATTGATTTAGCTGCCTTTTGTAGATATTCAGCAGGTAGCTGGTCTGCTAAAGGAGAGGATGGTTTCAGGATATAAATGGGATAGGCAATGGATTTAGCTGCCTTTTGTAGATATTCAGCAGGTAGTGGGTCTGCTGAGGGAGAGGATGGTTTCAGGATATAAATGGGATAGGCGATTGATTTAGCTGCCTTTTGTAGATATTCAGCAGGTAGCTGGTCTGCTGAGGGAGAGGATGGTTTCAGGATATAAATGGGATAGGCGATTGATTTAGCTGCCTTTTGTAGATATTCAGCAGGTAGTTGGTCTGCTGAAGGAGAGGATGGTTTCAGGATATAAATGGGATAGGCGATGGATTTAGCTGCCTTTTGTAGATATTCAGCAGGTAGCTGGTCTGCTGAGGGAGAGGATGGTTTCAGGATATAAATGGGATAGGCGATGGATTTAGCTGCCTTTTGTAGATATTCAGCAGGTAGCTGGTCTGCTGAAGGAGAGGATGGTTTCAGGATATAAATGGGATAGGCGATGGATTTAGCTGCCTTTTGTAGATATTCAGCAGGTAGCTGGTCTGCTGAGGGAGAGGATGGTTTCAGGATATAAATGGGATAGGCGATTGATTTAGCTGCCTTTTGTAGATATTCAGCAGGTAGCTGGTCTGCTGAGGGAGAGGATGGTTTCAGGATATAAATGGGATAGGCGATTGATTTAGCTGCCTTTGGTAGATATTCAGCAGGTAGTTGGTCTGCTGAGGGAGAGGATGGTTTCAGGATATAAATGGGATAGGTGATTGATTTAGCTGCCTTTGGTAGATATTCAGCAGGTAGCTGGTCTGCTGAGGGAGAGGATGGTTTCAGGATATAAATGGGATAGGCGATGGATTTAGCTGCCTTTTGTAGATATTCAGCAGGTAGCTGGTCTGCTGAGGGAGAGGATGGTTTCAGGATATAAATGGGATAGGCGATTGATTTAGCTGCCTTTTGTAGATATTCAGCAGGTAGCTGGTCTGCTGAGGGAGAGGATGGTTTCAGGATATAAATGGGATAGGCGATTGATTTAGCTGTCTTTTGTAGATATTCAGCAGGTAGTTGGTCTGCTGAGGGAGAGGATGGTTTCAGGATATAAATGGGATAGGCGATTGATTTAGCTGCCTTTTGTAGATATTCAGCAGGTAGCTGGTCTGCTGAGGGAGAGGATGATTTCAGGATATAAATGGGATAGGCGATTGATTTAGCTGCCTTTTGTAGATATTCAGCAGGTAGCTGGTCTGCTAAAGGAGAGGATGGTTTCAGGATATAAATGGGATAGGCAATGGATTTAGCTGCCTTTTGTAGATATTCAGCAGGTAGTGGGTCTGCTGAGGGAGAGCATGGTTTCAGGATATAAATGGGATAGGCGATTGATTTAGCTGCCTTTTGTAGATATTCAGCAGGTAGCTGGTCTGCTGAGGGAGAGGATGGTTTCAGGATATAAATGGGATAGGCGATGGATTTAGCTGCCTTTTGTAGATATTCAGCAGGTAGCTGGTCTGCTGAAGGAGAGGATGGTTTCAGGATATAAATGGGATAGGCGATGGATTTAGCTGCCTTTTGTAGATATTCAGCAGGTAGCTGGTCTGCTGAGGGAGAGGATGGTTTCAGGATATAAATGGGATAGGCGATTGATTTAGCTGCCTTTTGTAGATATTCAGCAGGTAGCTGGTCTGCTGAGGGAGAGGATGGTTTCAGGATATAAATGGGATAGGCGATTGATTTAGCTGCCTTTGGTAGATATTCAGCAGGTAGTTGGTCTGCTGAGGGAGAGGATGGTTTCAGGATATAAATGGGATAGGTGATTGATTTAGCTGCCTTTGGTAGATATTCAGCAGGTAGCTGGTCTGCTGAGGGAGAGGATGGTTTCAGTTTTTGGATGAGGGTGAGAGTATATGTTGTTGGGAATGGTTGGAAGTGAAATGGAGGGGCTTGGGTGGAGTTTAAGTTAGATATAGGAACGTCTTGGGGTGATAACTGACTGGCAAGTGTTTGAATGGCTTCAATGAAAAAGGTGTTAAAGGCATTAACAGTTTGCTTGGGATTTTCCTGGTCTGTGCCTTGTGGGTTTGGCGTGATGGATTGCCCTGGGTGTAATAGTTCATTAATACACTCCCAGAACTTTTGTGGTTCATTATGGTAGGTTTGCTGGAATTGTAGGTAGTAATTTCTTTTGTCAGAGAGTATAGATTGTTTTAGAGTCGTTTCTCAGCTGTCTGAAATATTGTTGGTCAAGTGTTTTTTTTGTCATTCGCCATTTATTCCAGTATTTGTTTCTAAGATGGATTTTTTGCTTGGCTTCTTTTGAAAGCCATGGGGCAGATTTAGTTCTGATTCTGATAGAGCGGGTAGGAGCATGGTTGTCAAGAATAGATAGGAAGTTGGAGTTAAAGTATTTAACCTCATCTTCCAATGGGAGGTATTTTAAAGGAGACCAGTTACATGCTTTTAGTTTGTTTTGGTAGAGCTCTGGGTTAAAGTTATTTTTAGTTCTTATTGTCCTACAAATGGTGGGAATGGGAAGATTGGTCTTATGCCTGATGATATAGGTGAGTGATCGCTCACATCATCAGGGAGAGTTCCAGCTTCTTAGGTCTGGGGACGATTATTTATGAGGATGCAAGCTAAGGGACTTTCTTTCTTATTGGATTTGTTTATCCTGGTAGGGGAGGTAATGGTTTGGGAGCAAACCAAATAGATTGATGTGGGTTGTTGGGTGATCATCACTGCAACATTTCCAGTCAATGTTAAAATCACCCAGGATTATGGTTTCTTGGGGTAAGTTTTGAGATAACCAGCAAAGAATATCCTCTACTGTTATTGCCGGTTGTAGATATATGCAGACAATATAAACAGATTTGTAAGTGAGACATTAAGAAATCATTTACATGCACAGTATTTTATTTATTTTATTTAACATTTGTTGGCCGGGAAAGTCTGACTAGGACAGAGCCTGTTTTCAGCAGAGAACTGGGGAAAAATGCTCCAGATGCATGTCTTTGTAATGTGAGAGGAAACTGGAGTACCCAGAGGAAAACCACATGAATACAGGAAGAACATGCAGACTCTGCACAGAAGGCACCCCGACTGAGAATCGAACCACCTCTTGCTGTGAGGCAACAGTGTTAACCGCTGCACCATTGTATGTCTTTCTATTTTTCACACTGAATGGTCATGTTGCATCTCTGAATTGACCATGCCGAACACTGCTGAGCACTGTTGCTACTTTTAATAATTTCCATTCAGCATTATTTCTTTTAAACATCTATGAATCCCAACCAGTATCATCTACATAAAGTAATTTGCTCAGTTAAAAGGCAAGATCATCTAACCTATTCACACCAAACAAAAAGAGAATGAGGTCCCAACAAGAATCTTTGCTTTACACTCCCCATGAAGAAGAGTAAAACTCAAGTAAACTGAGCCAGTTTTAATGTAGTACTGTGCCCTAAGCAAAAGGTCTCCACAATGCCCCCTCCCCAACACACACACACCACCCAGTGCCCCTATCCTAGTCTACCTGTGCCATCTAATTACTGGAAAAGCTCCCCTGCTAGAGCGGTGCCCTAGGTGACAGCCTAGTTGGCCTATGCCTAAGGCCGGCTATGTGTGGTACCATCAAACAGAATTGGTATCAATGTATAAACTTCTTCCCAGACCTAATTTAGAAGGACATTGGGTAATATAATTATGACAAGTTGAGTCAAAAGCCTTAGATATGACTATAAACAAGTTATTGGGTGCTTCAGACCTGCCATAATTTTGAGGCAATCAGACAAGTAAAGCATATTCAAGAGTTTGAACAGAATGTAACTTTCTGCCTATAAGGCAAATCTTGTCTTATAATAATCCACAAGTTAGTCTCTCATTAACATCTCAAAGATCTTAAATAATGTGCTGAGAAGAACAATTGATCTGTAGTCTTATGTCAAACTTTTATTACCTTTTTTAAACATGGGACCCATGATGGTCATTTTCCACTGTTGCGGAAAGATGTTCTGTAACTGAGGAAGTAGAAAAACGTAGCATGAGCCATGCTAAATTGTTAAGACACTAATTTTACAATCCTTAGGTCACTGTTGTCCAGTGTGAAACAAAAGGTCTGATCTGACTAGTCCTTATTGCCCATCAGACCTGTTCAGTTGTTAACAGTGAAAAATGAAAAACCTTCCAGCGGGTATTTATGCCAGTCCCGATGTTGATTTGGTGACTTAAGCAGACAGAATGTATGTGTTAAAGCAAGGCATGATTTCAGCCTTATTCTACATTATAATTTCTTCATTTTCTATTCTAATAGGAAAATAAATAGCATTTAACCTGTTATTGCTTAAAAATATTTATTGTATTTATTTATTTTTATTTAAGATTTGTTAACCAGGAAAGTCCGACTTGGAATGAAGCCAGTTTTCAGAGGAGGCCTGGGGTGAAACAAATGCCAAATGATGGGACTGCTGTTAACAAATTTCTTTACTCAGTAGACCTGTTTTCTCCAACATTTTTGTTTATGCAGATTCTACATATTCTTAAACAAAACCCACTTTAATCAGAATTTTGATTAACAAATCAACTTGGGAAGTGCCTTCAGTTCAAAATCAAACAAATCAAACAGTTGTGTCTCATTTTTTCCCCCCTTTTTACTGAAAACAAAAAAGTTTCCACAATAATAGTCATATTCTGCTTACGAATATTCCACTTCCTGTTCATATTTCATTCTGCAAAATAATCTCCCAAGTCAAGATCAAATAAACCTTAGACTTTGTACAAGGCGATCGCTTTGGTACTCCTTTCAGAGCCTAGCTATAGCAAATACCACTGCTTATAGGTTCATAGGTAGGTACTAGGCTATTGGCCCTAGGGCCTATACAAGCCTAGCCAAAAAGGTACCCTGGCTTTCACCACCCAAGAAAATTACTTTCCTGTGTCCCTGTCAAGCATAGCCACAGAAGTAATCCCCGGGGTGCATTTCCTATTTCCCATCCAATCATCAAGATGTTTCTTGAAGAGTGCTAATGAGAAGCTTTGTTTGACATAGATAGGTAGTTTGTTCCAGAGTATGGGAAGTCTCTGGGACAGGAATCTATCCCTCCAGTATGTTCTGTTTATTGTGGTGACAAGGTTTAGGTCCCTAGAGTGTGTAGCTCGGAGGGATTGGGATTTCTTTAAGTGGAGCATGTCCAACAGCTCTGGGTTTGACATAGCTTTGTATGTTAGGCAAAGATCGCCTCTTAGTAGGCAGTATGCAACAGAGTAAAGCTGAAGTTTTTTGAGACGGTCTGAGTAGGGCATCTGTTTGAGGCCAGTAATCCTCTTTCTGAGGTATTTCTGCAGCCTTTCCAGTTGTTGTAGATGTCTTGTGAGGTACATACCAAAAGGGGCATTGTACTCTATAATGGGTCTAATGAGTGATGAGTAGAGGGGGACAATGGCTAATATGTTGTTATGGTTACTAACAACATTGCTTAATTGATGACATCACTGACTTGATTAGATAAAAGGCATTGGTTTAACATATTTTAACTGTTTGTCTGAAGAAGGCTAGGCACTGTCCTAGCTGAAAGTGTAATTTATAATAAATAGCACTAACTCTTTTTGGCCGACTTTTATTGCATTCCGTTCCAGTTTAACAGTTCGTAGTTCATGGGTACAGAGATCTTACCAAAGGGGACGACAATGCACTTTTTGGCATTGAGCTTGAGGTCACAGCTTTGACACTAGGCATCTGTCTCAGTGCGGCCCTTTTGTAGGATGTCCACATCGTTAGGAGTTTTGATTATGGCTCCTAGTTTGCAGTCATCTGTGAACTTAGTTAGCCAAAGAACTTCTGTGTTAGTCTGTACTTCAGAGAAGTAGATACCAAACAGGAGAGGACCCAGGACTGAACCCTGTAGTACTCCACTTGTCACTGGTCTGAAGTCTGATTTGGAATCTGCTACTTTCACAGTGTGGGTTCTGTCAGTAAGCCAGTTGGAAACCCATCTTGTGACATATGGATTTATACCTACTTTAGTGAGTTTATCTATAATTCCAGAGTGGGGGATGGTGTCAAATGCCTTTGCGAGATCTAGATAGGCTGGGTGAACTATTTTACCCTCATCTATGGCTTTGGTGACTGCTTCAAAGAAGTCTATCAAGTTTAGGAGACATGATCTGCCTTTTACAAACCTGAACTGTGTGGGGTCCAGAGTTTGGAGATCTCCAATGTTTTTGTTTATGAGTTCCATGATGATACATTCCATGGCCTTGCAGACCAGGCTCGTCAGGCTAATGGGGTGGTAGTTCCCAGGGTCTGTCGTGGCTCCCCCTTTGTGGAGTGGGATAACCATAGCGGTGCGCTATTCAATGGGCACAAAGTATGAGGTGAGGCTATGACTGAACATGGTACTTAGGTGGGATGCCAGTTCATTCTGTAGTTCATGTAGAAGGCAGCCTGGGATGTTGTCAGGTCCCATGGATGCTGTGTTCTTGTCTCTGGAGAGTGAGGTTTTTACCTGTGCATCTGTGATTACAGGAACTTTGCATTCTTCCGGTATAGAGATGGGCTCTTTAGGGGGTGAGAAGGGGTAGTTAGCACAGAACCTATCTGCCAGGATGCTGGCAATATCAGTTGGTTCTGTATATTTAGTGCCATTGTGCTGTAACTCAGAGCAGATCTGAGTGTTGCTATTGAGATTCTTGACATAGCTATAGAAATCTTTGTGGTTGTCTTTAGAATCAGTAGCAATTTTGTTTTCATAACTAGCTTTGGAGGATTTTATGAGGGATCTCAGCTACTTACTGAGGCTGACTAGGGAGTTCATCCAATCATGGGATTTTACTCTTTTTTGCAACAGTTTCTTTCTTCTGTTGTAGAGTTTGTTTATGGCAGAAGACCACCAGATTGGCTTCCTTTTTTTGGAGGATAGCATCTTGGTTCTGTTAGGGATAGCACGATACATGCACTCATGTAAGTGCTTATAAAGTGCATTTGTGTAGCACTCAGCAGTCGTACCTCTATTGTCCATCTGAATGGGTGTCGTGAAGTTTGCCACTTCTGTCTTAAGAAGCGTGAAGTTGGCTTTGGAGAACTTTTTTACGTTTGTTTCCCTAATGGGGGGGGGGGATGTGGATGTCTAGGGTGATTAGCTTGTGGTCGGATAAGACCAACGAGGAATTGACCTCTGGTGTGGAACACCGGTCACCCATGTTGGTGATTACCAGGTCTAGGATATTGCTGCCCCTGGTGGGGGTGTGGATAAGTTGATCCAAGGCATTGGAATTTATGAATTCCAGAAAACATTGAGCAAAAGGGTTGGTACATGAGTAGTTTTCCCATTTAATGGTGGGGTGGTTGAAATCACCCATTATTAGGGTGTTGGGTTTTTCCCCTAATATTTTCCAGTGTATCAAGAAAAGAAGAGTGGAATCCTGGGGCATGGTGGGGGATCTGTAGCAAGCTACAATCTGGACTGCGGTCTTTCCCAGAGTTAGTTGAACATGGATAATCTCAGATGCATTATGCTGAGAAACTAGCTTAGAGGTGTGGATATCCTTAATGAATATGGACACACGTCCACCTTTAATGTTTCTGTCCAGGTTAGGTGGCCGAAAGCTATGGTATGAATTATAGCCTGGTAATGCAGGGGTGCTCACTGGAGCTTTGAACCAGGTCTCTGTCACTGCACAGATATCGATGTTCTCCATTTTAAGGAGTGCCTCAAGTGATTGCATTTTGAGGTTTAGCCTTCTAGCATTGAGTAGCATTACCCTCAGATTTTGCTTGCTTGTACCTGTTACGGTGATAATTTGTCATTTGAACCTTGCCTAAAAAGGCACTATAAGGGTGGCAAGAGCCTTTGCCAGTATCCGGAATCCCAAGGGTGACAGGAGCAGGCCATCTCTGGCAAAGCATCGTGGTCTGTCGATCATGTCATCCCAGGCAGACAGATACTGGATTCCCTCAGAATGACACCAGAAGCTTAGCACATTGTTGGAGTCAATCATTTTGTCCTTGTACTGTGGTATCATTCTGGGTGATGACAGGATGCTACTCAGGGCTAGGGTCATACCTGCCTGGGCTACAAGATCGGAGATCTCCTCCATGTCACTTTTCATGTAGTCCAAGGAGGTACGTCTCAGGTCATTCACACCAACATGGACCATGACAGAGTCATATTTGTACTTGTTGTGGAGTGACCTGAGTGCGTGCGTTATGTGGTGGATCCTGCCTCCCGACAGGCAGCTGACAGTAACTTTCTCTTGTTTAGCCTGGTGAGTGGAACATCAGTGTGCCTGGCTATAGAGTCACCTATGACTAGAGTGTTGGGTACGTTATGCCTTATGGGCTGTAATTGAGAGGCACACTGAGTTTGTGGACTATGTTTCATTTGGGTTGTGTTGGGGGGGTGAAGGTTGCTTGCAGTTCTGCTTTGGAGGTCTTGGTTGTTTGGGCAGATTTTTATTGAGCACCTCCACAAATGTAGGTGTGTGATTTGTGCTTCTATGTGTGTGTTTTGGTGGTGTAGGTTTTGAGGGACTATGTGATGTGTGTGGTGTGGTGTGGTGCAAGTGTTTACCTTCTCCTCTTGACTGTCTAGTCCAGTTTTCGATGAAGAGAGCTTTGCCTCCAGTTTGGCTATATAAGTGCATCTCTCACAGGTTGTAGTGTTGTTTGGTAGGAGGAGAGGGTTGTCTGTGTACATGAGGCAATTGCTGCATTGCCCCAAGATGCTCAGATTCATCAGGTAGTCAGGAGAAAACAACGGGAGCTGACCTTTAGACATGCCTGGATAGGTGCTTATTTATTAAGTACTAAAAACTGTTTTCCTCTAGACAAGTGAGGAAAGTTGAGTGCTGTAGTAATTTGTAGCTTATTTAGTGCTTATAACGAGTTCTGAACAAGTGCTGAACTCAAAGAAACCAATTTGAGTGCTAAAACTAAAAAGCTGGCTAGTTGTAAGGAAAGTTTGAAGAGCAGACTTTATGGCACCAGGAATAGTTTAACCCTAGTTAAGTGGGGGGAGGGGGGCTCAGGAGCTTACAAACAGTCCTGCATACAGCAAATCTGTATCTGGACTAGACTTGTTACAGGAAAGGGGGGAAACAAGCTTAGAATCTTTTTTCCAGTAAAGTGGAAATGGAGAAAGCTGGAACAGAAGTTAATTCAAGATTAAGAATCTGAGTGGGTTGGCCTTCACAAATGTTCTCTATTAGATTGAATGAACTAATGACACTAGACTGAGAGGAGTGTCACAGATCAAATATACAGTATGGGCGGGCAACTGCAAAGCCACCAAGTATAAGAATGCCACAACAATACGGACGGGGGATGGGAAACTTTTACAGCTACTAGCTGTAGCCACTAAATGAAAGTTTTAAACAAATCAAAGAGCAATCAGACTCTAGAGAATGCTTTTAACTGCAAACAGACTAGATTAGAACACAAAAACCTCAAAAAAATCAAAATGCACAGAAAAGCATGGATAGAGCACTCGCAAACAGGAAATACAACTCTCTGTATGAAAAAGAAATTTACAGTTTAGTAATTCAGTAAACATGCAATTAGAGTAATGAAACAGTATCTAGCAATGAAAAATACAGTTAAAACAGTATAAAACAGTACATAAATGTAGTGAAACAGTAAAAAAAGCTTTATAACAGTGCAAAATGTAGTCGTTAACTCTTGTCTCTGACAGGCTGTAAAGACACCTCTGGGATGAATTTACAAATCCCCATCCACTTGTTAAGGGTGGCAATAAACAGAGTTAGGGACCTTCTTTATTTGACATGAAGCAGGAGCTTGTTACATGAGTAGGGGATATTTTCAGAGAGATATCCACCTTTGGTATAGCTACAGGTTTTAAGTGTGGGTATTGTTATAATTATCAGTTTTTGAATACGTTTGTTATCTAGTAGAACAAGACCTTTTTATCGTATAGTCCAAACAGAAATAGCCACAGAAAAATTTGTAGGAGACACATTGATCCAGTTTTTATGCGCCCTATGCAATTTAAGGAGATGAAAGCTTACTTATATAGTTTGGGTCAGGTATTGTTGTAGTCTCTTGAGTTGTATAATTGTATATTATGTTTGGGTAAATGCATGCCAAAGGGTGTATTATATTTTATTATGGATCAGTTTAGGGAGGTATACAGGGTGCAATAACTTCTTTGTGCCTAGCATTTATGCCTTTAGTAATTGGCTGAACTAGCTAGAATGATTTCCTAATGGTAGTTGTTAGATGGTAGTTAAAATACAATTTATTGCTCATAAATGTACTTAGATTTCTAATGATGATGTCATGTTTGAGTGTGGTATTACCTGTATAACTGGTACAGGGATGTTCTTACTTCTTATGGAGCACTATATTTTATCTTCTTTTAGCTTGTGTCTGTGTTCTTGACCACAGGAATTAGTGTGGATTACTATCTCTTGTAGGATATAAATATTTGCTACAGAGTTTATGACTGCACTGAGGTTGCCAGAGACTCTTGATTTCAGCTTGATCATCAGGAAATTATATGCCAAAGAGGACTGGACTCATTACGGAACCTTGTGGGATACCTCTGGTGACTAACCTTTTAGAGATGAGTGGGCCACCAATCCTGCCTGTATGAGTTCTTTCCATAAACACCTAGTCATCCAGTGGATTCTGTAAGGATTAATATTCAAGTGAGTGAGTTTATGAATAATACATGAAAATATTGAAAGCCTTAGTCAGGTCCAAGTGTGCAAAGTGGACAATCCGTCAATCATCTTCTCTCTCAGTTCCTTCTCAAAGAAGTCCATCAGATTTACTAAACACCACCATTCACATAGCCAAATAGCTTTGGGTCAAGGGGTTGAAGGCTCCTTATATCTTTATACCTCCCCCCCAAAAGGAGAGATATCTATACCAAGCGATTGCAGCCCCCCAAACATCTCCAACGCCCAAGTGAGAACTGCTCTCTCCAAAGCAAAAAACACAGCATCCATGGGACCTGATGGTGTCCCCGGCTGTGTGCTGCACGAACTCAACGAGGAATTAAACCCACAGCTAGGACAGCTGTTTAATCATAGTCTTACCTCTGGATACATACCCAGGGAGTGGCGCACTGCATCTGTGGTCCCACTTCACAAAGGCGGTGCCTCCACCGACCCTGGAAATTACCGGCCCATTAGCTTGACAAGCCTTATCTGCAAAGCCATGGAGAGGATCATAATGGACCTCATAAATAAAGACATAGGGAATTTGCAGACTTTGGATCCATTCCAGTTTGGCTTTGTCAAAGGCAGATCATGCCTTCTAAACTTGGTTGACTTTTTCGAAACAGTCACCAAAGCCATTGATGAGGAAAGGCAGTCCATACAGCCTACCTCGATCTGGCGAAGGCCTTCGATACAATACCCCACTCGGGTATCATTGAAAAACTCATCAGCTTAAATGTTAACCCATACATCACAAGATGGGTTGCAAACTGGCTGAGTGACAGAACCCACAGGGTCAGAGTTGCTGGCGCCATGTCAGACTCAAAGCCTGTCACAAGTGGTGTACCACAGGGCTCAGTCCTGGGCCCACTCTTGTTTGGCATCTACTTTTCCGAAGTACAAGCAAACACAGGATGGTTATGGCTGACAAAGTTTGCAGATGACTGCAAACTGGGCGCCATAGTAGAAAACACATCTGACACAGATATCCTTCAGAAGGGTCTCACAGAAACGGATAACTGGTGCCATGGCCTAAAGTTAAATGCCAAAAAATGCATAGTTATACCCTTCGGGAAAAACAAGGTTACCCCTAGCTACCAAATAGGTGGCAATCCACTGAGCACAGAAGAAGTTATCAGGGACCTGGGGACCCAGGTTGATAGTAGTCTGTCATTCGACACCCATGTAGCTAAAGTAGTTAGGAAGACCTTCTACATTGCCCACCTTATCATGAAGGGATTCTCATCTAGATCAAGGGAGGTCATAGTCTCCCTATACTCATCACTCATCAGACCAATGATTGAGTACAATGCCCCATTCGAATGTATCTGACCCGACACTTGCAGCAGCTGGAGAGGCCACAAAAGTTCCTCACCAAAAGGATAAAGGGTCTCAAACATCTGTCCTATGCTGCCCGACTGAAAGAACTCCAGCTCTATTCAGTCGCACGCTTGTTCAGAGGTGACCTTTGCCTAACATACAAGGCCATGTCAAACCCAGATTTGATGAATATGCTTCACCTCAAAAAATCTAGATCTGTCAGAGCCACAAGGGCGGAGACTTAAACCTCGACACGGCTATTAATAGGACGTGCTGGAGGGATAGATTCATCACCCAAAGACTCCCTATGCTGTGGAATAAAATCCCGGTATATGTGAGGCAGAGCACCTCGCTGGCCTTGTTCAAGAGAAATCTTGACCAATGGATGGGAGATCGCAGATAAACCCCAGGGATTACCTCAGTGTCACTGCTCAACAGAGGCACAGCAAAATAATGGGTATAGTTCCCCATACTAAAGGGGTGGCGTAAGCCACAAAACTATGGGCTAGGCTTGTAAATGCCCTCGGGCAGATAGCCTAGTATGAACCTATGAACCTATAAGTACTATGATAATATCTTTCATTGCCCTGCAATCAATACTGGCAAGAGTAATTGGTCTGTAATCTCTAGGGTCAGTGTTAGGGTCACTTTTGTGTAGGGGTACAACTATAGCTGCTCTCCAACCCTCAAACGCATATATCTTGGAGTTTATAAAACTGAATATATTTAAAAGGGGATCACTGAAGCTATATTTGGTTGACTCATGGAGCAAATATTTGTGGTTTTGAATAGTGAAGGTAAGATTCATTCAGGGGTCATTTATGGAAGTGGCACAGGCTGAACGGTTCGGGGAGAAAGGAATCAAGAGAAAGTAGGAAGTAGCTCAAACTGAATTTATTTATAAGACTGTTGATAATGCTTTCAGGGCTGGACTAGGTTGTACCATTTGAGACAAGCTCTATGGATTGCTGGATGTTACTTCTGGGATTCCTAACATAAAGAATGCGTTATTGCTGTCTTTGGAACAAGTTGTAATAATCAGATCATGGCCGGCTTTACAACTACTGACCTTACACCTAAGTTATTTGCTGACTTTTTAAGCTCCATATAGAATTATGACAATCTGAGTTTATTTCTTAGTATTATTCATAGATCTTTTATAGGTCAATTATAGGATTATTGGATTGGAGTTTTCTTAGTAGGACAAGGTTTTCTCCTTTTGTTGTAGAGTTTGTTTATACCGAGGTTTCACTACAAGGGCTTGTTCTTACATTTGGCATCATACCTGTGCCAGACCAGGACAGAGGCTTTGATGCAGGAGTTAATGTGGGTGTAGGGGCTGGTGCTATAGATATCTGCTTTAGTATGTGATCCCTGAGGGGGGGAATGATTATCTGAATTTCTTTAGATTATCTGGGAGTGCTAACAAATTTGTTTAATTTCAACAGAGAGAACATAGCTGCAGTCTTAGGTTGGGTTCTTAGGAAAAAGAAATGGTGTTGTGGTTAGAACTGATTATATAAGGGATGACCTTAGGTGTAGAGCAGAATATTGGGGAAAACCAGGTTAAAGAAATGGATTCCCAAGCAGGAGAGAGCAACAATGGGCATTAGTACAGTTAAGGGACTGGTGTGGATAGTTTTAGCTTGTGGTCTATGCTCACCATTTCATGGCTGGGTAGTTGAAATCCCCCAGGATAACAGTGTTAGGTCCAGTAGCTAGGAACACTAGTTTGCGTTGCTGGTGTTATAGGTATTAGGAAACATAGATATGGTAACTGGTCTTCTCTATTGATATTAGGATGTCTAGGAGCTTAAGGTCATTATTCTGCTGGATTTGCTCTGACTTTATGAGGCTGCAGATAAATATGGATACACCACATGTGGTCATGTTGCCATTCTTTTCAGGCGGGTCTAAATGACTGAATGATAGGTACTGAACCCAGTGTTGAGGGAGTGTTACCTCACTATATCAGAATCAATTTTTGTTGAAACACAGGTGCCCAGTAGGAAGGTAGCTGAAATAAAGAAGCTGAACCACGACAAAGTAAAATCTTCTTTTTTAATGCAAAATGGTGAGCGCTTTTGCAGTGGTAACCATTGCTTCATCATACAGTTCATTCAAACAGCAACAGCACTTAAATGGGTGGCACAGTGGTGCAGCGGTTAACGTCACCTCCCAGCAAGAGGATCTCTGGTTCGATTCTCGGCTGAGGTGCCTTCTGTGTGGAGTTTGCATGTTCTCCCTGTGTTCGCGTGGGTTTCCTCCGGGTACTCCGGTTTCCTCCCACATTCCAAAGACATGCATCTGGAGCGTTTCTCCCCGGGACTCCGCTGAAAACAGGCTCTGTGGAACCTAGTCGGACATTCCCAGTCAACAAATGTTAAATAAAAAATAAATACTTTAATTCACTACTAAAACAAACAATCCTACCACTCAAAGTTAATTCAGCACTCAGCAATCAATTAATTACTATGGTTACGTTTTGCCCTTAGTTAATTGCTGAAGTCAAAAAGACTCTGTTTAAAAAACAAATGCACAAAATGTAAAGACAAGAACATGTGGATAACTATAAATAAAATACATAAAAAGTCAATGAATAAATACATATACTCATGTTTCCCATTTTGTAGCTACTTGTGTGTGTGGGTATTAACATAAAAATATATATAAAAATATAAGCAGTACACACTCAACATTCTTTTCAGGTGGGTCTAAATGACTGAATGATAGTTACTGAACCCAGTGTTGAGGGAGTGTTACCTCACTATATCAGAATCAGTTTTTAATAACAATGCAGATGTCTGTGCTCAAAGGTCAGGAATGCCTCAAGGCTGAGTAGCTTCTTATTTAGACTTAGTGTTAAACATTGTGAGTTTAGACAGGCCTGATTGGATTTGATGGGTTGGAAACTTTAGGAGATGAACTCTATCTAATAAAGGTGCATTGGGGTGCAATGTGGCTTTGCCAGTATGAAGAAATCCTTATATGAGAGGTGCAGGCTGCCCCCAATGGAGGAGGTGGGGCTGGATCCCCTTTGAAAGAGACGACATATAAAGCCATTGGTTGCTGTCCATTATTGTCATATTTATATTGTGGCATCATTTGCAATCTTTTTCTCCTTTCTCCTCATCCACCCTGAACACCTGTTGTCTCACCTCCCTCTTGACTCCCCACCTCTTCCACTGCTCCTCCCTCCTGACTCCCCACCTCTTCCACCACTCCTCCCTCCCGACTGCATGCTTCTTCCACCGCTACCGTCACATAACTAACCTAGGTGGCTGTCACCTCTCCCTCTTACCTCTACTGTCACATACATTTCTCTCCCCCTTAAGTAAATATAAGCCTAACATTCTCACTCCCATGCGCTAAGCATTATCTATCAGATACTATTGTGATTTGTTATTGTGTTAATTCCTCGATGTCAAAACTGTCAGCATATTAAATAATTCAGTTATTGGTTGTAAAAACTATATGTACTGTCTCTTTGTGAATAGAAATGTTTATTCATTTTTATATAATATATAGGTCATTTTCATGTAACTAAATGTGATCTTAGGATTATAGGATCATAGGAAATTACTAGGCTACTGGCCCTGAGGCCCTTATAAGCCTAGCCAAGAGTTTAGTCCATGCATAGACAAATCAGCACCCAATGCCCCTGTCCAGCAGAGACATGGGTGGAATCCCAGGGATGTATTTTTTATTTCCCATCAAGTTATCCAAATTGCACTTAAAAAGGGGTAAAGAGGTACTCTGCTTGATGTGGAGAGGGAGTCTTTTCCATAGATGGGGGAGTCTCTGAGACACAAATCTGTCCTGCCAGCAAGTCCTATTTTTGTCACTGACCAGGTTGAGGCCACATGTACAGGTTACTCGAGTGGCACTTGACTTGTGGATATGCAGCAGTCCCAACAAGGCAGGGTCTGAGATTGCCTTGTATGCCAGACAGAGGTCACCTCTGAGGAGTCTGTATGAAACAAAATAGAGAGATAGGGCTTTTAGCCTATCTGTGTAGGGTAGATTTTTGATGCCCTGGATTCTCCTGGTGAGGAACCTCTGTGGTCTCTCCAGCTGCTGCATGTGCTTTGTGAGGTACATGCCAAATGGGACATTGTACTCAATAATGGACCTTATAAGGGAAGAATACAGGGATGTTATGCCCTCCTTGTCCCTGGATGAGATACCCTTACTTATGAGGTGGGGGTATGTAGAAAGCTTTCCATACAATAGAAGCAACATGGTGGTCAAAAGTCAGGCTGCTATCAATCTGGGTGCCCAAATCCCTCATGACGGACTGCGTGCTTAGAACGTTGTTATGTGATCATTTGTGGGGACATCCCTCTCCCCAAAGGGGATGATGATGCATTTTCTTGTATTCAGCTTGAGGCCATGTTTCATCTTGGAGCTTTTTGGAAAAAGGGTACTTGTGACATTGCGAATTTGAATGCCTGAATGCCAGCTAACCATCACTTTAAATTTTCTCAGCCTTGTAAGTTTGATATCCATTGTGTCTGATTACTGAGTCACATATAATGAGGACATTGTCACATATGGTGTTATACTGTAGTGGTGTTAAGGGCTTATGCATGCAGCTGTGGCAGCCATTGTTAGGGTAAGAAACTGTGGATATTCTTGTAGGTGTGTGTGCTGGATAAGCTATGACTATAATGCTGGGGCCTGTGTCTTCCAGCTTAAGAAATGATTTTTTTTTCAGAACCCAAGAATAAGAGGACTTAGTGTGTGTGCTTGACAGAGGTAGTGTGATATTCTGTTATATACTGGCAGCAGTGTAGCTGGGAAAGTAGCAATCAGTTTGCGCAGGGACTTACACCTCACACAAGTGTATTTTGTGTCTGATAATAGTATGTTGTTGTCAATGAGCAGAAAGGAGACAATGAGTATACAGAAATGATACAGTGTAATACACAGAAAAGGGAAGTGAATATATAGAATATATTAAAAATGGACAGTGAGTATACAGACCACGAACAGTGAGTATACAGACAAGGGACAATGAGTATACAGACCATGGACAGTGAGTATACAGAAAAGGGACCGTGAGTATACAGGCCAGGGACAGTGAGTATGCAGACAAGGGAAAGTGAGTATACAGACCAGGGACAGTGAGTATACAGAAGAGGGAGAGTAAGTATACAGACCAGGTACAGTGAGTATACAGAAAAGGGACTGTGGGTATACAGACAAGGGACAGTGAATATGCAGACCATGGACAGTGAGTATACAGACCAAGGACAGTGAGTATATAGACATGGGACAGTGAGTATTCAGACCATGGACAGTGAGTATACAGACCAAGGACAGTAAGTATACAGACAAGGGACATTGAGTATACAGACCATGGACAGTGAGTATACAGACAAGCAAAAGTGAGTATACAGACTAGGGACAGTGAGTATACAGACAAAGGACATTGAGTATACAGACAAGGGACAGTGAGTATACAGAAAAGGGACAGTGAGTATACAGAAAAGGGACCATGAGTATACAGACCTGGGACAGTGAGTATACAGACAAGGGATGGTGCATATACAGGCCAGGGACAGTAAGTATAAGAATAAGGGACAGTGAGTATACATACCAGGGACGGTGAGTATACAGACCAGGAAAAGTGACTATATAGACCAAGGACAGTGAGTATACAGACCACAGATAGTGAGTATATAGAAAAGTGACAGTGTAGCATATTTCTTGTTCCTAAGAATCTCGGCTTCACTGTCACAACTTTGAAAATGTCCTCCTTACAATGATATGATTTTAATAATTTATATCACTTGGCCTTTCTACTTAGTTATCTCTCTACATATAAAACACCGTTATTCTATGTACTAAAACACCGTTATTCTACATACTAAAACACCATTATTTTATGAACTAGTTATATCTTTTCTTGTTATTCTTCTGTTGCTCTTCATATTTTCTCTCTCGTGTTTTGCATTTTCTTGCTTTTTCTCTTTCATTATCTAACATCACCTTTAACAGTTGCAACGGTACTTATAGTTTGATCATTTGTACTAGATAGTTCTTTTTGTTATTATTGCTTTGTTACTTCTCATTAGGACTGCTGTACTTATTTCATTGTGAAGTACTTTGTAATAATGCTATATTTTGTTTCTCTGTAATTGTAATAATGCTGTTGTTATGTTTTGTTTCTCTGTACTTTGTAATAATATTGTTGTTATGTTTTGTTCCTCTGTACTTTGTAATAATACTGTTGTTATGTTTTGTTTCTCTCTACTTTGTAATAATATTGTTGTTATGTTTTGTTTCTCTGTACTTTGTAATAATATAGTTTTTATGCTTTGTTTCTCTGTACTTCGTAATAATACTGTTGTTATGTTTTGTTCCTCTGTACTTTGTAATAATATTGTATTATGTTTTGTTCCTCTGTGTTACTTTCATTGTGATTGTCTTGTAGCCTGGATATAAGCTGAGAAGGATCTTGTAGTACCTCACCCATCTGGTTAACAAATAAATAAAAAATAAATTATGAAGTACTTCAAAACTATGACTCAGCAATGCAGACACTTACAATGCTACAATTGCTAGTTAAGATGCAGTGAAATAAAAAAGCACAATGACAGAGCCACGTGGTATTGCAGAAAAACACATTAAAATAAAAAGTACCTGAGAGCACATATTTAATGTAAGTTATACCTGAATAATGTGCACACAGGTGTCAAAAGTAATGGAACGGTGCACTTTGCTAAAGATACAGCTGTACAATGTGGGCAGCCATGCTGTGACTAATGGAGCAGGACAACAGCGATACAATGCAGGCACACAAGTTGTGAATAATGTGACAGGACAACACCTGTAAAATGCAGGCATGCATGCTGTGAATCATGGAATACCACCAATGCTGTACAATGCATGACAAGATATAGGCTGTACAATGCAGGTACACAATCTGTGAATAATGAAAGAGGACAACAGCTGTACAATGCAGGCATGCATACTGTGAATTGTGGAACACCACAGCAGCTGTACAATGCAGGAATGCATGTTGTGAATAATGTGACAGGACAACAGCTGTACAATTCAGGCATGCATGCTGTGAATAATGTGACAGGACAACAGCTGTACAATTCAGGCATGCATGCTGTGAATAATGTGACAGGACAACAGCTGTACAATTCAGGCATGCATGCTGTGAATAATATGACAGGACAGCAGCTGTACGATTCAGGCATGCATGCTGTGAATAATGCAACAAGACAACAGATGTACAGTGCAGGCATGCAAGTTGTGAACAATGTGACAGGACAACAGCTGCACAATGCAGGCATTCATGCTGTGAATAATGGAACACCACAACAGCTGTACAATGCTGAACACATGCTGTGAATACTGGAACAGGACAGCATCTGTACAATGAAGGCACATGTTCTGTGAATAATGGAACAGGACAGCATTTATACAATGCAGGCACATGTTCTGTAAATAATGGAACAGGACAGCATCTGTACAATGCAGGCACATGTTCTGTAAATAATGGAACAGGACAGCATTTGTACAATGCAGGCACATGTTCTGTGAATAATGGAAGAGGACAGCATTTGTACAATGCAGGGACATGTTCTGTGAATAATGGAACAGGACAGCATTTGTACAATGCAGGCACATGTTCTGTGAATAATGGAACAGGACAGCATCTGTACAATGAAGGCACATGTTCTGTAAATAATGGAAGAGGACAGCATCTGTACAATACAGGCACATATTCTGTGAATAATGGAACAGGACAGCATTTGTACAATGCAGGCACATGTTCTGTAAATAATGGAACAGGACAGCATCTGTACAATGAAGGCACATGTTCTGTAAATAATGGAACAGGACAGCATTTGTACAATGCAGGCACATGTTCTGTAAATAATGGAACAGGACAGCATCTGTACAATGCAGGCACATGTTCTGTAAATAATGGAACAGGACAGCATTTGTACAATGCAGGCACATGTTCTGTAAATAATGGAACAGGACAGCATCTGTACAATGCAGGCACATGTTCTGTAAATAATGGAACAGGACAGCATCTGTACAATGCAGGCACATATTCTGTGAATAATGGAACAGGACAGCATTTGTACAATGCAGGCACATGTTCTGTAAATAATGGAACAGGACAGCATCTGTACAATGAAGGCACATGTTCTGTGAATAATGGAACAGGACAGCATCTGTACAATGAAGGCACATGTTCTGTGAATAATGGAACAGGACAGCATTTGTACAATGCAAGCACATGTTCTGTGAATAATGGAACAGGACAGCATTTGTACAATGCAGGTACATGTTCTGTAAATAATGGAACAGGACAGCATTTGTACAATGCAAGCACATGTTCTGTGAATAATGGAACAGGACAGCATTTGTACAATGCAGGCACATGTTCTGTGAATAATGGAACAGGACAGCATCTGTACAATGAAGGCACATGTTCTGTAAATAATGGAAGAGGACAGCATTTGTACAATGCAGGCACATGTTCTGTAAATAATGGAACAGGACAGCATTTGTACAATGCAGGCACATGTTCTGTGAATAATGGAACAGGACAGCATTTGTACAATGCAGGAACATGTTCTGTGAATAATGGAACAGGACAGCATTTGTACAATGCAGGCACATGTTCTGTAAATAATGGAACTGGACAGCATCTGTACAATGCAGGCACATGTTCTGTGAATAATGGAACAGGACAGCATTTGTACAATGCAGGCACATGTTCTGTAAATAATGGAACAGGACAGCATCTGTACAATGCAGGCACATGTTCTGTGAATAATGGAACAGGACAGCATTTGTACAATGCAGGCACATGTTCTGTAAATAATGGAACAGGACAGCATCTGTACAATGCAGGCACATGTTCTGTGAATAATGGAACAGGACAGCATCTGTACAATGCAGGTACATGTTCTGTAAATATTGGAACAGGACAGCATTTGTACAATGCAGGCACATGTTCTGTGAATAATGGAACAGGACAGCATCTGTACAATGCAGGCACATGTTCTGTGAATAATGGAACAGGACAGCATCTGTACAATGCAGGCACATGTTCTGTAAATAATGGAACAGGACAGCATTTGTACAATGCAGGCACATGTTCTGTAAGTAATGGAACAGGACAGCATTTGTACAATGCAGGCACATGTTCTGTGAATAATGGAACAGGACAGCATGTGTACAATGCAGGCACATGCTCTGTGAATAATGGAACAGGACAGCATCTGTACAATGAAGGCACATGTTCTGTAAATAATGGAAGAGGATAGCAACTGTACAGTCCAGGAAAATATTCTGTGAATAACGGAACAGACCAAAAGCTGTATAATACAGGCACACATGCTGTGAATAACAGAACTGGACAGTTTACTAAAGACCCTAAAGTGCAATGTGGAGACTAACAAAACACTGTAGGATATCAAGACACAGTAGACAGAATAATAGTGTAGTTAGTTTGGAATAAGAGAATGAAGGCCATTCCATGGAACAGATATTCTAATTTATGTCCCCTGAAATTAGGTTGATGAGAAAATGTGATCACTGACTATTATTTGCTGTCAATCATTTTACCACTGCACATAGCACAGCTTATTTGTGTGTTACACAGCTCTTTCAAGAGTCGTATTCAGTAAAAATAAGATGTACAGATGTGTAAAGCCAGGCATCTCAGAAGAAATGAGTTCTAGACCATGGAGTGCACCTTAAAGGAGAGCAGAAAGGGACAAGCAAGCAGGCAACAGAAATGTACAATGCTAGCCAACTTTCAAAGAAAACAACAGCATTCCAATAAAAATAATTACCATATGAAGGCAACTGCAGTCTCAGTGTTATCTGAAAATGTTACCCCCGATTTTAAATAGTCTTTTCTTTAAGACCAAGTACAATTGCTACAGAAAGGATACAAAATCAGTCTAGCTATTGCTTGCTTAAGTCACATAATTTACATGCAAGTCATATTTATTTCAATATATGCATATCTATAAGACCATCACTGATAAATCATCTTACGTGGTTCTTTGGTAGATTTGGTACACCACCTCTCTTAGTTCGTTCCTCACTTTCCAGGCATTTATTTATTATTTTTTTATTTATTGCATTTGTTAACTGGGAAAGTCCCCTGGGCCTGGAAAGAGACCATTTTCAGTGGAGGCCCGGGGAGAAAAGCTCCACCTTAATTATATACAAAAGTAAAAATGCTAATACATAGAACAAAGTATTATGAGCAGTACTTTTACTTTCTTTAATTAAATGTTTAATTACATACAAAAAGTAAAAATGTTACTACGTAGAGCAAAGTATTTGGGGCAGTATGTTCATATTTAAAGAAAGTAACAATGTTTCAATCAGGTATAAATATGTAAGTAAAATGGCATGCATCTGGACTAACACGAGTGTAAGTATATTTGCAGAGTTCTTATCAGAGGAGAGTTGATTTCAGGGTGGAAAGGAGGTGACAGAAGGGCTAAGGAGGAAAGGTCAAGTTAAGGTGATAGCAAGGAGTCAGTATGGTACAGAAGTGGAGGGGAGATATTTGTAGTTGAGTGGTTAATGTTGAGGCTTTAGAGAGAGAGAGGTTAGGTGTTGGGGTTATTTGTTGGGGTGCAGGAATATAGTCAGTGAGAGGAGAGATGTAGTTTGAGTGATTTTTTAAAGGTGGCAGGATTGCTGATAGTCCTGAGTGAGGAAGGGAGATTATTCCATAACTTGGAGACAGCATGATAATACAGCATTTGGCCGGCTGAGAACTTGGGTTTCTCAACAGACAGTAGCATTTTTTTTCAGATCTGAGGTGGTGATTCGGATGGTACATGGTCAGTATGGAGGAGAGGGAAGGGCAGGTTTCTAGCTGGTATATAAGCATGTGGGCTGTAGTTAGCTGTAGATAAGTAAGATAGTGAGGGGATTCTAGCCAGGTTAGTTGATGCAGAGAAGAGCAGTGGTGGGAAGAAAATTTTGCATTTGAGACAAATTTAGCGACTTTATTGTAGCAAGAGTCTAGTTTAGTTTTTAAGGAGGATTGTAGATTGGTGAGGATGGGGGCGCTGTATAGAAGAGTTGGAAGCAGGAAGGATGAGGTCAGGGCCTTTTTTGCAGAGGGGCTAAGGAAATAGTTGTGCCTATAGAGGGCACCTAGCTTTTAATGGGATTTTTTGATGTTGCTGTGGATGTGAAGGTCAAAGAAAGGTTAATTTGTCATCAATGATGACACCTAGCAATTTGGTGCTAGGGACAACTTCAATGATAGTGTTGTTATGGGAATGAACGGTGAATAGTGACTTGTCAACAGGGCTAGAATACTGGATTATGTTCTAGTAGATTTATTAGCATCACAGTAATGCTAAGAAATCTGCTAGAACATAATCCAGTATGGTATCGGTTAGAACAATAAAAGGGTAGTTTGGACTTCCTTGCTGAAACATCTGCTAACTACAGCACCAATAGTAACAGCAGACTGTTACTTATCAGTCCTTGAGTACTGAAATACTCTATTACAGTATGACGGATTATCATCAGCAGAGGCACCAACAGACACAGCAGACTGTTACTTATCAGTCCTTGAGTACAGAAATACTCTATTACAGTATGACGGATTATCATCAGCAGAGGCACCAACAGAAACAGCAGACTGTTACTAATCAGTCCTTGAGTACTGAAATACTCTATTACAGTATGACGGATTATCATCAGTAGAGGCACCAACAGAAACAGCAGACTGTTACTTATCAGTCCTTGAGTACTGAAATACTCTATTACACTATGACAGATTATCATCAGCAGAGGCACCAACAGAAACAGCAGATTGTTTCTTATCAGTCCTTGAGTACCGAAATACTCTATTACAGTATGACGGATTATCATCAGCAGAGGCACCAACAGAAACAGCAGAGTGTTACTTATCAGTCCTTGAGTATTGAAATACTCTATTACAGTATGACGGATTATCATCAGCAGAGGCACCAACAGAAACAGCAGACTGTTACTTAGGCCTTGAGTACTGAAATACTGTATTACAGTATGACAGATTATCATCAGCAGAGGCACCAACAGAAACAGCAGACTGTTACTTATCAGTCCTTGAGTACTGAAATACTCTATTACAGTATGATGGATTATCATCAGCAGAGGCACCATTGGGTCAGAATTAAGTCGAAATTATGTATGACATCTTCCCAGTTGGTACCAAAACATACCCAAGCAGCAACAGAACTGTTAAAAGCAAGGAATAAAAACATTGTGTGACACAAATACAAAACATGTTTGTATTCTAAATGGAGGGGAAAGAATAAAAATTAGCCAGCATTGGCCTGGGAAGACTGGTTTTGGTCATTCAGCACAGACTAATGATTTACAATATTCTAGCTCTCCTAGATTGCACAACATGCAAGGTGCAGATATGTGGGCGTTCAACAGAAACACAAGGTATTTGCTAATATAAATCTAAGAAGTATACTAAGCAAAATGCATGACCTCCATGCACTAATTGACTTACATTCCCCTGACATCACCATTTTGACTGAAACTTGGCTTAAGCCACATGTCAAAAACAATGAAATACTTCCCCCTGGGTACAACCTATACAGACTCGATTGTCAAAATAAATGTGGAGGAGGTGTAGCAATAATGTTTAAACAAAATCTAGCCCTAGAAGTTATCAACACCACACTTCCTACATCTAACAATGCAGAATTACTCATCAGCAAACTGAATATCAACAAGAACAAAACACTTATTACAGTGGCTGTCTATGTCCCTCCAGGAGACAACACTAGCACAGCTGAAGACATACTTCACTGGCTATCCACAACCTTCCACCAAGAAACCATAATTATGGGTGACCTCAACACTGAGTGGTCCACCTATAATTCCAGTAATCCATCCAAATTCATAAACCTATATGGTTTCTCCCAGCTCATACAAACCCCACAAGAATAGACAAAACCTCCAACAGACAATTCGGCCTGGATTGGACTCTGACAAATAAATATAACACATCCTTTCTAGCAGGATGCCTCCCCAGTACCATAAGTGACCACCTACCCACATACCTAATCAGAAATAATCTTAGTCCACCTAGACAAGTAGTCTATAGACTAATCCGCAACAAGAAAAAATTGAATACCCACATTTTCAACTCCCTCTTCCAACAAATTAAATGGTCCCCCCTCAAAACACTACCACTAGATGACACTGTTCAGCAGTTTAACACCACCTTCCTCAACATCGTAAACAGCCTGGTCCCCTGCAGAACAGCTAGAATAAAACATCACCATACACCCTGGCTTAGAAACAACACCAAAGACTTACTAAAAGAAAGGGACAAGGCATGGGAACACTGGTTAACTAACAAAAGCAATGACAGCCTTCTACTTTTACTACATCACTGCACAGCAAAGAAGCAAAAACAACCCCCAAAAATTCTGAGCCACTATAAACAAACTCCTTTAACCTGGTAGTACATCCACCCCCAGTCCTACCAGCCCCCAATCAAATGATAACATTGCAACACAATTCAATTCCTTTTTCATAAACACAATTCACTCACTTATTGACTATGACCAAAACATCACTACTACAATCCCCGTAACCAACGAGGGTGTAAACTCCTTCTCCTTTAACCCCGTTCCAACCCACACCATAAAAAAACTACTCAGTAAGCTCAAGCCCACCAGCCTCGCTGCTGAAAACCTCCCATCAGAATTTCTCAAAACTGCCTCCGAAGTCGTAGCCTACCCCATTTCTATCCTCATCAACCACTCTATCTCTGAGAACTATGTCCCACTAATCTGGAAAGTCTCCTATATCACCCCACTGCATAGAGGTGGCAGCTCTCCCGAGCTTACTAATTACTGACTCATTGCCATTCTTTCACCTCTCCAAAATACTAGAAAAATGTATTCACCTCCAACTTCTACACTACCTTCTCGCCAATAACCTCCTATCAAACACATAACATGGTTTTTGCCCTCACCCCAGCACTACAACTGCCCTCCTCAGTTTTACTAACACAATAAATGAACACAAAAATCAGAATAAATATGTCTCATCCATCTTTCCAAATCTCTCAAAGGCATTTGCCACAGTTTCACACCAAAAACTGCTGTGAGAACTGGCCACATTACATCTCAGTCATTCTTTCCTAGCTTGGTTCCACAGCTATCTAACCAAACACCAGCAGGCTGTTAGATGGTAACAGGAGCTCTATCATCTTTGCTCGCTGTTAACATAGGAGTTCCACAAGGCTCCATATTAGGCCCCTACTTTTTACCATCTTCACAAATCAACTCCATAAATCCACATCTCTCACCTCTGTCATCCAATATGCAGATGACTACCCTGATATGCTCTGCCCCATCTCTAACACAACTACAGGCTATAACACAACAATCCTTCCTAGAAATAGAATCCTGGCTAGCTAACACTAACCTCATACTGCACCCAAACAAGACCAAACTCATGCTCTTTCTCCCCACCAAAACACCCAATCCCTCAACCACTTTCAATTCAACCCCTCCAACAACACAACCATAAACACCAGCTCACATACCAAATTACTTGGTGTCACAATTGATAGCAAATTAAAATTCAACCTACACCTCTCTCTAACCATTAAAAAACTCACATCAAACTAGGCTCTCTTTACCAAATTAATCCTTTCCTAACTAGCCATTCTAGACTAAGCATCGCCGGGACTCATCTCTTATCTACTGTTCTCTATGCTTCTCCCATCTTTACAAACCTTAACAAAACTGACCTTACCAAACTTGAATCAGCCTACAATAAAATAGCCACGTTTGCCACTAACTCCCCATATAGGTCCCCCACTGCTCTGCCCTCCAACAGATAAACTGGCTAGAATTCCCACAACAACTAACCTATACCCAACTTGTCTTTACTTGCCAACTAATATACCAGCCAAACAGAACCCCAGCCAAGTTATTCCAACCATATACCAACACTCAACAACTCTGATACTCACACAAAACACTCCTTCAGTATCCAAAAGCAACAACAAAGCCCTCTACTCCCACCACATTTCTAAACTTTGGAACTCAATCCCTCAACACATCCTAAATGCTACCAACCTACACCAATTCAAAACTCTGCTCAAAGACCACCTCACTAACAACTGGCTGTGCTCCTGCACCAAGCCAGCCTAACACCACATAAGCTCACATCAAATTTCATCCCCTACATTTTATAGTCTCCATGTATACCCCACTCCCACTTGTTAACATCACCTATCAGCTACCTGCAATAAGAGTATAATTTGATAATTTCTTATTTTTTTTTTGTAAGGGTATACATATGTACACATATTAAAGTACACTCAAATGATCAACTAAAGATGGACCCCTGCCCTCAAAAAAAAAAAAAAAAAACTATATATATATATATATATATATATATATATATATATATATATATATATAAAACTTTACTATATTGTAATAACTTTCTCCTTTTCACTAAAGTGCCTATTGTATATTGTACTTTCTTTATTGTCTCTATATATTTCTTTTAAATTATATGTAAAACCGACACTGTACCTGCCAATGTTGTTCTTGTTTAATTGGAGCTTTTCTCCCCGGGCATCCGCTGAAAATGGGCTCACACCCAGATGGACTATCCTGGTCAACAAATGTAAAATAAAATAAATAAATAAAAATATCTAGGTGCATCTATGCAGTACTGAATTAGGATTTTAAAAGAGCAATGTTGAAGTCTTTTCTGGAAATTTTACAACAAATGTCCAGTCTTGAGTTTGCTATAGATTGTGCAAACTCAGTGTCCCATACCAGATGCTGCTTTTCTGGGTGGACTGCCTTACCCTCATCCACTGGACGAGAGTAAGGTGGTCCACACAACCTATCTCGACCTCACCAAGGCCTTCGACACCATCCCCCACTCTGGCATCATAGATAAACTTACTAAGCTAAGCATAAATCCTTACGTCACTCGATGGGTTGCCAACTGCCTTACTGACAGAACCCATACTGTAAAAGCAGCCGACTCCAAATCCAGTTCCAGACAATTGACAAGTGGAGTACCTCAGGGTTCAGTCCTGGGACCACTTTTGTTCGGCATCTACTTATTTGAAGTACAGGCCAACACTAAGGGACTCTGGCTAATAAAGTTTGCAGATGATTGCAAACTGGCAGCCATTATTGAATCCCCAAATAATGTAGATATTCTACAAAAGGGCCTTACAGAAACAGATGCTTGGTGCCAGAGCGATGGGCTCAAGCTTAATGCCAAGAAATGTATAGTTATCCAAAATACCACAATTTTAAGGCAAAAATTCAAATACAACAATAATAAAGAAGATACAATTTATGCCCTTAGGTGTAGCTGTAACCTTTATTATATAGGGGAAACAGGGAGAGCGTTTAAAACGCATTTGCAAGAACATATAAGTGACATAAAAAATCATAAAATAGAAAGTCCTTTAGGGCAACATTTTGTAACTGCACACAGTGCTGAGTCAGACTGCTTACAAGGATGCATTCTGGAAAAAATAAAAGTTTCTTTGGGTGAAGGTTTATGTACTAAAGAAAAGATACTGAAAAAAGAAACTCTTTATTTTAAAGTATAATACTTTGGAACCTTATGTGTTAAATAAAGAAGGTAATTGGAAATATGTAATTTAGTGTATTAATTGATTGCCTGACTGATTAATTGTTTAATTAATTAGCAAGTGTCTTGATTTTAGGTGTGTATAAATATGAAGTGAAAAAGAGAAAGGATTTCTACTCGTTGAAGGCTTGGTGCCGAAGCGTTAAGTTGGTATTAAATTGCTGTGACTGATGTTTGGAGGCTTGTGTCCGTGACTTTATTATGGTCGTATTTGAATTTTTGCTTTAAAATTGAGGTATTTTGGATTTATGGCCATGGACCCTGACAACGACATCCCTAGGATCCTAAGAGAAGATGCTGGTGAAGGTTCGCAGTGCTCTCAACGGTCCATGGATCACTATATCTTCTCTAGAAATGAGAAAACTACATCTGCCAAGATGGGGGAGATTACATCCACTATATCTGCTGGTATGGTGATTGATGTATGGGATCGGTATGAAGGGGAATGTGGATGATGTTTTAATAATCCATTTCAAATGGTGCATTCCAATGGAGGAAGTACTCTATCTGCTGCAGTCCGTGAACTCTGTGAGATATTGGAGGGCTTGCTGTGGAAGGAAATGAACATATGCATCTAAATGTTTTCTACCTGAAGAGGTATGTGTAATTAGATATAGCTCCAAGAGGATTAAGGGCATTTCAATCCACTACTACACCTTTTGACTTAACAAGTAAGGAGGATTTGTTGTTTAAACATAGATGGTTAGCATCGGTACATCATTGTGCCATGAAATTAGTTAAAATAATTGTGGAAAGAGATTTGCTAAAACAACAGAAATTAAAAGAGGAAGCTAAGCAAATTAGCTCCAACCTACAAAGGTGCCTGAGTGGCTCTAAAATGGATGAGCTACTGGGGGATATAAATAAAAAACTGATAACTCTGGAGAATGAACTGGTAGAGAGAAAGAGTAACAAAATTACAAGAGATATCAGGGACTGTAACAGTGAAACCGCATTTCTATGGAAACGCAAGCGTAGTAGACTGGCACAAACATATTGTGGAGCTGTACTCAAAAGAACATGTCGGCTAAAGCTTCTGTATCTTTTGCCACTTCAGAAGAAACTGATGGCACAACGGAAGAAGAATTTGATGCTGAGGAATATCTGCCGTTACCGGCAGCCCAAAATTCAACTGATTTCAGTAATCGGTTTTGGAATGAAGCAGGAAACCATTACCAGGGGAAGAAAAGGAGTAGAAATGACGGGGGAAAGGTCAGAAACAGTGGTCACAACAAATATTATAACAAGAGGACTAAATGCAATGAGTAATAATGATGATATGTTTACCCAAAAGTTGGTGCTTAATTTGTCAGGTATGGATGTGCCAGAAATGGCAATTTCTGTTTTCAACTTAGGGTTAAAATTTATACCTACGGCTTTGCCTAGGTTACATGTAATAAAACGTGGGCTATTTCAATTAAGTAGGAAGTTGCACTTAATTGATTATTTTAATAGGCAAAGTGGGAATCAAATGCAAGATGTGAATTAATTAGAAAATGCAAATAACAGTTTTAATGAAAGCTTTAAGGAATCTTTTTATTGATGTATTTCAGATGAAACTGATTTGTATGATGAAATTAATGCCTATAGTAATTTGAATACAGAAGCTATAGGGGTAAATCAAAATGTATTCCACTTTTGTTGAATGTTAATATACAAAGTTTTATTATGACATTAAATGTTGTTGAAAAGTTATGTAAGGATTTTGAAAGTGAAAAACAAATTATATTTTATAACCTGACAAAGAATGAATGGATGGCTTTCAAAACATTGTGTGCAGATAGAAGGATAGTAGTCAAAAGATCGGATAAATGGAATCAACTAGTAATACTAAATCATATGCAATATGTTGAAATATGTCTTGTTCATTTGAAAGATGAAAAAGGATATGAAAAATGTAATGTGAAACAATAAGAAAAAGCTACAAAAGGATATGAAGCTTTGATTCAGAAAGGACTACGTTTAGGATATTTTGTTAAGAATGATTTAAAAAAGTTTAGTACAAAAACACATGAATTGCAGAGTTCTACTGCTTACCAATGACACATAAAGGATTAGAGAATTTAAGTGGTAGACCAATAGCCTCAGCAGAAAAATATTTTTTAAAGAATATTTGCATTTTGTTGCACGAGTATTTAAAAACCTGTTTGTTTGCTTTACCTTCATTTATCAAGGACAGCCAGGACTTTTTATGTAAAACTAGACAAGAAGTCTGGAATGATAATATGTCCTGGCTTTGCTTAGATCTTAAAAGTCTATATACTAATATAAGGCATGATAATGGTATTGAGACATTAGGATACTTTTTGGGTGATTCTCCACTGACTTACTCTATAATAGAACTAACAGATTTTTGTTTAAAAAATAAATTCTTTCTGTTTAATAGTGAAATTTACCAACAGTTGCAAGGAACTGCAATGGGGGCAGCATTTGCCCCTATGTATGCAAATACTGTGATGGCAAAGTTTGAAGTAGAATATATATACACACACCTGTTCTATAATAACAAGCAGTTCATTATTTTAAGGTTTATAAACCACTTAATATTTGTATGTGATGGAAATATGGGCGAAGGTCAGCCCTTTATAGATGATTTACATAATAATGTTTTTGGTTTTAATTTGATGGCATACAAATGGGTAAGAAAGTTACATTTTTGGATATAGATATTAATGGCCTTGAAACAACAGTTCATAGGAAATATGGCCAGAATAATGCTTTTTTATATGGCACTAGTTGCCATCCAAGTCATTTAATAGCTGTATTGCCATACAATGAATTTTTAAGATTAAATAAATTATGCAGTTCTGATGATGTTTTTGAATATGAATTGCTAAAAACAGAAAATATGTTTATAGAGCAGGGGTATAATAAACAAATCATGGAAGAATCTATGATTGAAGTAAAAGAATGTAGATGTGGAATAACAAATCGGCATAATAGAAAAAGCAATGAAGATACAAGAAGAGGTATAAATAACGAGGAAACACCAAAGAGGGTGATAGAGAAGTTTATGTCACAACATTTAATGTACTGACAGAAGCTTTGGTTAAAGAAGTTAAAACATATTGGAATGATAACTAGTGATAAAGATGTGAAATATCTGATAAAGAGTCAGGTGAAGGTTTCTTATAAGAGACATAGAAACTTGGCTGACATGATGTTACATAATCGTTTTGTATCTCCTGAAGTTACTATATGCTCTAATTTAAAGGAAAATAAATAGGAACCATCCTTGTAAAAAGTGTTCAGTGTGTAAATGTAGTGACTGCTTTTTCAAAAATTAATGGTGTTAGAGTTACACCCAGAGCTCTTTATACAAGTGTTATGGAAGAAATAATTTATACCCTTAGGTGTAGCTGTAAAATGTATTATATAGGGGAAACAGGGAGAGCGTTTAAAATACTTTTGCAAGAACATATAAAGGACATCAAAAATCGTAAAATAGAAAGTCCTTTAGGACAACATTTTGTAACTGCACACAGTGCTGAGCCACACTGCTTACAAGGATGCATTCTGGAAAAAATAAAAGTTTCATTGGGTGAAGGTTCATGTATTAAAGAAAAGTTACTGAAAAAAGAAACTCTTTATTTTAAAGTATAATACTTTGGGACCTTATGGGTTAAATAAGGACGTTATTTGGAAATATATATAATTTAGTGTATTAATTGATTGCTGGACTGATTAATTGTTTAATTAATTAGCAAGTGTCTTAATTTTAGGTGTGTATAAATATGAAGTGAAAAAGAGAAAGGATTTCTACTCGTTGAAGGCTTGGTGCCGAAGCGCTAAGTTGGTATTAAATTGCTGTGACTGATGTTTGGAGGCTTGTGTCCGTGACTTTATTATGGTCGTATTTGAAATGTATTGTTATCTCCTTTGGAAAAAAACATGTACCCACGAATTACCACATAAATGGCAGTACACTAAACACCGAAAGTGTGACAAGAGACTTAGGGACACAGATGGACAGTCGTCTAACCTTTGATAGCCACATCGCCACAACAGTCGGGAAAATCCTTCTATGTGGCACACCTCATCACTAAGGACTTTTCTTTCATCAAAAAGAAGGTCATTGTCCCACTGTACTCATCCCTCATTAGACCCATTATAGAGTACAATGCCCTGTTTGGTATGCACCTCACAAGACATCTGCAACAACTGGAAAGGCTGCAGAAATACCTCACTAAAAGAATCACAGGCCTAAAGCAGATGCCCTATGCTGACCGCCTTAAAAAACTCCAGCTACACTCTGTCGCATATCGTCTACTCAGAGGCGATCTCTGCTTAACATACAAGGCCATGTCAAACCCAGAGCTGTTGGACATGCTACACTTAAAGAAATCCCAATCCCTGAGAGCCACACGCTCCAGGGATCTAAACCTTGTCATCACAATAAACAAAACATGCTGGAGGGATAGGTTCCTGAGCCAGAGACTCCCCAGACTCTGGAACAGACTGCCCATACATGTCAAGCAGAGCGCCTCTTTGGCCCTCTTCAAAAGAAACCTTGATGATTGGATGGGAGATAGGAAATTCACCTCGGGGATCATGTCAGTCACCCTGCTAGACAGGGGTCCAGGGAAGTAAATACTGTGGGAAGCAATAGCCAGGGAATTGTTATGGCTAGGCTTGTATAGGCCCTAGGGCCGATAGCCTAGTACCAACCTATGAACCTGTGAAGTGACCGAGCCATATAAACTGTGTAAAACAGCTACTAATTGTAGATATGGCAAGGTAATGATGAGTACTGTCATATATCAGGGCATCTAATTATGTCTGATGGCAATTCTGTTATGTGTAGCCTTCACATGCCTCACAACGTTACTAACACTATAGTAATACTGAAATTGTGTAAGAAAATATAAAAAGTAAGGCACAAAGCGTTAACGTTTTCTGTAGTAAAAGGGAGATGGCGCAAACTGCAGTGTTTAAATAGCTGAATAATTCTTTAAGAAAAGCTATGGATACAAGGGTAGAAAGTCATGTGATCTGGGAATGATGCAGTCCAATGAAGTTGTGAACTACAAGCAGCTGTATTTTATCACACTTCCAACATTGTCCAGCTTGACAATGTGTACCTTTGATATGAATACATGGGTGCATTAAGTAACACTACATTTGGTCTCAACAACACTTGGCATCTGTCCCAGATATATAGGGTCTATATCACTTTGTTGAACTCTTAAACATTCAAAAATCATATGGTTGACACCATATGATCAAATTTTTAAAAGTTCGAATGAACAGAGATCTCTGTACAGTGCGGAATGGGAAGATTTCCCTTCTCTGCACTGTAGTGCGATTTCGGATTTGGTATATTGAAAGATCGGGGGTGTGTGGTGGCACAGCTCCCCAAGTGGGGGTGCTGGAGTGCTTGCCCCCTGCTTAAACTGTTCAGATAAGTCTTTTCTTTGGTTTATGTTTTTTTATTACATTTTCAAACTTTTAAAAGTTCGATCATATGGTGTTGAGCATATGACGTTTGAACTTTTAAAAGTTTGATTATGTAATATAGACGCGCTATGTAGAATGTCGTCATGTTAACTCTGACCCTGATGCTTATCCCAGCATCCTTCTACATACATTCCAGCATTCTGTCACATTTGTCTCAGCTGCGTACCCCAACATGCTGTCATATCTGGCCTTGGTGTGCAGCTCGGCATTATTCTAGTCTATGCTCAACTGTGTTCCCCAGTATCCTGTTACATGTGCCCAAGTTTACATCTAGCATCCTAGCACTTCTATCCCAGGTATGTACCTGACCCTTGTGTCACATGTGCAAGAGGTGTGCCCTACAGCATCATGATAAGCACAACAGAGTCTTGTTACATCTGCAACTGATATGTACCCCAGCACCATTCATATCTACCCCAGCCATGTACCCTGACATTTTGCCAGATCTGCCTCCGGTATGTACCATTTCACCATGTCACATTTGTCCCAATCATGTATGAAAGCATCATGTTAGCTCTTTCCTATTATGTATCCCAATGTCTTCTCAAATCTGCTCCAGCTAAGTAGCTGAATATCACATTAGCTCTGCCACAGTTATGCAACACAATGTACATTTACTGTAATCAATATGACATCCTCTCATACCTGCTCCAGCTTTGTATCCCAACATGCTCTGACACCTGCCCTATTTTTTATCTAAATATCCTGTTATATTTGACTGAGGCATGTACCTCATACCTGCCCCAGATCTGTATCCCACCATGCTCTCACACCTGCTCTATTTTTGTACCTAAACATACTATTATATTTGACTGAGATATGCACTCCATACCTTTCCCAGCTCTGTGCCCCAACATGCTCTCACACCTGCCCTATTTTTGTACTTAAACATCCTATTATATTTGACTGAGGTATGTACCTCATACCTGCCTCAGCTCGGTACCCCAACTTGCTCTTACACCTGCCTTATTTTTGTACCTAAACATCCTATTATATTTGACTCATGTATGTACCTCATACCTGCCCCACCTCTGTAACTCAAAGCTACACCACCTCAGTATACCAGCACCTTGTTAGATCTTATGTAAGCATATACCTCACTGGCATCTTATCCCTAGCTTTACTATGAACTTATGAACCTATATACCTCACTGTCCTCTTACTTAGGTTCATAGGTTCATAGATGTTTACCAGGCCAATGACCACAAGGGCCTTTTTAAGCCTAGCCATGCATCCCAAGTCTCTGATAACATTTGATACGCTTACATCTGTCCCAGCTATGTCCCCAGCATCCTGCTGGCTGTAATGCTGATTGCATACCCTACCCTCTTTGCGATAGTCTTGACTATGTATTCCAGCATCCCACAGACATCCACAGTATGGCTATGTCAGCCACTGTCCTGTTTTCTTTCTGTCTGTTAGTAACCATGAATCATTTAACATCGGTGTTTGGTTAAATACACCAACATCTGAATACTTTTCTCCTTGTTACAGTTCCAGGAACTCCAGCATCTGCTTAGCTCTAGTCTTAGCTTCTTATCAAGATGTTTTGTTAATTATGTACATGAATTCATACAGCAGTACCATCTTCCCCACCCCCTCTATGTCCATC
>NC_056743.1:1907360193-1907489910 GCF_019279795.1 Protopterus annectens
ACAGTTCCCACTCTTAGTCATGAAATTTCTCTAAGAGAGAGGCAAGCATCTCTAAACTTTACATGTTCGTAGGTAAATTCTATGCTAGCTGCCCTTGCTGGCCAGTTTAAGCCTATCCAATTTCCCTTTCTTGTGCTGGAATTAAACGTTCGTATTCTGTTAGAAACTGCTCTTACTCATCCCATGGTCAATAATTATATATTACCCAAAATGAGTGCAACAAATACTGCCAGCCCAGCTAGCTGGGGTTTTGTAAATAATTCTATGTCATTTGTGAATATTAATAATGATCTTTATAGAAATGCAACAGAAGGAAATACTGCCAGCCCAGCTATCTGGAATTTTGTAAATAAATCTCATTTGTGAATATTGATATGATTCATACAGAACTGTATGTAAAGGTATAAAATGCTGAACTAAAATGTAACCACAGCATGCCCTGATGGTTTAGAATAGAAATATATACAAAGTATTATAATTGTGTAAATGTGTATGTTTTAACAGTAGAAACTAGAACATAGAGGGTTAACTTTTAAAACTTCAAGAAAATAAGTTGAAATTAAATTGTTTTACAATTGTGCTATAAAAGTTATTTCTCAGTTTTAGTGCAGTAGCAGACACAATGTCTAGAGCTAGACGTTTTATGTATTGTCCTGGAAAAGAAGTAATTGCTGGTTTAAAATGTAGAAGAGTTTTATTGTTTTATGACTTCTAGGAGCTGCAAACATCTGAGAGATGTATTTTTCACAGAGAGATGCTAAAATTCTTTTAGTTTCTGACCAAGTGAGTTTAGCCTGGGAACTAAAAGTCAGCTGACAAAAAGTGATGTCATCCAAGCTAACCGAGTAGTAATATTTGATATTAGTTTAAGAACTCTCTCAGAGATAGACTGTGCATTTTGTATTTTGTCTTTGACCTGGATATGAAGGCTGCCAGCCTAGCCAGATAGAATGTTATAGATAATTCTGTCATTTGTAAATATTAATGTAAACCACAGGCTTGTGTCTTAAATGGTAAAAATAGTGTTACATGTGGAACTGAAAAAATGTAACAACAGTGCATTCTACTGACCAAGTAAAGCATGTTGTGACCCTTTGATGTCAGAGTCAGTAAGCCTAGAGGGAGGCATCCTGCCTATTGTTGTAAGGCCAGAGTTAATGGCCAGAATTTGCATGCATAAATGTCCTTTATTGCTCTGGTTTCTGCCCAGAGGTGAAGAATGTAAATACAGTTTCTGTTAGCCTGGGAACCCAGGGAAGTGTGAAGAATGATGTAATGTGAACCAGGAATGTGATTTTAAAAGAGCGTTACCAGCAACTGAGTGGAACCTTTCATTTGTCCGTTTTTTGGATTATTAGTTTATTCTCTGGACTGACTCTACTTTTTGATTTTAAAAACAGAGAGAATCAGAGAGCATTAAGCATTTTTGTCTTGACCATCCATCTCACCAGCACTGTCTTGCTCTATATGTAAGTTTATCTTTGATTTGTGTTTTCTCTTAGAAATAGCTAAAAACTAGAAAGATTAGACTAAGTATTTTTATGTGATGTCAGAACTGTACTACTGAATTATTTTAAGTATTTCTCTGTGATCTCTGAACTCTTGACTAGTACTGTGTAGTAAAAATCATTGGCTTGTGTTTTGACTATTTGTTATTAAATATTTTTAAACCCTTTTAGCTGTGGCTGTTTTTGTAGAGATAATTTAAGCTCTTTAAAGTACTTGCATGCCTTTGGTAAAATTGTACACAGCCACTCCAATAGCTTTAGCCCTGGTCTATACTACCAATTTGATAATAATATTGCACAGTAATAATTGGACACCCTTTAAAGGGCCTTTGAGTAGCTGATAAATATTAGTGGGTGGTGGCAGCTGGTACTACTGTATAGTCTGGCAAAAAGGGCCACAGCTGGAGAACCTGTGCCAGCCTTTCCCAGGAGTGTCTGTGTGGTTGTATAAACTCTTCTCAAAGTGTGTGTGCATGTGTGTGTATGTGTGTGTGTGTGTGTGTGTGTGTGTGTGTGTGTGTGTGTGTGTGTGTGTGTGTGTGTGTGTGTGTGTGTGTGTGTGTGTGTGTGTGTGTGTGTGTATGTGTGTGTGTGTGTGTGTGTGTGTGTGTCTCAGCTACCTGGGCAGGGACATGAAGCACTGGTTGGACAGAGAGGGTACTGGAGGTTTTAGCTTGCCCATGAGGCTGAGAAGACCCTATAGCTTTGCCAGTGTGGAGTCTTATTGGGGACCTGGAGAGCAAGAGAGCGACCAACCTCGGACTGACTGTGATCTCTGTCTGCCCTTAAGGGAAATTGCACTTTACTGTGTGTATTTGTTATCCTTTCCTTCTATATGAGACACCCCTCACTGGTGTTAATGTGAGGATTGAGGCTCCTTGATTGCTGGGCCAGGGCATGGGCATCATATATTAATTGTTTGGCAGTAGTGAGATATGCACATCGCATATTAATTGGTGGAAAATACTAATTGGCTTGTAGTGGTGTGGGTAGAGTGAATTCCTGTAGCTTGGGTACAGTGAGCTTTGAAGGTGTTTTATACTCTAAATCAGCCATGCAATGAATACTCAGAGCTCAGATCACAATTGTTTTATTTCCTTTGTTAGCTTAGTTAGTCAGGGTGAGCAGGCAGCATGTCAGCAGAGGAGTATGGAAAGCTGACAAGGAACCAGCTGGCTGAGATGTGCCAGGCTAGGGGACTGGTGCATGCAAACCTGATTAAGGCAGACCTGATTGCAGCCTTGGTTACAGCTGCATCAGGAAACAGCAGCAAGGAGGACAATCAGACTGGCAGTGGAGATGTAATACCCTAAGATAATGGACAGCTCAACCTTTCCATTTGGAGCTAAAGAGACTCGAGTTAGAGGCCAGGCATTTAGAGATAGAAGCAGCTGAGAGACTGAGGAGTCTACAGGCTGAGGAGAATGAGAAACTGCTATGCCTGGAAGCCGAGGAAAAGGAGTGGCAGTGAAAGCATGAGAGGGAAATGCTGACTCTTCACCAGAGTCATGGAGGTAATGGGGAAGGGAGTAACTGGACCCCAGAGGCACAAAAGTTCAGTAAATCTCTTCTGTAGTTTAATGAGGGAGATAATTTTGATAGTTTCATTCATATGTTTGAGAGGGTATGCAAACAGTATAGTGCTGACCAAAGGCCCTGTGTATAGTTCCTGAACCCCTTACTCCATGGTAAGGCTATAACTGTTTTGTCAAAAATGTCTGATGTTGCATGTTTTGATTATACTGCTGTTAAAAATCACTCATTAGAATTGTTTAAGTTAACACCTGAAACATATAGGAAAAAGTTTTGTGAGTATAGATGTAAGGCAGATGAAAGTGTGTGTGAATATGTAGCTTAACTGAGCACTTATTTCCATAGGTGGGTGAGTGGATGTCAGGTCACCACTTTTGAAAGGCTAGCAGACATTTTGGTGAGGGAACAAGCCCTTAGCACATTGCCTGAGGACATGAGGATTTGGTTAGTTGATAGACAATGTGCTACTTCAGATGAGTTGGGGAAGAAGGGAGACCTATACCTGGCAAGCAGGGCAGCGCTGCACAGGAAAGGGACCCCCAGTATTGCTCATGGGTCTAAAGGAACCCATGGTGGGCAGCCCAGACTGCCCCAACAGAATCTGTAAGTATCAGGGGAAGCCACTAGTCCAGGTACATGTCCAGGAGCTAGGGTTAAATGTTTTGAATGCAACCAGTGGGGTCATGTGGCATACAGGTGTCCAGGGAGGCAAGGTGGGTAACAAAAAGTGAGGGAGTCAGTAAATGGGAAAGACAAAATGCCAATAGTAGATTGTCTTGGGACAACCAGGGTACCAAACTACCACTAGAGGTTATATCCTATTGTAGTGAATGGCAAAGAGGCCATTGTCAAGAGAGACACAGCCTCTGCTATAACCATTGTAAAGCCTGCAATGGTTGCAGAGGAGCACTCCTTGCCTGGACAGTCTACTCCAGTCAGGGCTTTATGAGGGATCCCATTCCAAATACCTTTGGATAGGGTTCACCTGGACTGGGAGGGTGGAAAAGGAAGCCAGCCAGTAGGTGTGTTTGAGGATATACCTGCAGATGTCCTGATAGGGAATGATTTTGACAGTGCAGTACCCTGTGCTTGTGCAGTTACATGCAGTCAGACCTGGAGACAAGCAGGTAAGTCTGGTAGCCTGGGGGAGACCCAGACAGACTGCATACTTGCAGCCAGGACTGGTGAGGTGGTTACTTCAGGGAGGGAGCTACCCTGTAGCAGTGAGACTGAAGGTGAGCCACAGCTGCTTGGGGGTACTGATGGTCCCTTGGACAGAGTGACTGCAAAGGTAGAGGTGAGTAGTAGTACCCAAGCTGACAGTCAGGCACCACTGTCAGAGGATGCCAGACTTCATGTGGAAGGGGAGCTGGGAAGGGTTACAAGGAGAGACTTGAGACAGGCTCACCTCTCAGACCCTACATTGCAAGGCCTGAGGCAGGTAGCTAGGGAGGCACCTGATTCTCAAGGAAAGGGGAAATCTGTATACTGGAACAAAGAGTTACTATGCAGAGAGTGGACCCGTGAGGGAGGGCTAGAAGGGGAGAGAGTACAGCAGTTGGTAGTGACTAGAGCCTACCATCTGGCACTTCTAGCCATAGCCCATTGTATTCCCTTTGCAGGTCATATGGGCATAAAACATACAAAGAGTCATATTATGCAAAACTTCTATTGGCCTGGAATTTCCAGAGATGTAACAAGGTACTGCAGGACCTGTGAGCAGTGCCAAAAGGTAGGCAAGGTAGGAGACAAGGTGAGAGCTCCTTTGATGCCTTTGCCTGTGATTGAGGAGCCATTTCAGAGGGTAGCTATGGATCTTGTGGGTCCTCTGAGTACCCCAAGTTCCACAGGGAAAAAGTATACCCTAGTGGTAGTGAATTATGCTAAACGATACCCTGAGGTGGTGGCTTTGTCCTCCATTGAGGCAGAAAAGGTGTCAAATGCTTTGCTAGAGATTTTCAGCAGGGTACGTTTCCCAAAAGAAATGCCGACTGACAGAGGTGCCAATTTCATGTCAGACCTGCTAGCGTGTCTGTGGAAGTCCTGTGGGGTAAACCACATGAAGACCATCCCCTACTATCCCCAGACTAATGGTCTTGTTGAGAGGTTAAACTCTACAATCAAGTCCATGTTACTGGCATTTGCAGATCAGTTTAGGAGTGAGTGGGACAAATATTTGCCCCATCTTTTGTTTGCTTACAGAGAGGTTCCCCAGGAATCCACAGGTTTTTCACTCTTTGAGTTGCTGTATGGGCATAGGGTGAGGGGACCTCTAGATTCAATTTGAGATGGGTGGGAAGGTGAGTGCAAGTCTCACAGGGAGTCTGTTGTGGCATACATCCTAAACCTCAGGACGAGGCTCAGGGAACTCATGGGTTTGGCCCAGGAGAACATGACAGAAGCCCAACAACAGAAAAAGGTGTGGCATGACAGGAATGCTCGAGCTAGAGATTATGCTGTGGGGCAGCAGGTAATGGTTCTCATTCCTGTCAGACACAACAAGCTGCAAGCAGCTTGGAAGAGATCCTACCAGGTAGTAGGAAAGGTAAGTGATGTTAACTACATGGTGGAACTGCTAGGCAGAAGGCAAGGGCACAAATTGTACCATGTTAACATGTTGAAACCTTATCATGGTAGGGAGGCCCTTGTGTTGAGCATTTGCAGTGGATTGCAGGAGGAGTCTAAGGGAGATCTGGGGAATGATCTCCTCAATGTGGCTCGGGCTGACACCTCAGTGGAAGGGGTAGCAATATCCCAGCAGCTATCTCCTACCCAGGTTCGAGAAATCTGAGCAGTGTTGCAGGAATTTGGGGACATGTTCACTAGGAAACCAGGGTGCACCCACCTGGTGTAGCACCAGGTGGATATGGGACCCCAAAGATCTATTAGGCAGGCCCCTTATAGTGTGCCTGGGAGATTCAAACAGACTCTGAGGGAGGAGGTACAGGAGATGTTGGAACTAGGGGTGATTCAAAAGTCCAACAGTCCCTGGGCCTCCCTAGTGGTGCTGGTGCCAAAGAAGGATGGCAGCACCAGGTTCTGTGTGGACTGCAGAAAATGAAATAGTTACACATAGTCAGATGCTTACCCCATGCCTAGGACATATGAGGCCCTAGAGCAGCTGGGTGGGGCTAAGTATCTTACAACCATTGATCATACCAAGAGTTACTGGCAGGTGCTCTTGACTCCCAGAACTAGACAGAAGTCAGCCTTTGTGACTCCTTTTGAATTGTATGAGTTCACAAAGATGCCTTTTGGGATGAAGAATGCCTCAGCAACTTTCCAGAGGCTCCTAGATTATATCCTGGCAGGAGCAGGAGGGTTTGCCCTTGCTTACCTAGAAGATATTGTCATCTACAGCCATTCCTGGCCAGATCACCTTCAGTATGCCCGGGAGGTGCTGGGCAGACTACAGAGGGCAGGATTGACCATTAAGCCAAGCAACTGTCAGGTGGGTAAGGCAGAGGTCTCCTACCTAAGACACAGAGTGGGGAGTGATAAGATAAGGCCAGAACTTGCCAAAGTGGAGGCCATTCAGGCATGGCCTGAACATGTTACTACAAAGCAGGTGAAGACATTTTTAGGGACAGCAGGGTACTACAGAAAGTTTGTCCCCAGTTATAGTACCAGAGCTGCTCCCCTCACAGACCCGACAAGGAAGAACAGGCTAGATAAGGTAGTTTGGACCCCAACATATGATCAGGCATTCCAGAAGTTTAAAGAAGCTTTGGGAGGACCCCCTGTGTTAGCCAGTCCAGATTACAGCAAATCGTTTGTTGTGCAGGTGAATACTTTGAACCATGGGGTGGGGGCTGTACTTAGCCAGATTTCTTCAGAGGGGGAAGAGCACCCAGTGGTTTATCTCATTCATAGGTTCCAACCCAGGGAGGAATGCTATGCAACTGTAAAAAAGGAATGTCTAGCCATAGTGGAGGCACTGCAGAAACTTCAGCCTTATCTGTATGGAAGGAAATTCACTGTTTTGACAGATCACAACCCCCTAACATGGTTAAACAGAGCCAGCCAGCAAAATGCCAAGTTGCTAAGATGGAAACTAGGATTGCAAGCATATGTTATGTCCGTGCAGCACCACAGTGGGATTAGCAATGCCAATGCGGATGGGCTCTCAAGACAGGGAATGGGTAAGGGCTACTCGGATAGACCTAACCCTCTCAAACAGTGTTTCTCAAGGGTGACTTGATGTAATGTAACCCAGGAAAGTGTGATGAAAGATGTAATGTGAAACAGGAATGTGATTTTAAAAACAGAGAGAATCAGAGAGCATTAAGCATTTTTGTCTTAACCATCCTAATCACCAGCACTGTCTTGCTCTATATGTAAGTTTATCTTAGATTTGTGTTTTCTCTTAGAAATAGCTAGAAACTAGAAAAATTAGATTAAGTGTTTTTCTGTGATGTCAGAACTGTACTACTGAATTATTTTAAGTATTTCTCTGTGATCTCTGAACTCTTGACTAGCACTGTGTAGTAAAAAGTATTGTCTTGTGTTTTGACTATTTGTTATTAAATATTTTTAAACCCTTTCAACTGTGGCTGTTTTTGTAGAGATAATTTAAGCTCTTTAGAGTACTTGCATGCCTTTGGTAAAATTGTACAAAGCCACTCCAATAGCTTTAGCCCTGGGCTATACTACCAATTGGATAATAATATTGCACAGTAATAATTGGACATCCTTTTAAGGGTCTTTCAGTAGCTAATAAATATTAGTGGGTGGTGGCAGCTGGTACTATCGTATAGTCTGGGAAAAAGGGGCACAGCTGGAGAACCTATGCCAGCCTTTCCCATTAGTGTCTGTGTGGTTGTATAAACTCTTCTCAATGTGTGTGTGTGTGTGTGTGTATGTGTGTGTGTGTGTGTGTGTGTGTGTGTGTGTGTGTGTGTGTGTGTGTGTGTGTGTGTGTGTGTGTGTGTGTGTGTGTGTCAGCTACCTGGGCAGGGACAAGAAGCACTGGAGAACCTGTGCCAGCCTTTCCCAGGAGTGTCTGTGTGGTTGTATAAACTCTTCTCAACGTGTGTGTGTGTGTGTGTGTGTGTGTGTGTGTGTGTGTGTGTGTGTGTGTGTGTGTGTGTGTGTGTGTGTGTGTGTGTGTCAGCTACCTGGGCAGGGACATGAAGCACTGGTTCAACAGAGATGGTGCTGGAGGTTTTAGCTTGCCTACTAAGCTGATATCTGGACCCTATAGCTGTGCCAGTGGGGAGTCTTAATGGGGACCTGGAGAGCAAGGGAGAGACCAGCCCTGGACTGACTGTGATGTCTGTGTGCTCTTAAGGGAAATTGCACTTTACTGTGTGTATTTGTTATCCTTTTCTTCCTATATGAGATGCCCCTAACTGGTGTTAGTGGTGAGGATTGAGGCTCCTTGATTGCTGGGCCAGGGCATGGGCGGCACACTGGAAACATCCATTCATCACCACCTTTTGCACTTCTGCCTGCATGTTGTTCTTTAAGTAAGTTTTTAGGGCATACTAACTCTTTTAGATTCAGATATGAATATAGTAAAGTATAGCTTATATGTTTTCTTTATTTATTTTAGACTTTCCTGTAATGTTATTTTAAATATTTCCTGTGATTTTTAACTCTGAAGTTACTACATTGATTTACTGAGTATTGTCTTGTTTTTTATTATTTATTATTAAATATATTAAACCTATCTTTGTGGCTATTTGTGAGACATATTTAAGCTCTTAGAGTACTTGCATATCTATATGGTGACACTGTACAGGCCACTCCTAAATAGCCTTGCTCTTGGTTAGACTACCATTTGGATTAATAGTAACATTACACAGTAGGATTGCACACCATTTGTTAAGGGCCTTAAATGTAGCTGATAAGAGTGGTTAGTGGCAGCTGGAACTACCTTATAATCTGGGCAGAAGGGGGCATGGCTAGTAAACCTGTGCCAGCCTTTCCCAGGGGTGTGTATGTGTTTGTATATAAATCAAATCTCAAAGAGTGCATGTGTCAGCTACTTGGGCAGGGACACGAGGCACTGGTTGAACAGAGAGGGTACTGGAGATCTTGGTTTGGCCACTCAGCTGAGATCTCGACCCTGTGGCTGCCAGTGGGAAGTCTTATTGGGGACATGGAGAAAGAGGGAGAAACCAGCCCCAGACTGACTGTGATCCCTGTGTGCTCTTAAGGGAAATTGCACTGTACTGTGCATGTACGTGTCATCCTCCCAGTGTGTACATTCCTCACTGTTGCCAGTGGTGAGGATTGAGGCTCCTTAATTACTGGGCCAGTGCAGGGGTGTCACAATGGAAATAACTGGGATCATACCTTAGATAATTTGAGGGAACCCATGCATGATATAAAGCATTTAGAAGCTGCCTCTGTCCATTAGTAGTACAAGGGGCAGTCCTGGGGTACATTTTCTGTTTCCCATCCATACGTCTAAGATGTACTTCTGCTTTATGTGGATGGGGAGTCTGTTCCAAACTAGCAGTAGCCTCTGCAAAGTAAACTTGTCTCTCCAAACCATCCTGTTGATGTTGCAGAAAAGGTAAGGTTTAGATGCCACTTGAGCTTCTGATGTGCAGTAAATCCAAAGTCGGTTGGAGGATGCCTTATATGCCAGACACAGGTCATCTCTTAGCAGTCTATAGGATATCACCTAACCGCTAACAATTGGGGCAACATGGGCTAAGGTTCATAGTTTCATAAGTTTACAGATGATTACTAAGCTAATGGCACTAGAGCCCTTACAAGCCTAGCCATATTTATCCTCAGTTGCCCCAATTGTCGCTGGTTATGTAAATTAAGTTTGCAGAGGTAAGGGTCTATGGTAGTTAATACTGATTTTCTCTGCCCAGGAGGGACATGAGTGCCCCCCTAGGAGTGAATTTGCAGTCACCCACCCATTGTTCTAGGTTGTGTTGGAAGAGGTCAGAGAAGGACTCTGTTTCAAATGAACTGGAAGCTTGTTCCAGGCATGTGTCAGTTTTTGGGAGACGTATCTGTCTCTCCAGTAAGACCTGCACATGTCATAGGCTAGTTTAAGATCCCTGGAGCTTGTGACCCTACTGCAGTTTGATTTACAAATGTGCAACATTTCCATCAGGCCTGGGTCAAAGACTGCCCTGTAAGCCAGTCACAGGTCACACCTAGCAACCTATAGGAGACAGAATACAGTGACAGGGCTTTCATTCTTTCTGCATAAGACTTGTTTGTACCCTGTAATTTCTTGGTGAGAATACTCTGTGGTCTCACTAATTGTTTCAGGTGTCTAGTGAGGTACATGGGAAAGGGGGCATTGCACTCAATTATTGGTCTGATGATGGCTGACTATAATGGAATTATAACATCCAGAGATCTAGATACAATGCCTTTGCATATAAGATATACTGCATAGAAGTGTTTCCTTACTACTGTAGATATGTGGTGAGCAAAGTTTAGACTGCTGTCAACCTAAATACCAAGATCATGTGCCACTGGGTCTACACTTATGGGGGTGCTGTCTGTAATGTAATTACCAGGGATGTGAGCTTTTCCAAAGGAACAATAAAGCTTTTTTTTGCATTTAGCTTTAATCCGTGGCTTTGGCACAAATCATTTGTCTGCATTAATCATGTCTGCAGTATATTAACATCCTTGGTGGACTCAATGATTGCTCCCAATTTCCAATCATCAGGGAACTTGGTCAGCCACAGGCCATCCAAGTTTGCCTGGACATCTGAGAAATAAATTCCAAACAGTAAGGGACCCAGCACAAAACCCTGTGGTATGCCAGTAGTGACTGGTCTTTTGCTAGAGGTGAAGTCACCCACATTGACAATATTTATCCTGTCAGTGAGCCAGTTAGCTACTCATCTAGTAAAGTAGGAGTTAATTCCAAAATGTGAGAGTTTCTCTATAATACCTGAGTAGGGAAGTGTGTCAAATGCCTTGGCTAGGTCAAGATAGATGGTGTACACTCTCTTTCCCTCATCCAGGGCCTTAGTGACTTTCTCAAAGATGTCAACCATGTATAACAGGCATGATCTACCTTTAATGAATCTAAAATGCATTGGGTCCAGAGTTTAGAAATTACCTATGTCCTTCTTAATAAGATCTTTCTCTTTTTTGATTTCTCCAAGTCTTTTGGGTTTCTAATACCATGATGCGAATGGACCCCATTCCTAGTCAAAGTATAACTAAAATTCATGAAATTAGTATTGTTTCAATCTTTGATGTCAGCCAAAAGTGCTTTTCGCAGCACCCGCAGTGTGCCCAGTAATGACTCCTCCTGCTATTCGTACGGTACATGTCTAAGTACGATAGTAAATCCTTTTTTATAAGAACTGTTGCTCCTACTACTATTAGAACTGTCTGGGTAGCCTTCTTCCACACTGCCCTTGTTTCTGTCTGTAAATCCTAGTATTTTATGACTTTTTGTCTCTATGTATGCAAGACACTGTAGTCACTAGGTGTAGCAATTTCAATGATCGATGCTACTTTTTTCTTCTTTTCATAGACTACTATATCTGGTTTCCTCGTATCTGTTTTTTGAACTGCTGGTAATGGGTGATCCTATGTGATGAAGACTACATTTCCTATGATGCTTTGTGGCTCATTCCTCATATCTGTTTTTTGAACTGCTGGTAATGGGTGATCCCATGTGATGAAGACTACATTTCCTATGATGCTTTGTGGCTCATTCCTCGTATCTGCCCATGTGATGAAGACTACATTTCCTATGATGCTTTGTGGCTCATTCCTCGTATCTGTTTTTTGAACTGCTGGTAATGGGTGATCCCATGTGATGAAGACTACATTTCCTATGATGCTCTGTGGCTCATGTTTCCAGTATTTTTCAACTACTTCAGTATTATAAGGTTTGCACGACTCCCAGTGCAACAGTCTTGCCACATTATTATGCCTTTCAGTATACAGTCTGTCGCTTACGTGTTGGCACACGAATAAATGAGTCTTCATGGGTTCTGTTTAAACAGCTTTATTCTATACAAACACATCATTATAGAGGCTTATTGACTATGACTTAAGTAACTTATATATAAACTAACAACTGTGATCATGCATGCTAACTCTCTGGCTGCTTCTACATAATGGCACTAGGGATTGCACATGTCTGAAATTTATACATGCACGCACAACCTCGCATGTTTCTTAAAGATAAAGCACACACTTTACACTCTGATCTACATCTTCCCTCTTTGAGAAATAGATTGTGCAATTTATCATGAGATTATTTGGCATGCAGAAATCACAAATGATCTATAGACATGCATTATACAATACCAAGTACACAGATATATATAATCAATTCCACGTTGCTGTGTATTTCGCACTAGGCTTAGAAACTCATCCATATTGTGTGACATAAAACTGAGAATTGGATTTAGCAACTGGGACAGTCTCTGCAAAGTGGCTGACCTGTGGAACATTCGAATCACTTTCTGGAACAGAATTAGACTTTTGAACACATTCAGGTATAGAAACAATGCCTGACTCAGTCTCTGGTTCATTGATTGCATTACAGATACAATGATGTGATTGCAATGATGATGATTCTGGTATAGGAAGAAGATGTCTGCGATTCCTCCTATACTCCACACCCTCGGAGCTTGCCAAATAGGATCTCAGCTTGGCACAGATGCCTGTAATCTGTCCTATTCAATCAAAACCTTTTGTTGTCTGAATTCATACCATCTCGCCTTCCCTCAATGAACGACATAATCTGCTTGATCTATCATAACTAGATTTCTGGATATTATGCTTCTTAAACAACTGAGCCTTGATGGTTTTATTGTTCTTCGGTTTAGGCTGCAACAAACGTGATGAAATAGGTAGTGTAGTTCTAGTTTATCTGGAAAGTAGTCTTTGAGCAGGTGAGCCAAGAATATCATCACGGGGTATGTTTCTGAGATTAAGCGAATTCAAGAATACATCGGTATTGTCAGGCTTTGACTTTTCAAGTAATTGCTTTGCGCTTTGTACTGCTCGTTCAGCTAGACCATTGGATTGCGGATATTCAGGACTACTAGTGACACGTACAAAGTCCCATTTTCTCGCAAATTTCTGAAACAACTGGCTAGTGATTTGAGTATCATTGTCAGAAAAAAGTTTGTGTGGACTACCATGAACTGAGAAATGATGTTTCAACTTAGTCATAACAGCTGTACAAATTAAGTTTGGTAGCAGATTAATTTCAAACCAATTCAAATAAGAGTCTACCAAAACTAAATAGTGTTGTTTGTTCCACTCAAAGATAGTTGTTATTGTAGACCAAGGTAGTTCAGGAATTGGACTTTAGCTGAAGCGACTCTCTTTGCAAATGCATTCTGGTACTATTATATACTGAACAAGAAGAAAGAACTCTATCAATGTCTTTTGGTAATGAAGGCCAAAATACTAATTCTCTCACTCTTCTCTTAATGGGTAATAAACCTGGGTAACAACGATGCAACATCTGAATATATTCCTGCTGTAAGGAAGCAGGAACAACAATTTTAGGACCTTTGAAAATAATGCCATCTTCCATCAGCAATTCATCTCTGCAAGGAAAATATGCTTGCATCTCAAGTGATACACTAGATTGCTTTGGCAGCCATCCAACATTGATGTAGTGAGTAAGCTTTTGTAAAACTGGATCAGTTATAGTGTGATCTCACAACTCATCAGGTCTAGTGGTGGAAAAATTACACACTGACATTACATCAAAGTCAAAATTCTCTGCATCAAGCTGTTCTGTTGTACATCTAGACAATCTGGATAAGGTATCAGCCAGATATAACAATTTTCCTTTCGTGTAGACCATTTTGAAATTGTACTTTTGCAACTTGACCATCATTGTTTGTCATCTCGCTGGAGCAGAATGCACAGGCTTCTTCAGAATAGTAACTAGAGGTTGGTGATCAGTTTCAGTCTGAATAGCTCAACCATAAATATAATTATGAAACTTGGAACACGCAAATACTATTGCCAAAGTTCTTTCTCAATTTGAGAATACTGCATCTTAGTCTGGGTAAGTGTTCTAGATGCGTAAACTGCTGGTACATATACCAATGAACACTCTCTTTCTATGGCCTCAGTTCCTGCTAGATTTAACAAAATGAATGCCCTGGCATGTGCATCTCTATCTGCATAAGCTGCTTGTATGAAAATATCATATTCTATTTCGGATATTCTCCAGTTCTCTGCAATATTCTAATCAAACACAAGTGGTTGGGGGTTTCGAAATCTATCTGCCATATTAACACATGCCAGTGAATGTTCTTGCAAATAAGCACTAACATACACACACACACACACACACACACACACACACACACACACACACACACACACACACACACACACACACATACACACACACGTGCATAGGTAACTGGTATAAACACAACTTGCTTAATGCTTTTGTGCTCTGAACTTATACTTTCTCTCATTGAGGTTATCGGAGTTATGCAAATGAACAAACTTGTAGTACTTTCAAATAACTAGACCTTGTGAAATAAACTACTCAGGCTTCTGAATGCTTTGCTGCACTTTGCGAAATAACTTTTCAGATTTCTTAATGCTTTACTGTGTTTTACGAAATAACTTTCTCAGGCTTTCAATGCTTTACATAACTTTGTGGAACACTCTTTTCAAACTTTTCAATGCTTTACTGAGCTTTGTGTAATCATTTCTTAGATTTTTCAATGTTTTACGTTATCTTTGATTGGTAAAGGCAGAAATGCTAAAGTCATTTATTAGCTTGAAATTTCTTATTGATAAAGGCAGGAATGTTACAGTCATGCGCCATCACTTGTTAGAGTTATCACTTTAAGAAATATTCGAGAACTTTACGATGCAACTGACTAATTCATGAGCACTGTAATACTTTTGTAATCTTTTGTAAGAAACACTTTTTATCAATACCAAAAATATATCAAGCAACTGTACAATGCAAATAAATTGAACTTTTGTTGCCCAAAGTTCAATAGCTTTTGAAGTATTCGCACTTTGCAAATGACTGCATACAGTACACTGAAATGTCCCAAAAATGGAGGTAACTTGCTAGGCAAATCTTTACAGTCCAAGAAGCACTCTGTAATGGCGGCACTTTGCAAATAGATACACCCAGCATTAGAACTTTTTGAAATAGTTGTGCTTTGACTGGATTGCACAAAATAGTTGCACTTTGCACACAATAAACTCTTTGAAATACATGCACTGTAATAAGTACACACTGTAAGCACTTTTGCACACTCTGAGATACTTCGAATAAATTTAGTTATGCCCTTGAGACAATACGAAGTTGTAGTTATGCCCAAACACAAGCAGTCGCCTTGCTTTATTTTTGCTTACTGTGCCCTTTTCTCATTTCTCACTATAATCGTTTTGCTCGTTTAAGCCCTTTTTATGCCCAATGCACGTTTCTTGTGCTCATTTTACTCTAAACATGCCCAGCTCTGCATTAAACACACTCATTCTGCCTTAAACATGCTCGTTTTGTGCTTTACTATCAATCATCTTGTCAAATACTTTTCTCTTAAACATTTTCTTTAATTAACACACTTTTCTTGTACATCCTGCTTGCCTGATAATGCAGTTTGTGCCCTTGTAACACCCCTTTTGCCTTCTCTCACATTGAGTAAACAATTCATACTATTTCTCATTACCTTTAATTCTTTCTGGTTATGTTTGTACTCTTTTCTCTCAGTTTTACCTTCTCTGTGGTCTTTACATCTCATGGCTCAGAATGTTCTTCTCTCTTCCATCCCAGTTCTGAAACCATGTCACTTTCATGTTGGTACATGAATAGACGAGTCTTCATGGGTTATGTTTAAACAGCTTTATTCTATACAAACACATCACTATAGAGGCTTATTGACTATAACTTAAGTAACTTATATACAAACTAACAACTACGATCATACATGCTAACTCTCTGGCTGGTTCTACATAGGTTCATAGCTTCATAGGTTAGTACTAAGCTAACTGCCCTTGAAAGCCATTTTAAGCCTAGCCAGTTATTCCTTCTGAGACTCAAACCCTGCACCTTGTGTTTGTAAGGCAAACACCTTAACCATTGGGCCACCCTCCCAACAAAATGGCATGCACGTGTCTGGAATTTATACGTGCACACACAGCCTTGCATGCTACTTAAAGATATAGCACACACATGTTACACTCTGCTCTACACAGTCCTTCTGCCATTAATATTTCACTACCAGTAACAAGATGTGCAACTGTTTCCACTTCTGTTTTACAAAACCTACATTTATTTGTTTCTCCCACATGTTCAATGGACTTTGTAAATGAATGTGTATGTAGTCCATTGTTGGCTGCCAATATTAACCTTTTGTTTTTTGGCTTAAATTCACCTCTCCTTAACCTTTCCTGCATTCAGTCCTGATCACCATGAGGTTGTTCCAAGAGTTTTCTATACTTGCAACTGCATTTATACATTTTCCACGTTTCTTGTCTTCTCATTTGAACCTTCACCTTAAATTCTTTCTTTTGGATTTTGGCACATTCAGTTGTTGCCTGAGTTTCATCTACTTCTGGTTTGATTTCCATTCCTGCTTTATGCCGATATGCTTCTGCTAAACTAAGCAGGGGAAATCATCTAAGACCTATTCTCCTCATGTTTTAAAACTTTCACTATGTTTGGGTCTTGTGAGGTTATCAGATATGTATGCAGTCCTACTATTGCGGATCTATACATATAATCAGTTTTGAGGGGACCCGTCCCTCCTTCAGAATGGGGAATATATAATCTTGGTATGCACTGATATTTATAAATCATTTGGTGAGCATGATGCATCCTTCTTGTTTTAATATCTAATCTATCCAACACCTTTTGAGGCCAGTTAGTCACTCCAAAACTGTAAGCTAGGACAGGAAGAGCAAATCGGTTTATAGCTTAGACTTTCTTCCTAGATGTCAACACTGTTTTCAGTATTAATTTAAGTCTTCTAAAATATTCCTTACTAAGTTTTATTCACATTTGTTCATGTTTTATTGTTGATCCTTCATCAAGTCCCAAATATTTATACACTCCCTTTTGCTCAAGTTCTTTTATATCACATTCCTGTCCCAAAATGATGTTTCCTTGGTGCTGCAGTTTTCCTGTTTTAAAGGTTGCATTTGCACATTTATCAAGACCAAATGACATTGTTATATCATCTGAAAAACATTTGACCACTTGCAGGTGTGCTTTCAGTTCCGCATCTGATGAACTATACAGTTTTAAGTTGTCCAGGAAAAAGAAACAGAGAAATCTTTACACTTTGTTGTTTTCTGGCAGACAAATTGTAGCCTTGACCTAATCTGCTAAGTAGACAGCTTAATGGGTTAAGGGCATGACAAAAGAGCAGCAGTGAAAGAGTCACCCTGGAATATCCCCCTTTGTATTTTTATCTCTGGAATAATAATTTGTCCTTTATCATGCCCTGACTGCAGAGTGGTTTGCCACTGTCTCATGACTGCTGTAATGTAATGTAATCAATCAAAGTAGGGTGTAGCTTATACATTTTTAAGCACTCTTTTATCCATGAATGTGGGATACTGTCAAATGCATTTTGTAGTCTGTCCATGTCATACTTAAATTCTTCCTCTTTTTACAGTTCTCCATTATGACTTTATTTAACAACAAATGATCCTTTGTTCCATATGACTTTCTTTTATTACTGTTTTGTTCTATTGCAATGATTGAGTTTTCTTCTAAATGACTATAAAGTCCGTCGGCATCAATTCCAGTGTATATATAGTTTATAGGTTGTCAGAAGGCAAAATATTGGTCTATAGTTTTTAGGACAGTTTGCAGGTTCACTCTTAAGTAGGAGTATTGTTTTCCCTGTTGTTAACCAGGTCGCTGTCTCTTTTGGGTGTGCATACAAATATTTCTTACTCATCTTCATGTAAAGATGTTAATACTTTTATCCGTAAATTAGGTACTGCATCTGGGCCTGGAGTTTTCCACTTAGGAGCTTTTATTAACTTTGTTTCACTCTCTACAGCCATTACTCCATCCAATTTCATATTCTGTACATTTCAACTTTTTAGTCTTTCTTTTATTTATTCTATATATTTGATATCTTTGTTATGTTCCACAGGATCTTCATAGATATTTCTCCAAAATGTATCTATTTCTTCTTTTTTGATGGTGTTTCAATTCCTTTTGCCTTGTTTCCCAATTCTCTATAAAACTGTTTTGAGTCATCAATAAATCACTTATTTTGTACTTTTTCTTTATACATATCTGCATATATTCTAAGTTGTTCTGTCTGTGCTGATATTTTTAGTTTATTACTTGCAATAGTGCAGGATAGATCTTTGATCTGTTCTGATACTGCACATTGCTTTTATCACGTCTGTCTTTCTGAGTATTTTTGTAGATCTGTTTCCTCTTCTGTACTCTTCTAACAGTGATGCTTCAGATCCTTCTTGTCTTAATTGCTTTATAATTTTCTCCATTAGATATTTTCATGATGGCATTCAATTTCTCCCCTTCCTTTCCCTTACTACCCTGTGTTTTTGTGATAAGACCTTATCTGTTATTAATTTAGTTGCACAGTAATATAGCCTATTTACTTCTGTTATATCTCACGAATTTCTATGGACAATCCTAATTATTCTGTTCATTTGTTTTATCAGACTTCTAGCTTTTTGGGTTTTATTGACTCTCTGTAGTCTGTTTCTTTCTTTGATCTTAATATGTCTGTCCATCTCTACCAAATCAAGCAACTCTTCTCTAAGATCATTTTCTTCCATACTGAGGGCACATCCCTTGTTTTCTATTTCCTGTGGGTATTCTACAGAAAGTTCCAGAGTATCTTCCTGTGCCACATTCTCTTCAGTTTCATCCTGTGTCATCTGTTGCTCTTTCATATGAGAACTCATTGGCCTGTCACTCCATAACACTGACTGCATCAGAGTTTCACAGTTTCCTGTTCCTTCCCTTGCTTTGCAACTCCAATTGAAATGGAAGGCTCCAAAGTATCTTCATATGGCAACAGATCAGATGTTTCTTGCTCCACTGATTTCTCTTTAATTTGGAGATCCATTGCTCTATCCTACTGTAATGTTATCAAAATTGGATTTTCTGCACTAAATCCTTCACGTCACAGGTGATCCATAACCTCACTTTTTATTTCTTTAACTTCTCCATTACTCATCCCCTTTTCTTTGTTTTCTTGTTTTTGTGTTGTAAAATTTTCCATGCTCTGATGCCTCCCCTGTATTTCTCTTGAAATACCTTTGGTGCTGCTCTTTTTATATTGAATAGTTTTGCTTTCTTCTTTTGCATAATGATAGCACCATATTAAATCTCTTTCCCATGTCCATATTTCTCTTTTGAATGTCTCCTGATCCTCCTGTTTCTCCTTACTTGGGGGACTCGTTGTTCCATCCTGCTGTGATGTCACCTGTGTTAGACTTTCTACACTAAGTCCTTCACTTTGCAAGTATTCCATAACTTCAACTTCCGTTTTTTAACTCCTATTTACTAATCTTGTGTTCTACACTCCCTCTTTGTGATCTTATTTTATTATTGTTAAATTTCCATATCTGGATGCCTTTGCCCGTATTTCTCTTCAAATATATATGAGTTGCTTTTTTTGCATTAATTAATTTGGCTTTCTCCTGTGCATTAATATTGGACCGTATCAGATCTCTCTTTCTTTCCCATGTCCTTATTTCTTTTTTATACCTTTCAAAAATCTCTCGGTTTTGTTCTTTATTTTTTCGCACTTGCTCAGCTGCTTGCTTTTCTGAACGGCCCAAGGTTTCTTGGTCTATATGTTTTTCATAAATCTGTTGTATCAATGAACATAAATTCTTATTTGAAGCTTCTGACAGTTTTTCTTTCTTTCTTTCTTTCATTTCCAGTTTGATAACCAGGGAGGTCCACTGGGCCCAAGGGACCCGTTTGCAGTGGAGGCCCGGGGAGAAAAGCTCCGTGTTACATACAATTTAAACTAGCATAGAATTTTACACTATACAATTATGCATGGAGTTATACATTTTGGAAAAGAAATGTAAAATTGTATATTGAGATCGAACGACTGAAAAGGAGCAAAGGAGAGGAATAACAAGAATAACGTGACCACCGTTCAAAACATACATATGTTACATGACTAGAGTACTGTTCATAACATACATACAACATTACACGACTAGAGTACAGTTCAAAACATACATACAATGTTACATGACTAGAGTACCGTTCATAACATACATACAACGTTACATGACTAGAGTACTGTTCATAACATACATACAACGTTACATGACTAGAGTATGGTTCAAAACATACGTAGAACATTACATGACTAGAGAACCGTTCATAACATACGTACAACGTTACATGACTAGAGCACAAATCAAAACATACATACAAAGTTACATGACTAGAGTACGGTTCAAAACATACATACAACGTTACATGACTAGAGTACGGTTCAAAACATACGTAGAACATTACATGACTAGAGAACCGTTCATAACATACATACAACATTACATGACTAGAGCACAAATCAAAACATACATACAAAGTTACATGACTAGAGTACGGTTCAAAACATACATACAACGTTACATGACTAGAGTACGGTTCAAAACATATGTAGAACATTACATGACTAGAGAACCGTTCATAACATACATACAACGTTACATGACTAGAGCACAAATCAAAACATACATACAAAGTTACATGACTAGAGTACGGTTCAAAACATACATACAATGTTACATGACTAGAGCACAAATCAAAACATACATACAAAGTTACATGACTAGAGTACCGTTCATAACATACATACAATGTTACATGACTGGAGTACGGTTCAAAACATACAAATAATGTTACATGACTAGAGTACCATTCATAACATACATACATAGATGGAGAGCGATTTGCTTTGTATGCAAACATTGTAGATTAGAAAGGTATTTACAGTGCAGGGATAAGACAAAAGTGGCAGGATAATCAGGAAAAAGTATTTTAGTATGAAATGCTTGAGCACCGTTCATAACATACGTACATAGTTAGACAACCTGAGCACAGTTCATAACATATATACATAGATACAGAGCCATTTGCATGTAGTTCATATCATTTGTACATTACTGATTAGAAAGCTATTTAAAGTGCGTGAACGAGACAGAAGTGGTAAAAGTATTTTAGTAAGCAAAGCTTGAGCACCGTTCATAACATACGTACATAGTTAGACAACCTGAGCATAGTTCATAACATATATACATAGATACAGAGCCATTTGCATGTAGTTCATAGCATTTGTACATTACTGATTAAAAAGCTATTTACAGTGCTTGGATGAGACAGAAGTGGCAAAATTATTTTAGTAAGAAAAGCTTGAGCACCGTTCATAACATGCGTACATAGTTATACAACCTGAGCACAGTTCATAACATATATACATAGAGAGTCAATTGCATGTGGTTCATAGCATTTGTACATTACTGATTAGAAAGCTGTTTACAGTGTGTGGATGAGACAGAAGTGGCAAAAGTATTTTAGTATGAAAAGCTTGAGCACTGTTCATAACATACGTACATAGTTAGACAACCTGAGCACAGTTCATAACATATATACATAGATACAGAGCCATTTGCATGTAGTTCACAGCATTTGTACATGACTGATTAGAAAGCTGTTTACAGTATGTGGATGAGACAGATGTGGTAAAAGTATTTCAGTAAGAAAAGCTTGAGCACCATTCATAACATATGTACATAGTTAGACAACCTGAGCACAGTTCATAACATATATACATAGAGAGCCATTTGCATGTAGTTCATAGCATTTGCACATTACTGATTAGAAAACTGTTTACAGTGTGTGGATGAGACAGAAGTGGCAAAAGTATTTTAGTATGAAAAGGTTGAGCACCATTCATAACATACGTACATAGTTAGACAACCTGAGCACAGTTCATAACATATATACATAGATACAGAGCCATTTGCATGTAGTTCATATCATTTGTACATTACTGATTAGAAAGCTATTTAAAGTGCGTGAACGAGACAGAAGTGGTAAAAGTATTTTAGTAAGCAAAGCTTGAGCACCGTTCATAACATACGTACATAGTTAGACAACGTGAGCATAGTTCATAACATATATACATAGATACAGAGCCATTTGCATGTAGTTCATAGCATTTGTACATTACTGATTAAAAAGCTATTTACAGTGCTTGGATGAGACAGAAGTGGCAAAATTATTTTAGTAAGAAAAGCTTGAGCACCGTTCATAACATACGTACATAGTTATACAACCTGAGCACAGTTCATAACATATATACATAGAGAGTCAATTGCATGTGGTTCATAGCATTTGTACATTACTGATTAGAAAGCTGTTTACAGTGTGTGGATGAGACAGAAGTGGCAAAAGTATTTTAATATGAAAAGCTTGAGCACTGTTCATAACATACGTACATAGTTATACAACCTGAGCACAGTTCATAACATATATACATAGATACAGAGCCATTTGCATGTAGTTCACAGCATTTGTACATGACTGATTAGAAAGCTGTTTACAGTATGTGGATGAGACAGATGTGGTAAAAGTATTTCAGTAAGAAAAGCTTGAGCACCATTCATAACATATGTACATAGTTAGACAACCTGAGCACAGTTCATAACATATATACATAGAGAGCCATTTGCATGTAGTTCATAGCATTTGCACATTACTGATTAGAAAGCTGTTTACAGTGCGTAGATGAGACAGAAGTGGCAAAAGTATTTTAGTATGAAAATCTTGAGTGCCATTCATAACATACGTACATAGTTAGACAACCTGGGCACAGTTTATAACATATACATAGATACAGAGCCATTTGCATGTAGTGCATAGCATTTGCACATTACTGATTATAAAACTGTTTACAGTATAAGATAGACCTGATGAAGCCATTATTGGCGAAAGCGCTTGTCTGTACATAATAAAATTTATCGTTTTTGCTTGGTCATCTGGAGATTTCTTCGTTTGGATACTTATATTTATACCTTACTGCTTCACACTCAGTTAACCAGATTTTCATGGACTTTACTTGCTACAGTTCATAACATATTTACATAGATACACAAAGCCATTTGCATGTAGTTCATAGCATTTGTACATTACTGACTCGAAAGCTGTTTACAGTGCGTGAATGAGACAGAAGTGGCAAAATATTTAAGTATGAAAAGCTTGAGCACCGTTCATAACATACGTACATAGTTAGACAACCTGAGCACAGTTCATAACATATATACATAGATACAGAGCCATTTGCATGTAGTTCATAGCATTTGTACATTACTGATTAGAAAGCTATTTAAAGTGCGTGACCGAGACAGAAGTGGTAAAAGTATTTTAGTAAGCAAAGCTTGAGCACCGTTCATAACATACATACATAGTTAGACAACCTGAGCATAGTTCATAACATATATACATAGAGAGCTATTTGCATGTAGTTCATAGCATTTGTACATTACTGATTAGAAAGCTGTTTACAGTGCGTGAATGAGACAGAAGTGGCAAAATATTTTAGTATGAAAAGCTTGAGCACCGATCATAACATACGTACATAGTTAGACAACCTGAGCAAAGTTCATAACATATATACATAGATACAGAGCCATTTGCATGTAGTTCTTGGCATTTGTACATTACTGATTAGAAAGCTATTTAAAGTGCGTGAATGAGACAGAAGTGGTAAAAGTATTTTAGTAAGCAAATCCTGAGCACCGTTCATAACATACGTACATAGTTAGACAACCTGAGCATAGTTCATAACATATATACATAGAGAGCCATTTGCATGTAGTTCATAGCATTTGTACATTACTGATTAGAAAGCTGTTTACAGTGCGTGGATGAGACAGAAGTGGCAAAAGTATTTTAGTATGAAAATCTTGAGAGCCATTCATAACATATGTACATAGTTAGACAACCTGGGCACAGTTCATAACATATATACATAGAAATAGAGCCATTTGCATGTAGTTCATAGCATTTGTACATTACTGATTAGAAAGCTATTTACACTGCGTGGATGAGACAGAAGTGGCAAAAGTATTTTAGTAAGAAAAGGGTGAGCACCGGTCATAACATATGTACATAGTTTAACAACCTGAGCACAGTTCATAACATATATACATAGATACAGAGCCATTTGCATGTAGTTCATAGCATTTGTACATTAATGATTAGAAAGCTGTTTACAGTATGTGGATGAGACAGAAGAAGCAAAAGTATTTTAGTAAGAAAAGCTTGAGCACCGTTCATAACATACATACATAGTTAGACAACCTGAGCACAGTTCATAACAAATATAAATAGATACATAGCCTTTGCATGTAATTCATAGCATTTGTACATTACTGATTAAAAAGCTATTTACAGTGCTTGGATGAGACAGAAGTGGCAAAAGTATTTTAGTAAGAAAAGCTTGAGCACCGTTCATAACATACATACATAGTTATACAACCTGAGCACAGTTCATAACATATATACATAGAGAGTCAATTGCATGTGGTTCATAGCATTTGTACATTACTGATTAGAAAGCTGTTTACAGTGTGTGGATGAGACAGAAGTGGCAAAAGTATTTTAGTATGAAAAGCTTGAGCACTGTTCATAACATACGTACATAGTTAGACAACCAGGGCACAGTTCATAACATATATACATAGAGAGCCATTTGCATGTAGTTCATAGCATTTGCACATTACTGATTAGAAAGCTGTTTACAGTGTGTGGATGAGACAGAAGTGGCAAAAGTATTTTAGTATGAAAAGCTTGAGCACCATTCATAACATACGTACATAGTTAGACAACCTGAGCACAGTTCATAACATATATACATACAGAGCCATTTGCATGTAGTTCATAGCATTTGCACATTACTGATTATAAAACTGTTTACAGTGTGTGGATGAGACAGAAGTGGCAAAAGTATTTTAGTATGAAAAGGTTGAGCACCATTCATAACATACGTACATAGTTAGACAACCAGGGCACAGTTCATAACATATATACATGGATTCAGAGCGATTTGCATGTAGTTCATAGCATTTGTACATTACTGATTAGAAAACTGTTTACAGTGTGTGGATGAGACAGAAGTGGCAAAAGTATTTTAGTATGAAAAGGTTGAGCGCCATTCATAACATACGTACATAGTTAGACAACCAGGGCACAGTTCATAACATATATACATGGATTCAGAGCCATTTGCATGTAGTTCATAGCATTTGCACATTACTGATTATAAAACTGTTTACAGTGTGTGGATGAGACAGAAGTGGCAAAAGTATTTTAGTATGAAAAGGTTGAGCACCATTCATAACATACGTACATAGTTAGACAACCTGAGCACAGTTCATAACATATATACATAGATACAGAGCCATTTGCATGTAGTTCACAGCATTTGTACATGACTGATTAGAAAGCTGTTTACAGTGCGTGGATGAGACAGATGTGGCAAAAGTATTTTAGTATGAAAATCTTGAGAGCCATTCATACCATACGTACATAGTTAGACAACCAGGGCACAGTTCATAACATATATACATAGATACACAAAGCCATTTGCATGTAGTTCATAGCATTTGTACATTACTGACTCGAAAGCTGTTTACAGTGCGTGAATGAGACAGAAGTGGCAAAATATTTAAGTATGAAAAGCTTGAGCACCGTTCATAACATACGTACATAGTTAGACAACCTGAGCAAAGTTCATAACATATATACATAGATACAGAGCCATTTGCATGTAGTTCATAGCATTTGTACATTACTGATTAGAAAGCTATTTAAAGTGCGTGAACGAGACAGAAGTGGTAAAAGTATTTTAGTAAGCAAAGCTTGAGCACCGTTCATAACATACATACATAGTTAGACAACCTGAGCATAGTTCATAACATATATACATAGAGAGCCTTTTGCATGTAGTTCATAGCATTTGTACATTACTGATTAGAAGGCTGTTTACAGTGTGTGGATGACACAGAAGTGGCAAAAGTATTTTAGTATGAAAATCTTGAGAGCCATTCATAACATACGTACATAGTTAGACAACCTGGGCACAGTTCATAACATATATACATAGAAACAGAGCCATTTGCATGTAGTTCATAGCATTTGTACATTACTGATTAGAAAGCTATTTACAGTGCGTGGATGAGACAGAAGTGGCAAAAGTATTTTAGTATGAAAATCTTGAGAGCCATTCATAACATACGTACATAGTTAGACAACCTGGGCACAGTTCATAACATATATACATAGATACACAAAGCCATTTGCATGTAGTTCATAGCATTTGTACATTACTGACTCGAAAGCTGTTTACAGTGCGTGAATGAGACAGAAGTGGCAAAATATTTAAGTATGAAAAGCTTGAGCACCGTTCATAACATACGTACATAGTTAGACAACCTGAGCACAGTTCATAACATATATACATAGATACAGAGCCATTTGCATGTAGTTCATAGCATTTGTACATTACTGATTAGAAAGCTATTTAAAGTGCGTGAACGAGACAGAAGTGGTAAAAGTATTTTAGTAAGCAAAGCTTGAGCACCGTTCATAACATACATACATAGTTAGACAACCTGAGCATAGTTCATAACATATATACATAGAGAGCTATTTGCATGTAGTTCATAGCATTTGTACATTACTGATTAGAAGGCTGTTTACAGTGTGTGGATGACACAGAAGTGGCAAAAGTATTTTAGTATGAAAATCTTGAGAGCCATTCATAACATACGTACATAGTTAGACAACCTGGGCACAGTTCATAACATATATACATAGAAACAGAGCCATTTGCATGTAGTTCATAGCATTTGTATATTACTGATTAGAAAGCTGTTTACAGTGCGTGAATGAGACAGAAGTGGCAAAATATTTTAGTATGAAAAGCTTGAGCACCGATCATAACATACGTACATAGTTAGACAACCTGAGCACAGTTCATAACATATATACATAGATACAGAGCCATTTGCATGTAGTTCTTGGCATTTGTACATTACTGATTAGAAAGCTATTTAAAGTGCGTGAATGAGACAGAAGTGGTAAAAGTATTTTAGTAAGCAAATCCTGAGCACCGTTCATAACATACGTACATAGTTAGACAACCTGAGCATAGTTCATAACATATATACATAGAGAGCCATTTGCATGTAGTTCATAGCATTTGTACATTACTGATTAGAAAGCTGTTTACAGTGCGTGGATGAGACAGAAGTGGCAAAAGTATTTTAGTATGAAAATCTTGAGAGCCATTCATAACATACGTACATAGTTAGACAACCTGGGCACAGTTCATAACATATATACATAGAAACAGAGCCATTTGCATGTAGTTCTTAGCATTTGTACATTACTGATTAGAAAGCTATTTACACTGCGTGGATGAGACAGAAGTGGCAAAAGTATTTTAGTAAGAAAAACTTGAGCACCGTTCATAACATACATACATAGTTATACAACCTGAGCACAGTTCATAACATATATACATAGAGAGTCAATTGCATGTGGTTCATAGCATTTGTACATTACTGATTAGAAAGATGTTTACAGTGTGTGGATGAGACAGAAGTGGCAAAAGTATTTTAGTATGAAAAGCTTGAGCACTGTTCATAACATACGTACATAGTTAGACAACCAGGGCACAGTTCATAACATATATACATAGATACACAAAGCCATTTGCATGTAGTTCATAGCATTTGTACATTACTGACTCGAAAGCTGTTTACAGTGCGTGAATGAGACAGAAGTGGCAAAATATTTAAGTATGAAAAGCTTGAGCACCGTTCATAACATACGTACATAGTTAGACAACCTGAGCACAGTTCATAACATATATACATAGATACAGAGCCATTTGCATGTAGTTCATAGCATTTGTACATTACTGATTAGAAAGCTATTTAAAGTGCGTGAACGAGACAGAAGTGGTAAAAGTATTTTAGTAAGCAAAGCTTGAGCACCGTTCATAACATACATACATAGTTAGACAACCTGAGCATAGTTCATAACATATATACATAGAGAGCCATTTGCATGTAGTTCATAGCATTTGTACATTACTGATTAGAAGGCTGTTTACAGTGTGTGGATGACACAGAAGTGGCAAAAGTATTTTAGTATGAAAATCTTGAGAGCCATTCATAACATACGTACATAGTTAGACAACCTGGGCACAGTTCATAACATATATACATAGAAACAGAGCCATTTGCATGTAGTTCATAGCATTTGTACATTACTGATTAGAAAGCTATTTACAGTGCGTGGATGAGACAGAAGTGGCAAAAGTATTTTAGTATGAAAATCTTGAGAGCCATTCATAACATACGTACATAGTTAGACAACCTGGGCACAGTTCTTAACATATATACATAGAAATAGAGCCATTTGCATGTAGTTCATAGCATTTGTACATTACTGATTAGAAAGCTATTTACACTGCGTGGATGAGACAGAAGTGGCAAAAGTATTTTAGTAAGAAAAGGTTGAGCACCGGTCATAACATATGTACATAGTTTAACAACCTGAGCACAGTTCATAACATATATACATAGATACAGAGCCATTTGCATGTAGTTCATAGCATTTGTACATTAATGATTAGAAAGCTGTTTACAGTATGTGGATGAGACAGAAGTTCATAGGTTCATAGGTTCATAGGTTTATACTAGGCTATCTGCCCTAAGGCATTTATAAGCCTAGCCCAAATTATTGTGGCTTACGCCACCCCTTATATGAAAAAATACTGTGCCCATTAGTTTGTTGTGCCTCTGTCCAGCAGTGACCCAGAGATGATTCCCGGGGTAAACCTACGATCTCCCATCCACAGGTCTAGATTTCTCTTGAACAGAGTCAGCGAGGTGCTCTGCCTCACATGGACCGGGATTTTATTCCACAGCATAGGGAGTCTCTGAGTGATAAATCTATCCCTCCAGCACGTCCTATTTATATCCGTGCTAAGGTTTAAGTCGCTTGCTCTAGTGGTTTTGGTGGATTTGGATTTTTTGAGGTGGAGCATGTCCATTAATTCCGGGTTGGACATGGCCTTGTATGTCAGGCACATGTCACCTCTGAGCAGACGGTATGCGACTGAATAGAGCTGGAGTTTCTTCAATCTGGCAGCATATGACAGATTTTGGAGTCCCTTTATCCTTTTGGTGAGGAACTTTTGGGGTCTCTCCAATTGCTGCAGATGTCGGGTGAGATACATCCCGAATGGGGCATTGCACTCGATCATTGGTCTGATAAGTGAAGAGTACAGGGAACAATGACCTCACTAGATCTGGATGTGAATCCCTTCATGATCAGGTGGGCAATGTAGAAGGTCTTTCTAACCACTTTAGCAATGTGAGTGTCAAAAGAAAGGCCACTGTCAACCTGGGTCCCCAGGTCCCTGATAACCTCTTCTGTGCTTAGTGGATTGCCACCTATATGGTAGCTTGGGGTTACCTTGTTTTTCCCGAAGGGTATGACTATACATTTTTGGCGTTTAACTTCAGGCCATGGCTCTGGCACCAGCTATCTGTTTCCGTGAGTCCCTTCTGAAGGATATCAGTGTCCGATGCACTTTCCACTATGGCGCCCAGTTTGCAGTCATCTGCAAACTTTGTCAGCCAAAGTCCTCCCATGTTGGCCTGTACTTCTGAGAAGTAGATGCCAAACAATAGGGGCCAAGGACCGAGCCCTGTGGGACACCACTTGTGACCGGCTTGGAGTCTGACACAGCGCCAGCAACTCTAACCCTGTGGGTTCTGTCCTTAAGCCAGTTTGAAACCCATCTTGTGACATATGGGTTTACATTTAAGCTGGTAAGTTTTTCTACAATACCTGAGTGGGGTATTGTGTCGAAAGCCTTTGCAAGGTCAAGGTAGGCTGTATGGACTGCCTTTCCCTCATCAATGGCCTTGGTGACTATTTCGAAGAAGTCGACCAAGTTCAAAAGGCATGATCTTCCCTTGACAAAGCCAAACTGGGTCGGGTCCAATGTCTGCAAGTCCCCTATATCTTTGTTTATGAGCTCCATTATGATCCTCTCCATAGCTTTGCAGACTAGACTTGTTAAGCTTATGGGGCGGTAATTACCAGGGTTCGTAGAGGCGCCACCTTTGTGGAGTGGGACCACAGTTGCCGTACGCCACTCCTTGGGCACGTATCCTGTGGTAAGGCTGAGATTAAACAGCTGCCTTATGTGCGGGTTTAATTCCTCATTTAGCTCGTGTAGCACACAGCCGGGGACACCATCCGGTCCCATTGATGCTGTGTTTTAGCTTTAGAGAGCAGCTTTCACCTGCGCATTTGAGATGTCCGGGAGGCTACACTCGGCTGGGATAGTTATCTCTCCTTTAGGGGAGAGGGGTGAAGTTTGCACTGAACCTGTCTGCCAGTATGTTGGCAATGTCTGTGGGTTCAGTGATTTTTGTATCATTTTGGACTAATTCTGAGCATATCTGTGAGTTTCCACCCAGGTTCCTAACATAGCTGAAAAAGGCCTTATGATTGTCCTTTGAATCCATGGCAATTTTTCTCTCAAAATTGGCCTTAGTTGATTTTATGAGTGCTCGTATTTTTTACTAATAATGATCAGGGGTGACTTCCCTTTTATGGATTTTGTTCTATCATGTAATAGCTTTCTCCTCTTATTGTAAAGTTTGTTAATGGCTGGGGTCCACCAGACTGGACGTTTGCCCTTTGTGGAAAGAGTCTTGGTTTTATTTGGGATTGCCTGATCCATGCAGTCCTGGAGGTGTTCATAGAAGGCATTTGTAAGGGCTTCCGCAGCTTGGGTTGTGGTTTCCTCTGACTCAGGGGCCTTGAAGGATACCACACCAGTCTTGAGTAGTGTGAAGTTTGCTTTAGAGAAGTTCTTCACTATGGTCTTTTTGTTTGGGGTGGGGGGGATGTGGATTTCCAGTGAGATTAGTTTATGATCAGATCTCACCAATGAGGGATATACTTCGTGTGGAGCATTTTGTCCCCATGTTTGTGACAATGAGATCTAGTATATTTTCTCCTCTCGTGGGAACAGTGACTAGCTGTTCCATGGCATTTGAATTTATGAACTCCAGGAACCGTTGGGCTAGAAAGTTAGGGCTTGAGTAATGTTCCCAGTCTATATTCGGGTAGTTGAAGTCACCCAATATGATGGTGTTTGGAGATACATTTATACCCTCCAGTGTCTTCAGGAAGGCTGTGTGGGGTTCCTGAGTTTGAGAGGGTGGCCTGTAGCATGCTACAATTTGTAGAGCAGTTTTGCCTATTGTTAGTTGCACCTGGATGGTTTCAAGCTTCATGCGTTGCCACCAACCTGGAGGTGTGAGTATCCTTTATGAATATGGATACACCCCTCCTTTTGTGGAGTGGTCCGGGTTTTGGGGCGGAACGCATGATATGAGGTAAAACCTAATAGTGCCGGGTGCTCTCAGGAGCCTTGAACCAGGTTTCAGTTACAGCACAGACATCGATGTTCTCCATACTGAGAAGGGCCTCGAGTGCGTGCATTTTGAGATTTAGACTTCTGGCATTGAGCAGCATTACCCTCAATTTCTTCCCATTTTTGTTTTCTAGGGTGGTAGGTTTAGAATTTGAGCCTTGCCTAAAAAGGCACTAAGGGGGTGGCAAGAGCCTTAGCCAATATCCGAATCCCAGGGTGACAGGTGCAAGCCGTCCCTTGAAGCAGCGTGGCTTGTCAAGCATGTCATCCCAGGCAGACAGACACTGGATCCCCTTTGAATGACACCAGACATTAAGCCAATTGTTAAAGCTGATCATCTTGTCTCTATATTGTGGCATCATTCTTGGTGAAGGAAGGATACTGCTCAGGGTTAGGGTCATACCTGCCTGGGCTACATAATCAGAGAGCTCCTCTATGTCTCTTTTCATGCAGTCCAGGGAGGTACGTCTCAGGTCGCTCACACCAGCATGGACAATGACTGTGTCATATTTGTACTTGCTGTGGAGTGACCTGAGTGCTTGTGTTATGTGGCGGATTCTAGCCCGATAGGCAGCTTACTGTGACCCTCTCCTTGTTCAGCCTGGTGAGTGGGACGCCAGTGTGTCTGACTATGGAGTCACCTATGACAAGTATGTTTGGTGTTGTATTTGGCCTTAAGGGCTGTGACTGCTTTGCACACTGCTTTTGTGGTTTATGTGTTGCTTGTGGGGTGTCTTGAGGTAGCAGTTGTTTGGGTGTCTGCTTTGGAGGCCTCTGCTGTTTAGGTAAATTTTACTCAGAGCCTCCGAGTATGTCTTTGTGTGTTTATGTGTTTGATTCAGTGGAGTGGTAGCATTATGTGAGGCTGGTTTTGTGGTGTGTGTAGTTGCCTTCTCCTCCTGTCTGGTCTTGCCAGTCCTGAGTTGAGAGAGCTCAGCCTCCAGTTTGGCTAAATAGCTGCATCTCTAAGTATTTGTGTTATGTGGGAGGAGGAGAGGGTTGTCTGTGTACATGAGGCAGTTATAACATTGCCTCAAGATTCCCAGATTCACCAGCTGGACCGGAGAGGAGATTGACAACTGACCTTTGGACATGCTAGAATAATATTGGGAAATCCTTAATTGAAAACAAGGGCCAGTGGGGAGTGAGGGTGTAGTGCTTTTAATTTTTAGTGCTGACTTATATAATTGCTTTAGTGAGCAAGTGCCAGGTAACTTGAGTGCAATGTGATACAAGTAACTAAATGCAAAAACGACAAACAGTAACTTTCTTTCAAGTGAAACAAGGAAATAAGTACAGTAAGCAATGCAGATATCACTAGTGATCCACAGAAGCTGAGAAGTTGCGTATTAGGTGAATTAGCTTCCAGGGAAATAACAAGCAAACAAACAACAAGTATATAAACAAAGCTAGATTCAGTAGGCCTGGATCTAGTCTATGCTAGAGCAAACAAGGTGAACCAATTTCAGTAAGATACAGTTCAAATATTCAGGCACTATAAACCTTTAACCAGAAAATTCCCAGCTCAGAAGGGCAGAGTCCAGCCTCTTCTCCCACAAGAGTGCAGTCCACGAACCTTCTTAATGTAAAATAACTGGCCTGAAGCCCAAGTGCCTAAACCAGAACTAATACACTTGGACACTGGGCTCTCAATCAGCAGTTCCCAACTTAGAAGGATGAAAGCTACCTGTCCTGCCACCACAGTGCTTGCCACAAACCTTCCTAATGTAAAACAACTGGTCTGAAGCCCAAGTGCTTAATCCAAAAGACTTGAATGATAGCTACACTTTAATCAAGTTACAACCAAGCAGTAATAAATACCATTGAATACTTTAGAGAATGTCTGGATTAGTGCTCAAGTTACACAAACAAAGCTAGATCCAGCAGGCCCGAATCCAGTCTATGCCACAGCAAACAAGACGCACCAACTTCAGTAAGAAACAGTTCAGATATGCATGCACTATAAGCCTTTAACCAGAAATTCCCAGCTCAGAAGGGCAGAGTCCAGCCTCTCCTCCCACAAGAGTGCAGACCACGAACCCTCTTAATGTAAAATAACTGGCTTGAAAGCCCAAGTGCTTAAACCAGAATTAATACACTTTTAGAATAACAGACACTGAGCCCTCAATCAGCAGTTCTCAACCTAGAAGGATGTAAGCTACCTGTTCTGCCACAACAGTGCAGACCACAAACCTCTCAGTGCAAAACAACTAACTGGTCCGAAGCCCAAGTGTTTAAACCAAAAGGCTTAGAATGAGTTACACCAAGCAGTAATAAATACAATTGAGTATTTTAAGATGATGCAAAAGTAAAAAGAAGTAGGTAAAAACACAAGTACAGTAAAAGCAGATGAAATTTTTTTTTTTTTTTTTTTTTTCTGAACAAGTGCTGAGATCAAAGAAACAGATTTGAGTGCTGAAACTAGAAAACTGGCTAGTGGCAAAAGTGTTTTAGTAAGAAAAGCTTGAGCACCGTTCATAACATACATACATAGTTAGACAACCTGAGCACAGTTCATAACAAATATAAATAGATACAGAGCCTTTGCATGTAGTTCATAGCATTTGTACATTACTGATTAAAAAGCTATTTACAGTGCTTGGATGAGACAGAATTGGCAAAAGTATTTTAGTAAGAAAAGCTTGAGCACCGTTCATAACATACATACATAGTTATACAACCTGAGCACAGTTCATAACATATATACATAGAGAGTCAATTGCATGTGGTTCATAGCATTTGTACATTACTGATTAGAAAGCTGTTTACAGTGTGTGGATGAGACAGAAGTGGCAAAAGTATTTTAGTATGAAAAGCTTGAGCACTGTTCATAACATACGCACATAGTTAGACAACCTGAGCACAGTACATAACATATATACATAGATACAGATCCATTTGCATGTAGTTCACAGCATTTGTACATGACTGATTAGAAAGCTATTTCTAGTGCGTGGATGAGACAGATGTGGTAAAAGTATTTCAGTAAGAAAAGCTTGAGCACCATTCATAACATATGTACATAGTTAGACAACCTGAGCACAGTTCATAACATATATACATAGAGAGCCATTTGCATGTAGTTCATAGCATTTGCACATTACTGATTATAAAACTGTTTACAGTGTGTGGATGAGACAGAAGTGGCAAAAGTTTTTTAGTATGAAAAGGTTGAGCGCCATTCATAACATACGTACATAGTTAGACAACCAGGGCACAGTTCATAACATATATACATGGATTCAGAGCCATTTGCATGTAGTTCATAGCATTTGTACATTACTGATTAGAAAACTGTTTACAGTGTGTGGATGAGACAGAAGTGGCAAAACTATTTTAGTATGAAAAGCTTGAGCACCATTCATAACATACGTACATAGTTAGACAACCAGGGCACAGTTCATAACATATATACATAGATACACAAAGCCATTTGCATGTAGTTCATAGCATTTGTACATTACTGACTCGAAAGCTGTTTACAGTGCGTGAATGAGACAGAAGTGGAAAAATATTTAAGTATGAAAAGCTTGAGCACCGTTCATAACATACGTACATAGTTAGACAACCTGAGCACAGTTCATAGCATATATACATAGAGAGCCATTTGCATGTAGTTCATAGCATTTGTACATTACTGATTAGAAAGCTGTTTACAGTGCGTGGATGACACAGAAGTGGCAAAAGTATTTTAGTATGAAAATCTTGAGAGCCATTCATAACATACGTACATAGTTAGACAACCAGGGCACAGTTCATAACATATATACATAGATACACAAAGCCATCTGCATGTAGTTAATAGCATTTGTACATTACTGACTCGAAAGCTGTTTACAGTGCATGGATGAGACAGAAGTGTAAAAAGTATTTCAGTATGAAAAGTTTGTGCACCGTTCATAACATACGTACATAGTTAGGCAACAGAGCACAGTTCATAACATATATACATAGATACAGAGCCAATTGCATGTAGTTTATAGCATTTGTACATTACTGATTAGAAAGCTTTTTACAGTGCGTGGATGAGACAGAAGGGGTAAAAGTATTTTAGTAAGCAAAGCTTGGGTACCGTTCATAACATACGTACATAGTTAGACAACCTGAGCACATTTCATAACATATATACATAGAGACCCATTTGCATGTAGTTCATAGCATTTGTACATTACTGATTAGAAAGCTGTTTACAGTGCGTGGATGAGACAGAAGTGGCAAAAGTATTTTAGTATGAAAAGCTTGAGCACCGTTCATAACAAACGTACATAGTTAGACAACCTGAGCACAGTTCATAACATATGTACAAAGATACAGAGCCATTTGCATGTAGTTCATAGCATTTGTACATTACTGATTAGATAGCTATTTAAAGTGCGTGAATGAGACAGAAGGGGTAAAAGTATTTTAGTAAGCAAAGCTTGGGTACCGTTCATAACATACGTACATAGTTAGACAACCTGAGCACAGTTCATAACATATATACATAGAGAGCCATTTGCATGTAGTTCATAGCATTTGTACATTACTGATTAGAAAGCTGTTTACAGTACGTAGATGAGACAGAAGTGGCAAAAGTATTTTAGTATGAAACTCTTGAGTGCCATTCATAACATACGTACATAGTTAGACAACCTGGGCACTGTTCATGACATATATACATAGATACAGAGCTATTTGCATGCAGTTCATAGCATTTGTACATTACTGATTAGAAAGCTATTTACACTGCGTGGATGAGAAAGAAGTGGCAAAAGTATTTTAGTAAGAAAAGATTGAGCAGCGGTCATAACATATGTACATAGTTAGACAACCTGAGCACAGTTCATAACATATATACATAGATACAGAGCCATTTGCATGTAGTTCACAGCATTTGTACATTAATGATTAGAAAGCTGTTTACAGTATGTGGATGAGACAGAAGTTCATAGGTTCATAGGTTCATAGGTTTATACTAGGCTATCTGCCCTAAGGCATTTATAAGCCTAGCCCAAATTATTGTGGCTTACGCCACCCCTTATATGAAAAAATACTGTGCCCATTAGTTTGTTGTGCCTCTGTCCAGCAGTGACCCAGAGATGATTCCCGGGGTAAACCTCGATCTCCCATCCACAGGTCTAGATTTCTCTTGAACAGAGTCAGCGAGGTGCTCTGCCTCACATGGACCGGGATTTTATTCCACAGCATAGGGAGTCTCTGAGTGATAAATCTATCCCTCCAGCACGTCCTATTTATATCCGTGCTAAGGTTTAAGTCGCTTGCTCTAGTGGTTTTGGTGGATTTGGATTTTTGAGGTGGAGCATGTCCATTAACTCCGGGTTGGACATGGGCTTGGATGTCCCGCACATGTCACCTCTGAGCAGTAGGTATGCGACTGCATAGAGCCGGCGTTTCTTCAATCTGGCAGCATATGACAGATTTTGGAGTCCCTTATCCTTTTGGTGAGGAACTTTTGGGGTCTCCAATTGCTGCAGATGTCGGGTGAGATACATCCCGAATGGGGCATTGCACTCGATCATTGGTCTGATAAGTGAAGAGTACAGGGAACAATGACCTCACTAGATCTGGATGTGAATCCCTTCATGATCAGGTGGGCAATGTAGAAGGTCTTTCTAACCACTTTAGCAATGTGAGTGTCAAAGAAAGGCCACTGTCAACCTGGGTCCCCAGGTCCCTGATAACCTCTTCTGTGCTTAGTGGATTGCCACCTATATGGTAGCTTGGGGTTACCTTGTTTTTCCCGAAGGGTATGACTATACATTTTTGGCGTTTAACTTCAGGCCATGGCTCTGGCACCAGCTATCTGTTTCCGTGAGTCCCTTCTGAAGGATATCAGTGTCCGATGCACTTTCCACTATGGCGCCCAGTTTGCAGTCATCTGCAAACTTTGTCAATAAAGTCCTCCCATGTTGGCCTGTACTTCTGAGAAGTAGATGCCAAACAATAGGGGCCAAGGACCGAGCCCTGTGGGACACCACTTGTGACGGCTTGGAGTCTGACACAGCCAGCAACTCTAACCCTGTGGGTTCTGTCCTTAAGCCAGTTTGCAACCCATCTTGTGACATATGGGTTTACATTTAAGCTGGTAAGTTTTCTACAATACCGAGTGGGGTATTGTGTAAGCCTTTGCAAGGTCAAGGTAGGCTGTATGGACTGCCTTTCCCTCATCAATGGCCTTGGTGACTATTTGAAGAAGTCGACCAAGTTCAAAGGCATGATCTTCCCTTGACAAAGCCAAACTGGGTCGGGTCCAATGTCTGCAAGTCCCTATATCTTTGTTTATGAGCTCCATTATGATCCTCTCCATAGCTTTGCAGACTAGACTTGTTAAGCTTATGGGGCGGTAATTACCAGGGTCCGTGGGCGCCACCTTTGTGGAGTGGGACCACAGTTGCCGTCACGCCACTCCTTGGGCACGTATCCTGTGGTAAGGCTGAGATTAAACAGCTGCCTTATGTGCGGGTTTAATTCCTCATTTAGCTCGTGTAGCACACAGCCGGGGACACCATCCGGTCCCATTGATGCTGTGTTTTAGCTTTAGAGAGCAGCTTTCACCTGCGCATTTGAGATGTCGGGAGGCTACACTCGGCTGGGATAGTTATCTCTCCTTTAGGGGAGAGGGGGTGAAGTTTGCACTGAACCTGTCTGCCAGTATGTTGGCAATGTCTGTGGGTTCAGTGATTTTTGTATCATTTTGGACTAATTCTGAGCATATCTGTGAGTTTCCACCCAGGTTCCTAACATAGCTGAAAAAGGCCTTATGATTGTCCTTTGAATCCATGGCAATTTTTCTCTCAAAATTGGCCTTAGTTGATTTTATGAGTGCTCGTATTTTTTACTAATAATGATCAGGGTGACTTCCTTTTATGGATTTTGTTCTATCATGTAATAGCTTTCTCCTCTTATTGTAAAGTTTGTTAATGGCTGGGGTCCACCAGACTGGGCGTTTGCCCTTTGTGGAAAGAGTCTTGGTTTTATTTGGGATTGCCTGATCCATGCAGTCCTGGAGGTGTTCATAGAAGGCATTTGTAAGGGCTTCCGCAGCTTGGGTTGTGGTTTCCTCTGACTCAGGGGCCTTGAAGGATACCACACCAGTCTTGAGTAGTGTGAAGTTTGCTTTAGAAGTTCTTCACTATGGTCTTTTTGTTTGGGCTGGGGGCGGGATGTGGATTTCCAGTGAGATTAGTTTATGATCAGATCTCACCAATGAGGCATATACTACCGGTGTGGAGCATTTTGTCCCCATGTTTGTGACAATGAGATCTAGTATATTTTCTCCTCTCGTGGGAACAGTGACTAGCTGTTCCATGGCATTTTAATTTATGAACTCCAGGAACCGTTGGGCTAGAAAGTTAGGGCTTGAGTAATGTTCCCAGTCTATATTCGGGTAGTTGAAGTCACCCAATATGATGGTGTTTGGAGATACATTTATACCCTCCAGTGTCTTCAGGAAGGCTGTGTGGGGTTCCTGAGTTTGAGAGGGTGGCCTGTAGCATGCTACAATTTGTAGAGCAGTTTTGCCTATTGTTAGTTGCACCTGGATGGTTTCCGAAGCTTCATGCGTTGCCACCAACCTGGAGGTGTGAGTATCCTTTATGAATATGGATACACCCCCTCCTTTTGTGGAGTGGTCCGGGTTTTGGGGCGAACGCATGATATGAGGTAAAACCTAATAGTGCCGGGTGCTCTCAGGAGCCTTGAACCAGGTTTCAGTTACAGCACAGACATCGATGTTCTCCATACTGAGAAGGGCCTCGAGTGCGTGCATTTTGAGATTTAGACTTCTGGCATTGAGCAGCATTACCCTCAATTTCTTCCCATTTTGTTTTCTAGGGTGGTAGGTTTAGAATTTGAGCCTTGCCTAAAAAGGCACTATGGGGTGGCAAGAGCCTTAGCCAATATCCGAATCCCAGGGTGACAGGTGCAAGCCGTCCCTTGCGAAGCGTGGCTTGTCAAGCATGTCATCCCAGGCAGACAGACACTGGATCCCCTTTGAATGACACCAGACATTAAGCCAATTGTTAAAGCTGATCATCTTGTCTCTATATTGTGGCATCATTCTTGGTGAAGGAAGGATACTGCTCAGGGTTAGGGTCATACCTGCCTGGGCTACATAATCAGAGAGCTCCTCTATGTCTCTTTTCATGCAGTCCAGGAGATGCGTCTCAGGTCGTTCACACCAGCATGGACAATGACTGTGTCATATTTGTACTTGCTGTGGAGTGACCCGAGTGCTTGTGTTATGTGGATTCTAGCGCCCGATAGGCAGCTTACTGTGACCCTCTCCTTGTTCAGCCTGGTGAGTGGGACGTCAGTGTGTCTGACTATGGAGTCACCTATGACAAGTATGTTTGGTGTTGTATTTGGCCTTAAGGGCTGTGACTGCTTTGCACACTGCTTTTGTGGTTTATGTGTTGCTTGTGGGGTGTCTTGAGGTAGCAGTTGTTTGGGTGTCTGCTTTGGAGGCCTCTGCTGTTTAGGTAAATTTTTACTCAGAGCCTCCAGTATGTCTTTGTGTGTTTATGTGTTTGATTCAGTGGAGTGGTAGCATTATGTGAGGCTGGTTTTGTGGTGTGTGTAGTTGCCTTCTCCTCCTGTCTGGTCTTGCCAGTCCTGAGTTGAGAGAGCTCAGCCTCCAGTTTGGCTAAATAGCTGCATCTCTCAAGTATTTGTGTTATGTGGGAGGAGGAGAGGGCTGTCTGTGTACATGAGGCAGTTATAACATTGCCTCAAGATTCCCAGATTCACCAGCTGGACCGGAGAGGAGATTGACAACTGACCTTTGGACATGCTAGAATAATATTGGGAAATCCTTAATTGAAAACAAGGGCCAGTGGGGAGTGAGGGTGTAGTGCTTTTAATTTTTAGTGCTGACTTATATAATTGCTTTAGTGAGCAAGTGCCAGGTAACTTGAGTGCAATGTGATACAAGTAACTAAATGCAAAACGACAAACAGTAACTTTCTTTCAAGTGAAACAAGGAAATAAGTACAGTAAGCAATGCAGATATCACTAGTGATCCACAGAAGCTGAGAAGTTGCGATTAGGTGAATTAGCTTCCAGGGAAATAACAAGCAAACAAACAACAAGTATATAAACAAAGCTAGATTCAGTAGGCCTGGATCTAGTCTATGCTAGAGCAAACAAGGTGAACCAATTTCAGTAAGATACAGTTCAAATATTCAGGCACTATAAACCTTTAACCAGAAAATTCCCAGCTCAGAAGGGCAGAGTCCAGCCTCTTCTCCCACAAGAGTGCAGTCCACGAACCTTCTTAATGTAAAATAACTGGCCTGAAGCCCAAGTGCCTAAACCAGAACTAATACACTTGGACACTGGGCTCTCAATCAGCAGTTCCCAACTTAGAAGGATGAAAGCTACCTGTCCTGCCACCACAGTGCTTGCCACAAACCTTCCTAATGTAAAACAACTGGTCTGAAGCCCAAGTGCTTAATCAAAAGACTTGAATGATAGCTACACTTTAATCAAGTTACAACCAAGCAGTAATAAATACCATTGAATACTTTAGAGAATGTCTGGATTAGTGCTCAAGTTACACAAACAAAGCTAGATCCAGCAGGCCCGAATCCAGTCTATGCCACAGCAAACAAGACGCACCAACTTCAGTAAGAAACAGTTCAGATATGCATGCACTATAAGCCTTTAACCAGAAATTCCCAGCTCAGAAGGGCAGAGTCCAGCCTCTCCTCCCACAAGAGTGCAGACCACGAACCCTCTTAATGTAAAATAACTGGCTTGAAAGCCCAAGTGCTTAAACCAGAATTAATACACTTTTAGAATAACAGACACTGAGCCCTCAATCAGCAGTTCTCAACCTAGAAGGATGTAAGCTACCTGTTCTGCCACAACAGTGCAGACCACAAACCTCTCAGTGCAAAACAACTAACTGGTCCGAAGCCCAAGTGTTTAAACCAAAAGGCTTAGAATGAGTTACACCAAGCAGTAATAAATACAATTGAGTATTTTAAGATGATGCAAAAGTAAAAAGAAGTAGGTAAAAACACAAGTACAGTAAAAGCAGATGAAATTTTTTTTTTTTTTTTTTTTTTTTTTTTTCTGAACAAGTGCTGAGATCAAAGAAACAGATTTGAGTGCTGAAACTAGAAAACTGGCTAGTGGCAAAAGTGTTTTAGTAAGAAAAGCTTGAGCACCGTTCATAGCATACATACATAGTTAGACAACCTGAGCACAGTTCATAACAAATATAAACAGATACAGAGCCTTTGCATGTAGTTCATAGCATTTGTACATTACTGATTAAAAAGCTATTTACAGTGCTTGGATGAGACAGAAGTGGCAAAAGTATTTTAGTAAGAAAAGCTTGAGCACCGTTCATAACATACATACATAGTTATACAACCTGAGCACAGTTCATAACATATATACATAGAGAGTCAATTGCATGTGGTTCATAGCATTTGTACATTACTGACTAGAAAGCTGTTTACAGTGTGTGGATGAGACAGAAGTGGCAAAAGTATTTTAGTATGAAAAGCTTGAGCACTGTTCATAACATACGCACATAGTTAGACAACCTGAGCACAGTACATAACATATATACATAGATACAGAGCCATTTGCATGTAGTTCACAGCATTTGTACATGACTGATTAGAAAGCTATTTCTAGTGCGTGGATGAGACAGATGTGGTAAAAGTATTTCAGTAAGAAAAGCTTGAGCACCATTCATAACATATGTACATAGTTAGACAACCTGAGCACAGTTCATAACATATATACATAGAGAGCCATTTGCATGTAGTTCATAGCATTTGCACATTACTGATTATAAAACTGTTTACAGTGTGTGGATGAGACAGAAGTGGCAAAAGTTTTTTAGTATGAAAAGGTTGAGCACCATTCATAACATACGTACATAGTTAGACAACCAGGGCACAGTTCATAACATATATACATGGATTCAGAGCCATTTGCATGTAGTTCATAGCATTTGTACATTACTGATTAGAAAACTGTTTACAGTGTGTGGATGAGACAGAAGTGGCAAAAATATTTTAGTATGAAAAGCTTGAGCACCATTCATAACATACGTACATAGTTAGACAACCAGGGCACAGTTCATAACATATATACATAGATACACAAAGCCATTTGCATGTAGTTCATAGCATTTGTACATTACTGACTCGAAAGCTGTTTACAGTGCGTGAATGAGACAGAAGTGGCAAAATATTTAAGTATGAAAAGCTTGAGCACCGTTCATAACATACGTACATAGTTAGACAACCTGAGCACAGTTCATAACATATATACATAGATACAGAGCCATTTGCATGTAGTTCATAGCATTTGTACATTACTGTTTAGAAAGCTATTTAAAGTGCGTGAACGAGACAGAAGTGGTAAAAGTATTTTAGTAAGCAAAGCTTGAGCACCGTTCATAACATACATACATAGTTAGACAACCTGAACATAGTTCATAGCATATATACATAGAGAGCCATTTGCATGTAGTTCATAGCATTTGTACATTACTGATTAGAAAGCTGTTTACAGTGCGTGGATGACACAGAAGTGGCAAAAGTATTTTAGTATGAAAATCTTGAGAGCCATTCATAACATACGTACATAGTTAGACAACCAGGGCACTGTTCATAACATATATACATAGATACACAAAGCCATCTGCATGTAGTTAATAGCATTTGTACATTACTGACTCGAAAGCTGTTTACAGTGCATGGATGAGACAGAAGTGTAAAAAGTATTTCAGTATGAAAAGTTTGTGCACCGTTCATAACATACGTACATAGTTAGGCAACAGAGCACAGTTCATAACATATATACATAGATACAGAGCCAATTGCATGTAGTTCATAGCATTTGTACATTACTGATTAGAAAGCTTTTTACAGTGCGTGGATGAGACAGAAGGGGTAAAAGTATTTTAGTATGAAAAGCTTGAGCACCGTTCATAACAAACGTACATAGTTAGACAACCTGAGCACAGTTCATAATATATGTACAAAGATACAGAGCCATTTGCATGTAGTTCATAGCATTTGTACATTACTGATTAGATAGCTATTTAAAGTGCGTGAATGAGACAGAAGGGGTAAAAGTATTTTAGTAAGCAAAGCTTGGGTACCGTTCATAACATACGTACATAGTTAGACAACCTGAGCACAGTTCATAACATATATACATAGAGAGCCATTTGCATGTAGTTCATAGCATTTGTACATTACTGATTAGAAAGCTGTTTACAGTACGTAGATGAGACAGAAGTGGCAAAAGTATTTTAGTATGAAACTCTTGAGTGCCATTCATAACATACGTACATAGTTAGACAACCTGGGCACTGTTCATGACATATATACATAGATACAGAGCTATTTGCATGCAGTTCATAGCATTTGTACATTACTGATTAGAAAGCTATTTACACTGCGTGGATGAGAAAGAAGTGGCAAAAGTATTTTAGTAAGAAAAGATTGAGCAGCGGTCATAACATATGTACATAGTTAGACAACCTGAGCACAGTTCATAACATATATACATAGATACAGAGCCATTTGCATGTAGTTCACAGCATTTGTACATTAATGATTAGAAAGCTGTTTACAGTATGTGGATGAGACAGAGGAGGAAAAAGTATTTTAGTAAGAAAAGCTTGAGCGCCGTTCATAACATACGTACATAGTTATACAACCTGAGCACAGTTCATAACATATATACATAGAGAGTCATTTGCAAGTGGTTCATAGCATTTGTACATTACTGATTAAAAACTGTTTACAGTATCTGGATGAGACAGAAGTGGCAAAAGTATTTTAGTATGAAAAGCTTGAGCACCGTTCATAACATACATACATAGTTAGACAACCTGAGCACAGTTCATAACATATATACATAGATACAGAGCCATCTCCATGTAGTTCATAGCATTTGTACATTACTGATTAGAAAGCTATTTCCAGTGCGTGGATGAGACAGATGTGGTAAAAGTATTTTAGTAAGAAAAGCTTGAGCACCATTCATAACATATGTACATAGTTAGACAACCTGAGCACATTTCATAGCATATATTCATAGAGAGCCATTTGCATGTAGTTCATAGCATTTGTACATTACTGATTAGAAAGCTGTTTAGAGTGCATGAATGAGACAGAAGTTGGAAAAGTATTTTAGTATGAAAAGCTTGAGCACCGTTCATAGCATACGTACATAGTTAGCAAACCTGAGCACAGTTGCTAAAATATACACATAGATACAGAGCCATTTGCATGTAGCTCATAGAACTTGTACATTACTGATTAGAAAGCTATTTACAGTGCGTGGATGAGACAGAAGTGGTAAAAGTATTATAGTAAGAAAAGCTTGAGCACCGTTCATAACATACATACATAGTTAGACAACCTGACCACAGTTCATAACATATATACATAGATAGAGAGCCATTTGCATGAAGTTCATAGCATTTGTACATTACTGATTAGAAAGCTGTTTACAGTGCGTGAATGAGACAGAAGTGGCGAAAGTATTCTAGTAAGAAAAGCTTGAGGCACCGTTCATGATATACGTACATAGTTAGACAACCTGAGCACAGTTCATAACATATATACATAGATACAGAGCCATTTGCATGTAGTTCATAGCATTTGTACATTACTGATTAGAAAGCTATTTACAGTGCGTGGATGAGACAGAAGTGGCAAAAGTATTTTAGTATGAAAAGCTTGTGCACCATTCGTAACATACGTACATAGTTAGACAACCTGAGCACAGTTCATAACATATATACATAGATACATAACCATTTGCATGTAGTTCATAGCATTTGTACATTACTGATTAGAAAGCTATTTACAGTGTGTGGATGAGACAGAAGTGGCAAAAGTCTTTTAGTAAGAAAAGCTTGAGCACCATAAATAACATACGCACATGGTTAGACAACCTGAGCGCAGTTCATAACTTATATACATAGAGAGCCATTTGCATGTAGTTCACAGCATTTGTACATTACTGATTAGAAAGCTGTTTACAGTGCGTGGATGAGACAGAAGTGGCAAAAGTGTTTTAGTATGAAAAGCTTGAGCATCATTCATAGCATATGTACATAGTTAGACAACCTGAGCAAAGTTCATAACATATATATATATATATATATATATATATATATATATATATATATATATATAGATACAGAGCCATTTGCATGTAGTTCACAGCATTTGTACATTACTGATTAGAAAGCTATTGACAGAGCATGGATGAGACAGAAGTGGCAAAAGTAGTTTAGTAAGAAAAGCTTGAGCACCGTTCATAACATACATACATAGTTAGACAACCTGAGCATAGTTCATAACATATATACATAGATACACAAAGCCATTTGCATGTAGTTCATAGCATTTGTACATTACTGATAAGAAAGCTATTTACAGTGCGTGGATGAGACAGAAGTGGCAAAAGTATTTTAGTAAGAAAAGCTTGAGCACCGTTCATAACAAACATACATAGTTATACAACCTGAGCACAGCTCATAACATATATACATAGACAGTCATTTGCATGTGGTTCATAGCATTTGCACATTACTGATTAGAAAACTGTTTACAGTGTGTGGATGAGACAGAAGTGACAAAAGTATTTTAGTATGAAAAGCTTTGAGCACCATTCATAACATACGTACATAGTTAGACAACCTGAGCACAGTTCATAACATATACCCATAGATACAGAGCCATTTGCATGTAGTTCATAGCATTTGTACATTACTGATTAGAAAGGTATTTACAGTGCATGGATGAGACAGAAGTGGCAAAAGTATTTTAGTAAGAAAAGCTTGAACACCGTTCATAACATAGGTACTTAGTTAGACAACCTGAGCACAGTTCATAACATATATACATAGATTCAGAACCATTTGCATGTAGTTCACAGCATTTGTACATTACTGATTAGAAAGCTGTTTACAGTGCGTGAATGAGACAGAAGTGGCAAAAGTATTTTTGTATGAAAAGGTTGAGCACCATTCATAACATACGTACATAGTTAGACAATCTGAGCACAGTTCATAACATATATACATAGATACAGAGCCATTTGCATGTAGTTCATAGCATTTGTACATTACTGATTAGAAAGCTGTTTACAGTGCGTAGATGAGACAGAAGTGGCAAAAGTATTTTAGTATGAAAATCTTGAGTGCCATTCATAACATACGTACATAGTTAGACAACCTGGGTACAGTTCATAACATATACATAGATACAGAGCCATTTGCATGTAGTGCATAGCATTTGTACATTACTGATTAGAAAGCTATCTACACTGCGTGGATGAGAGAGAAGTGGCAAAAGTATTTTAGTAAGAAAAGCTTGAGCACCGTTCATAACATACATACATAGTTGAGACAACCTGAGCACAGTTTTTAACATATATCCATAGACACAGAACCATTTGCATGTAGTTCATAGCATTTGTACATTACTGATTAGAAAGCTATTTACAGTGCGTGGATGAGACAGAAGTGGCAAAAGTATTTTAGTAAGAAAAGCTTGAGCACCATTCATAACATACATACATAGTTAGACAACCTGAGCACAGTTCATAACAAATATAAATAGATACAGAGCCTTTGCATGTAGTTCATAGCATTTGTACATTACTGATTAGAAAGCTATTTACAGTGCTTGGATGAGACAGAAGTGGCAAAAGTATTTTAGTAAGAAAAGCTTGAGCACCGATCATAACATACGTACATAGTTATACAACCTGAGCACAGTTTATAACATATATACATAGAGAGTCATTTGCATGTGGTTCATAGCATTTGTACATTACTGATTAGAAAGCTGTTTACAGTGTGTGGATGAGACAGAAGTGGCAAAAGTATTTTAGTATGAAAAGCTTGAGCACCGTTCATAACATTCGTACATAGTTAGACAACCTGATCTCAGTTCATAACATATATACATTGATACAGAGCCATTTGCATTTAGTTCACAGCATTTGTACATTACTGATTAGAAAGCTGCTTACAGTGCGTAGATGAGACAGAAGTGGCAAAAGTATTTTAGTATGAAAAGCTTGAGCACCGTTCATAACATACATACATAGTTAGACAACCTGAGCACAGTTCATAACATATATACATATATACAGAGCCATTTGCATGTAGTTCATAGCATTTATACATTACTGATTAGAAAGCTATTTCCAGTGCGTGGATGAGACCGATGTGGTAAAAGTATTTTAGTAAGAAAAGCTTGAGCACTGTTCATAACATACGTACATAGTTAGACAACCTGAGCACAGTTCATAACATATATACATAATGAGCCGTTTGCATGTAGTTTATAGCATTTGTACATTACTGATTAGAAAGCTGTTTACAGTGCGTGAATGAGACAGAAATGGCAAAATATTTTAGTATGAAAAGCTTGAGCACCGTTCATAACATACGTACATAGTTAGAAAACCTGAGCACAGTTCATAACATATATACATAGATACAGAGCCATTTGCATGTAGTTCTTAGCATTTGTACATTACTGATTAGAAAGCTATTTAAAGTGCGTGAATGAGACAGAAGTGGTAAAAGTATTTTAGTAAGCAAAGCTTGAGCACCGTTCATAACATACGTACATAGTTAGACAACCTGAGCATAGTTCAGAACATATATACATAGAGAGCCATTTGCATGTAGTTCAAAGCATTTGTACATTACTAATTAGAAAGCTGTTTACAGTGCGTGGCTGAGACAGAAGTGGCAAAAGTATTTTAGTATGAAAATCTTGAGAGCCATTCATAACATACATACATAGTTAGACAACCTGGGCACAGTTCGTAACATATATACATAGAAACAGAGCCATTTGCATGTAGTTCATAGCATTTGTAAATTACTGATTAGAAAGCTATTTATACTGCGTGGATGAGACAGAAGTGGCAAAAGTATTTTAGTAAGAAAAGGTTGAGCACCGGTCATAACATATGTACATAGTTTGACAACCTGAGCACAGTTCATAACATATATACATAGATACAGAGCCATTTGCATGTAGTTCATAGCATTTGTACATTAATGATTAGAAAGCTGTTTACAGTATGTGGATGAGACAGAAGAGGCAAAAGTATTTTAGTATGAAAAGCTTGAGCACCGTTCATAACATACATACATAGTGTGACAACCTGAGCACAGTTCATAACAAATATAAATAGATACAGAGCCTTTGCATGTAGTTCATAGCATTTGTACATTACTGATTAAAAAGCTATTTACAGTGCTTGGATGAGACAGAAGTGGCAAAAGTATTTTAGTAAGAAAAGCTTGAGCAACGTTCATAACATACGTACATAGTTAAACAACCTGAGCATAGTTCATAACATATATACATAGAGAGTCAATTGCATGTGGTTCATAGCATTTGTACATTACTGATTAGAAAGCTGTTTACAGTGTGTGGATGAGACAGAAGTGGCAAAAGTATTTCAGTATGAAAAGCTTGAGCACTGTTCATAACATACGTACATAGTTAGACAACCTGAGCACAGTTCATAACATATATACATAGAGAGCCATTTGCATGTAGTTCATAGCATTTGCACATTACTGATTAGAAAACTGTTTACAGTGTGTGGATGAGAAAGAAGTGGCAAAAGTATTTTAGTATGAAAAGGTTGAGCACCATTCATAACATACGTACATAGTTAGACAACCAGGGCACAGTTCATAACATATATACATGGATTCAGAGCCATTTGCATGTAGTTCATAGCATTTGTACATTACTGATTAGAAAACTGTTTACAGTGTGTGGATGAGACAACCTGAGCACAGTTCATAACATATATCTCTAGATACAGAACCATTTGCATGTAGTTCATAGCATTTGTACATTACTGATTAGAACGCTATTTACAGTGCGTGGATGAGACAGAAGTGGCAAAAGTATTTTAGTAAGAAAAGCTTGAGCACCGTTCATAACATACATACATAGTTAGACAACCTGAGCACAGTTCATAACAAATATAAATAGATACAGAGCCTTTGCATGTAGTTCATAGCATTTGTACATTACTGATTAAAAAGCTATTTACAATGCTTGGATGAGACAGAAGTGGCAAAAGTATTTTAGTAAGAAAAGCTTGAGCACCGTTCATAACATACGTACATAGTTATACAACCTGAGCACAGTTCATAACATATATACATAGAGAGTCAATTGCATGTGGTTCATAGCATTTGTACATTACTGATTAGAAAGCTGTTTACAGTGTGTGGATGAGACAGAAGTGGCAAAAGTATTTTAGTATGAAAAGCTTGAGCACCGTTCATAACATACGTACATAGTTAGACAACCTGAGCACAGTTCATAACATATATACATAGATACAGAGCCATTTGCATGTAGTTCACAGCATTTGTACATTACTGATTAGGAAGCTGTTTACAGTGTGTGGATGAGACAGAAGTGGCAAAAGTATTTTAGTATGAAAAGCGTGAGCACCGTTCATAACATACATACATAGTTAGACAACCTGAGCACAGTTCATAACATATATACATAGATACAGAGCCATTTGCATGTAGTTCACAGCATTTGTACATTACTGATTAGAAAGCTATTTCCAGTGCGTGGATGAGACAGAAGTGGCAAAAGTATTTTAGTATGAAAAGCTTGAGCACCATTCATAACATACGTACATAGTTAGACAACCTGGGCACAGTTGATAACATATATACGTAGCTACAGAACCATTTGCATGCAGTTCATAGCATTTGTACATTACTGATTAGAAGGCTATTTACAGTGCGTGGATGAGACAGAAGTGGCAAAAGTATTTTAGTAAGAAAAGCTTGAGCACCGTTCATAACATATGTACATAGTTAGACAACCTGAGCATAGTTCATAACATATATACATAGATACACAAAGCCATTTGCATGTAGTTCATAGCATTTGTACATTACTCATAAGAAAGCTATTTACAGTGCGTGGATGAGACAGAAGTGGCAAAAGTATTTTAGTAAGAAAAGCTTGAGCACCGTTCATAACAAACATACATAGTTAGACAACCTGAGCACAGTTCATAACAAATATAAATAGATACCCAGCCTTTGCATGTAGTTCATAGCATTTGTACATTACTGATTAGAAAGCTATTTCCAGTGCGTGGATGAGACAGAAGTGGCAAAAGTATTTTAGTATGAAAAGCTTGAGCACCGTTCATAACATACGAACATAGTTAGACAACCTGAGTACAGTTCATAACATATATACATAGAGAGCCATTTGCATGTAGTTCATAGCATTTGCACATTACTGATTAGAAAACTGTTTACAGTGTGTGGATGAGAAAGAAGTGGCAAAAGTATTTTAGTATGAAAAGGCTGAGCACCATTCATAACATACGTACATAGTTAGACAACCAGGGCACAGTTCATAACATATATACATGGATTCAGAGCCATTTGCATGTAGTTCATAGCATTTGTACATTACTGCTTAGAAAACTGTTTACAGTGTGTGGATGAGACAACCTGAGCACAGTTCATAACATATATCTCTAGATACAGAACCATTTGCATGTAATTCATAGCATTTGTACATTACTGATTAGAACGCTATTTACAGTACGTGGATGAGACAGAAGTGGCAAAAGTATTTTAGTAAGAAAAGCTTGAGCACCGTTCATAACATACATACATAGTTAGACAACCTGAGCACAGTTTATAACAAATATAAATAGATACAGAGCCTTTGCATGTAGTTCATAGCATTTGTACATTACTGATTAAAAAGCTATTTACAATGCTTGGATGAGACAGAAGTGGCAAAAGTATTTTAGTAAGAAAAGCTTGAGCACAGTTCATAACATACGTACATAGTTATACAACCTGAGCACAGTTCATAACATATATACATAGAGAGTCAATTGCATGTGGTTCATAGCATTTGTACATTACTGATTAGGAAGCTGCTTACTGTGTGTGGATGAGACAGAAGTGGCAAAAGTATTTTAGTATGAAAAGCGTGAGCACCGTTCATAACATACGTACATAGTTAGACAACCTGAGCACAGTTCATAACATATATACATAGATACAGAGCCATTTGCATGTAGTTCACAGCATTTGTACATTACTGATTAGAAAGCTATTTCCAGTGCGTGGATGAGACCGAAGTGGCAAAAGTATTTTAGTATGAAAAGCTTGAGCACCATTCATAACATACGTACATAGTTAGACAACCTGGGCACAGTTGATAACATATATACATAGCTACAGAACCATTTGCATGCAGTTCATAGCATTTGTACATTACTGATTAGAAGGCTATTTACAGTGCGTGGATGAGACAGAAGTGGCAAAAGTATTTTAGTAAGAAAAGCTTGAGCACCGTTCATAACATACGTACATAGTTAGACAACCTGAGCATAGTTCATAACATATATACATAGATACACAAAGCCATTTGCATGTAGTTCATAGCATTTGTACATTACTCATAAGAAAGCTATTTACAGTGCGTGGATGAGACAGAAGTGGCAAAAGTATTTTAGTAAGAAAAGCTTGAGCACCGTTCATAACAAACATACATAGTTAGACAACCTGAGCACAGTTCATAACAAATATAAATAGATTCCCAGCCTTTGCATGTAGTTCATAGCATTTGTACATTACTGATTAGAAAGCTATTTACAGTGCTTGGATGAGACAGAAGTGGAAAAAGTATTTTAGTAAGAAAAGCTTGAGCACCATTCATAACATACGTACATAGTTATACAACCTGAGCACAGCTCATAACATATATACATAGAGAGTCATTTGCATGTGGTTCATAGCATATGTACATTACTGATTAGAAAGCTGTTTACACTGTGTGGATGAGACAGAAGTGACAAAAGTATTTTAGTATGAAAAGCTTGAGTACCTTTCATAACATACGTACATAGTTAGACAACCTGAGCATTGTTCATAACATATATACATAGATACAGAGCCATTTGCATGTAGTTCATAGCATTTGTACATTACAGATTAGAAAGGTATTTACAGTGCATGGATGAGACAGAAGTGGCAAAAGTATTTTAGTAAGAAAAGCTTGAACACCGTTCATAACATAGGTACTTAGTTAGACAACCTGAGCACAGTTCATAACATATATACATAGATACAGAACCATTTGCATGTAGTTCACAGCATTTGTACATTACTGATTAGAAAGCTGTTTACAGTGCGTGAATGAGACAGAAGTGGCAAAAGTATTTTTGTATGAAAAGGGTGAGCACCATTCATAACATACGTACATAGTTAGACAACCTGAGCACAGTTCATAACATATATACATAGATACAGAGCCATTTGCATGTAGTTCACATCATTTGTACATTACTGATTAGAAAGCTGTTTACAGTGTGTGGATGAGACAGAAGTGGCAAAAGTATTTTAGTAGGAAAAGCTTGAGCACCGTTCATAACATACGTACATAGTTAGACAACCTGAACACAGTTCATAACATATATACATAGATACAGAGCCATTTGCATGTAGTTCACAGCATTTGTACATTACTGATTAGAAAGCTATTTCCAGTGCGTGGATGAGACAGATGTGGTAAAAGTATTTCAGTAAGAAAAGCTTGAGCACCATTCATAACATATATACATAGTTAGACAACCTGAGCACAGTTCATAACATATATACATAGAGAGCCATTTGCATGTAGTTCATAGCATTTGCACATTACTTATTAGAAAACTGTTTACAGTGTGTGGATGAGACAGAAGTGGCAAAAGTATTTTAGTATGAAAAGGTTGAGCGCCATTCATAACATACGTACATAGTTAGACAACCAGGGCACAGTTCATAACATATATACATGGATTCAGAGCCATTTGCATGTACTTCATAGCATTTGCACATTACTGATTAGAAAACTGTTTACAGTGTGTGGATGAGACAGAAGTGGCAAAAGTATTTTAGTATGAAAAGGTTGAGCACCATTCATAACATACGTACATAGTTAGACAACCAGGGCACAGTTCGTAACATATATACATGGATTCAGAGCCATTTGCATGTAGTTCATAGCATTTGTACATTACTGATTAGAAAGCTGTTTACAGTGCGTGGATGAGACAGAAGGGGTAAAAGTATTTTAGTAAGAAAAGCTTGAGCACCGTTCATAACATACGTACAAAGTTAGACAACCTGAGCACAGTTCATAACATATATACATAGGTACAGAGCCATTTGCATGTAGTTCATAGCATTTGTACATTACTGATTAGAAAACTGTTTAGAGTGTGTGGATGAGACAGAAGTGGCAAAAATATTTTAGTATGAAAAGCTTGTGCACCATTCATAACATACGTACATAGTTAGACAACCAGGACACAGTTCATAACATATATACATAGATACACAAAGCCATCTGCATGTAGTTAATAGCATTTGTACATTACTGACTCGAAAGCTGTTTACAGTGCATGGATGAGACAGAAGTGGAAAAAGTATTTCAGTATGAGAAGTTTGTGCACCGTTCATAACATACGTACATAGTTAGACAACAGAGCACAGTTCATAACATATATACATAGATACAGAGCCAATTGCATGTAGTTCATAGCATTTGTACATTACTGATTAGAAAGCTATTTACAGTGCGTGGATGAGACAGAAGTGGTTAAAGTATTTTAGTAAGAAAAGCTTGAGCACCGTTCATAACATACATACATAGTTAGACAACCTGAGCACATTTCATAACATATATACATAGAGAGCCATTTGCATGTAGTTCATAGCATTTGTACATTACTGATTAGAAAGCTGTTTACAGTGCGTGAATGAGACAGATGTGGCAAAAGTATTTTTGTATGAAAAGCTTGAGCACCATTCATAACAAACATACATAGTTTGACAACTTGAGCACAGTTCATAACATATATACATAGATTCAGAGCCATTTGCATGTAGTTCACATCATTTGTACATTACTGATTAGAAAGCTGTTTACAGTGCGTGGATGAGACAGAAGTGGCAAAAGTTTTTTAGTATGAAAAGCTTGAGCACCGTTCATAACATACGTACATAGTTAGACAGCCTGAGCACAGTTCATAACATATATACAAAGACACAGAGCCATTTGCATGTAGTTCATAGCATTTGTACATTACTGATTAGATAGCTATTTAAAGTGCGTGAATGAGACAGAAGGGGTAAAAGTATTTTAGTAAGCAAAGCTTGAGTACCGTTCATAACATACGTACATAGTTAGACAACCTGAGCACAGTTCATAACATATATACATAGAGAGCCATTTGCATGTAGTTCATAGCATTTGTACATTACTGATTAGAAAGCTATTTACACTGCGTGGATGAGAGAGAAGTGGCAAAAGTATTTTAGTAAGAAAAGATTGAGCAGCGGTCATAACATATGTACATAGTTAGACAACCTGAGCACAGTTCATAACATATATACATAGACACAGAGCCATTTGCATGTAGTTCACAGCATTTGTACATTAATGATTAGAAAGCTGTTTACAGTATGTGGATGAGACAGAAGAGGAAAAAGTATTTTAGTAAGAAAAGCTTGAGCGCCGTTCATAACATACGTACATAGTTATACAACCTGAGCACAGTTCATAACATATAAACAGTGAGAGTCATTTGCAAGTGGTTCATAGCATTTGTACATTACTGATTAGAAAGCTGTTTACAGTATCTGGATGAGACAGAAGTGGCAAAAGTGTTTTAGTATGAAAAGCTTGAGCACCGTTCATAACATACATACATAGTTAGACAACCTGAGCACAGTTGATAACATATATACATAGATACAGAGCCATTTGCATGTAGTTCATAGCATTTGTACATTACTGATTAGAAAGCTATTTCCAGTGCGTGGATGAGACAGATGTGGTAAAAGTATTTTAGTAAGAAAGAGCACCGTTCATAACATACGTACATAGTTAGACAACCTGAGCACTGTTCATAACATATAGACATAGAGAGCCATTTGCATGTAGTTCATAGCATTTGTACATTACTGATTAGAAAGCTGTTTACAGTGCATGAATGAGACAGAAGTTGGAAAAGTATTTTAGTATGAAAAGCTTGAGCACCGTTCATAGCATACGTACATAGTTAGCAAACCTGAGCACAGTTGCTAAAATATATACATAGATACAGAGCCATTTGCATGTAGCTCATAGAACTTGTACATTACTGATTAGAAAGCTATTTACAGTGCGTGGATGAGACAGAAGTGGCAAAAGTATTATAGTAAGAAAAGCTTGAGCACCATTCATAACATACGTACATAGTTAGACAACCTGAGCACAGTTCATAACATATATACATAGATACAGAGCCATTTGCATGTAGTTCATAGCATTTGTACATTACTGATTAGAAAGCTGTTTACAGTGCGTGAATGAGACAGAAGTGGCGAAAGTATTCTAGTAAGATAAGCTTGAGCACCGTTCATAACATACATACATAGTTAGACAACCTGAGCACAGTTCATAACATATATACATAGATACAGAGCCATTTGCATGTAGTTCATAGCATTTGTACATTACTGATTAGAAAGCTATTTACAGTGCGTGGATGAGACAGAAGTGGCAAAAGTATTTTAGTATGAAAAGCTTGTGCACCATTCGTAACATACGTACATTGTTAGACAACCTGAGCACAGTTCATAACATATATACATAGATACATAACCATTTGCATGTAGTTCATAGCATTTGTACATTACTGATTAGAAAGCTATTTACAGTGTGTGGATGAGAGAAAAGTGGCAAAAGTATTTTAGTAAGAAAAGCCTGAGCACCGTTCATAACACACGTACATAGTTAGACAACCTGAGCAAAGTTCATAACATATATATATATAGATACAGAGCCATTTGTATGTAGTTCATAGCATTTGTACATTACTGATTAGAAAGCTATTGACAGAGCGTGGATGAGACAGAAGTGGCAAAAGTATTTTAGTATGAAAAGCTTGAGCACCATTCATAACATACGTACATAGTTAGACAACCTGGGCACAGTTCATAACATATATACATAGATACAGAGCCATTTGCATGCAGTTCATAGCATTTGTACATTACTGATTAGAAGGCTATTTACAGTGCGTGGATGAGACAGAAGTGGCAAAAGTATTTTAGTAAGAAAAGCTTGAGCACCATAAATAACATACGCACATGGTTAGACAACCTGAGCATAGTTCATAACATATATACATAGATACACAAAGCCATTTGCATGTAGTTCATAGCATTTGTACATTACTGATAATAAAGCTATTTACAGTGCGTGGATGAGACAGAAGTGGCAAAAGTATTTTAGTAAGAAAAGCTTGAGCACCGTTCATAACAAACATACATAGTTAGACAACCTGAGCACAGTTCATAACAAATATAAATAGATACACAGCCTTTGCATGTAGTTCATAGCATTTGTACTTTACTGATTAGAAAGCTATTTACAGTGCTTGGATGAGACAGAAGTGGCAAAAGTATTTTAGTAAGAAAAGCTTGAGCACCGTTCATAACATACGTACATAGTTATACAACCTGAGCACAGTTCATAACATATATACATAGAGAGTCATTTGCATGTGGTTCATAGCTTATGCACATTACTGATTAGAAAGCTGTTTACACTGTGTGGATGAGACAGAAGTAACAAAAGTATTTTAGTATGAAAGCTTGAGCACCATTCATAACATACGTACATAGTTAGACAACCTGAGCACAGTTCATAACATATATACATAGATACAGAGCCATTTGCATGTAGTTCATAGCATTTGTACATTACTGATTAGAAAGGTATTTACAGTGCATGGATGAGACAGAAGTGGCAAAAGTATTTTAGTAAGAAAAGCTTGAACACCATTCATAACATAGGTACTTAGACAACCTGAGCACAGTTCATAACATTTATACATAGATACAGAACCATTTGCATGTAGTTCACAGCATTTGTACATTACTGATTAGAAAGCTGTTTACAGTGTGTGGATGAGACAGAAGTGGCAAAAGTATTTTAGTATGAAAAGCTTGAGCACCGTTCATAACATACATACATAGTAAGACAACCTGAGCAAAGTTCATAACATATATACATAGATACAGAGCCATTTGCATGTAGTTCATAGCATTTGTACATTACTGATTAGAAAGCTATTTCCAGTGCGTGGATGAGACAGATGTGGTAAAAGTATTTTAGTAAGAAAAGCTTGAGCACTGTTCATAACATACGTACATGGTTAGACAACCTGAGCACAGTTCATAACATATATACATAGAGAGCCATTTGCATGTAGTTCATAGCATTTGTACATTACTGATTAGAAAGCTGTTTACAGTGCGTGAATGAGACAGAAGTTGGAAAAGTATTTTAGTATGAAAAGCTTGAACACCATTCATAGCATACGTACAAAGTTAAACAACATGAGCACAGTTCATAACATATATACATAGATACAGAGCCATTTGCATGTAGTTCATAGCATTTGTACATTACTGATTAGAAAGGTATTTACAGTGCATGGATGAGACAGAAGTGGCAAAAGTATTTTAGTAAGAAAAGCTTGAACACCATTCATAACATAGGTACTTAGACAACCTGAGCACAGTTCATAACATTTATACATAGATACAGAACCATTTGCATGTAGTTCATAGCATTTGTACATTAATGATTAGAAAGCTGTTTACAGTGTGTGGATGAGACAGAAGTGGCAAAAGTATTTTAGTATGAAAAGCTTGAGCACCGTTTATAACATACGTACATAGTTAGACAACCTGAGCATAGTTCCTAAAATATATACATAGATACAGAGCCATTTGCATGTAGTTCATAGAACTTGTACATTACTGATTAGAAAGCTGTTTACAGTGCGTGGATGAGACAGAAGTGGCAAAAGTATTATAGTAAGAAAAGCTTGAGCACCGTTCATAACATATGTACATAGTTAGACAACCTGAGCACAGTTCATAACATATATACATAGAGAGCCATTTGCATGTAGTTCATTGCATTTGTACATTACTGATTAGAAAGCTGTTTACAGTGCGTGGATGAGACAGAAGTGGCAAAAGTATTTTAGTATGAAAAGCTTGAGCACCATTCATAACATACGTACAAAGTTAAACAACATGAGCACAGTTCATAACATATATACATAGATACAGAGCCATTTGCATGTAGTTCATAGCATTTGTACATTACTGATTAGAAAGCTGTTTACAGTGCGTGGATGAGACAGAAGTGGCGAAAGTATTCTAGTAAGAAAAGCTTGAGCACCGTTCATAACATACATACATAGTTAGACAACCTGAGCACAGTTCCTAACATATATACATAGATATAGAGCCATTTGCATGTAGTTCATAGCATTTGTACATTACTGATTAGAATGCTATTTACAGTGCGTGGTTGAGACAGAAGTGGCAAAGGTATTTTAGTATGAAAAGCTGGTGCACTATTCGTAACATACGTACATAGTTAGACAACCTGAGCACAGTTCATAACATATATACATAGATACAGAACCATTTGCATGTAGTTCATAGCATTTGTACATTACTGATTAGAAAGCTATTTACAGTGCGTGGATGAGACAGAAGTGTCAAAAGTATTTTAGTAAGAAAAGCTTGAGCACCGTTCATCACATACGTACATAGTTAAACAAACTGAGCACAGTTCATAACATATGTACATAGAGAGCCATTTGCATGTAGTTCATAGCATTTGTACATTACTGATTAGAAAGCTGTTTACAGTGCGTGGATGAGACAGAAGTGGCAAAAGTATTTTAGTATGAAAAGTTGCGCATCATTCATAGCATATGTACATAGTTAGACAACCTGAGCACAGTTCATAACATATATACATAGATATAAATCCATTTGCATGTAATTCATAGCATTTGTACATTACTGATTAGAAAGCTGTTTACAAAGCGTGGATGAGACAAAAGTGGCAAAAGTATTTTAGTAAGAAAAGCCTGAGCACCGTTCATAACATACGTACATAGCTAGACAACCTGAGCACAGTTCTTAGCATATATACATAGATACAGAGCCATTTGCATGTAGTTCATAGCATTTGTACATTACTGATTAGAAAGCTATTTACAATGCATGGATGAGACAGAAGTGGCAAAAGTATTTTAGTAAGAAAAGCTTGAGCACCGTTCATAACAAACGTACATAGTTAGACAACCTGAGCATAGTTCATAACATATATACATAGATACTCAAAGCCATTTGCATGTAGTTCATAGCATTTGTACATTACTGATTAGAAAGGTATTTACAGTGCGTGGATGAGACAAAAGTGGCAAAAGTATCTTAGTAAGAAAAGCTTGAACACCGTTCATAACATAGGTACTTAGTTAGACAACCTGAGCACAGTTCATAACATATATACATAGATACAGAACCATTTGCATGTAGTTCACAGCATTTGTACATTACTGTTAGAAAGCTGTTTACAGTGCGTGGATGAGACAGAAGTGGCAAAAGTATTTTAGTATGAAAAGCTTGAGCACCGTTCATAACATACATACATAGTTAGACAACCTGAGCACAGTTCATAACATATATACATAGATACAGAGCCATTTGCATGTAGTTCATAGCATTTGTACATTATTCATAGGTTCATAGGTTCATAGGTTGGTACTAGGCTATCAGCCCTAGGGCCTATACAAGCCTAGCCATAACAATTCCCTGGCTATTTCTTCCCATATTATTTACTTTCCTGGACCCCTGTCTAACAGGGCGACTGACGTGATCCCTGGGGTGAATTTCCTTTCTCCCATCCAATCGTCAAGGTTCCTCTTGAAGAGGTCCAAAGAGGCACTCTGCTTGACATGTATGGGCAATCTATTCCAGAGTCTGGGGAGTCTCTGGGTCAGGAACCTATCCCTCCAGCATGTTTTGTTTATTGTGATGACAAGGTTTAGATCCCTGGAGCGTGTAGCTCTGAGGGATTGGGATTTCTTTAATTGTAGCATGTCCAACAGCTCTGGGTTACATGGCCTTGTATGTTAAGCAGAGATCGCCTCTGAGTAGACGATATGCGACAGAGTATAGCTGGAGTTTTTTAAGGCGGTCAGCGTAGGGCATCTGCTTTAGGCCTGTTATTCTTTTAGTGAGGTATTTCTGAGGCCTTTCCATTTGTTGCAGATGTCTTGAGAGGTACATACCAAAGTGGGCGTTGTATTCTATAATGGGTCTAATGAGGGATTAGTACAGTGGGACAATGACCTCCTTTTTTCTGGATGATAAGCCCTTCGTGATGAGGTGTGCCACATAGAAGGATTTCCTGACTGTTGTGGCGATGTGGTTATCGAAGGTGAGACCACTGTCCACCTGTGTCCCTAAGTCTCGTATCACACTTTCTGTGTTTAGTGTACTGCCACCTATATGGTAATTCATGGATACATGTTTTTTCCCAAAGGGGATAACAATACATTTCTTGGCATTGAGCTTGAGCCCATGGCTCTGGCACCAAGCATCTGTTTCTGTAAGGTCCTTTTGTAGAGTATCCACATCATTTGGGGATTCAATAATGGCTCCCAGTTTGCAGTCATCTGCAAACTTTGTTAGCCAGAGTCCCTTAGTGTTGACCTGTACTTCAGAGAAGTAGATGCCAAACAAGAGTGGCCCCAGGACTGAACCCTGAGGAACTCCACTTGTCACTTGTCTGGAGTTGGATTTGGAGTCGGCTACTTTTACAGTGTGGATTCTATCAGTAAGCCATTTAGCAACCCATTGGGTGACATAGGGATTAATGCCCAACTTAGTAAGTTTATCTATGATTCCAGAGTAGGGGATGGTGTCAAAGGCCTTGGCAAGGTCTAGATAGGCTGTGTGGACCACCTTACCCTTGTCCATGGCTCTGGAGACTGATTCAAAGAAGTCAATCAGGTTCAGGAGACAAGATCGTCCCTTCACAAACCCAAACTGGGTAGGGTCCAGTGTTTGAAGGTTGCCAATGTCTTTGTTTATAAGTTCCATGATAATATGCTCCATGGCCTTGCAGATAAGGCTTGTCAGACTGACGGGACGGTAGTTTCCGGGATCCAAGGTGGATCCCCCCTTGTGGATTGGGATAACTGTAGCTCTGTGCCACTCAGTGGGCACGAAACCTGAGGTGAGGCTATGATTAAACATGACACTTAGGTGAGGTGCCAGTTCATATTGTAGTTCATGTAGTACACAGCCCGGGATGGCATCTGGTCCCATGGATGCTGTATTCTTGGCTTTAGAGAGTGCGTTTTGTACCTGTGTGGCCATTATTACTGGAATTTGGCAATCTTCCGGTATTGAGATGGGCCATTTAGGGGTGAGGGGTGAAGTTGGCACTGAATCGATCTGCCAGGATATTGGCAATATCCTTTGGATCAGTATATTTAATGCCATTCTGTTTTAGCTCAGAGCAGATCTGAGCATTGCCATTTAGATTCTTGACATAGTTATAGAATGCTTTGTGGTTGTCTTTGGAATCTTTGGCAATTTTATTTTCGTAACTAGCTTTGGAGGATTTTATGAGGCATCTCAGTTTCTTACTGAGGCTAGTAAGGGAGTTTTTTGCATCCTGGGATTTTCCTCTTTTCTGCAAAAGTTTCTTCCTTTTGTTGTAAAGTTTGTTTATGGCAGGGGACCACCAGATTGTCTTCCTTTTTTTGGAGGAGAGCATTTTGGTTCTATTTGGGATGGCACGATTCATGCATGAGTGGATGTGCTCGTACAGTGCCTTAGTGTAGGATTCAGCAGTTGAACTTTCAGTTACTGTCTGCATGGGTGTTATGAAGTTTGTCACTTCTGACTTGAGTAGCATTAAGTTGGCTTTGGAGAAGTTTTTTATGGTGGTTTCTTTACTGGGGGGTGGGGGTGGGATGTGGATGTTAAGGGTGATTAGCTTATGGTCAGACCTGACTAACGAGGGGGTGACCATAGGTATGGAGCATTGATTTCCCATGTTGGTAATGACCAGGTCTAGGATATTGGAGCCCCTGGTGGGACAATGGATTAGTTGATCCAGGGCATTGGAATTTATGAATTCCAAGAACCATTGTGCAAAGGTGTTGGGACATGAGCAGTTTTCACAGTTAATGGCAGGGTAGTTAAAATCACCCAGTATTAGGGTGTTTGGTTCTATCTTAATATTTTCCAGTATATTTAGAAAGGTGTAGTGAGAATCTTGGGGTATGGTAGGGGATCTGTAGCAAGTTTCTTTCTTACCCTGTGTTCTTACCAGGCTGCTGTGCTCTCTGCGTCGGGCTCCTGTCCTATTATACAATCTAAACGAACTAGTACATTCCTGTACTGAACAACCTGCATAATTACTCCTGGAAGCTTTGGAAATTTGACTGATCCTACATTCCACCTAAAGGATATAGTGAAACAACCCTTCTAAGACTAATAAATCTAAACGAACTAGTACATTCCTGTACTGAACAACCTGCATAATTACTCCTGGAAGCTTTGGAAATTTGACTGATCCTACATTCCACCTAAAGGATATAGTGAAACAACCCTTCTAAGACTAATAAATCTAAACGAACTAGTACATTCCTGAACTGAACAACCTGCATAATTACTCCTGGAAGCTTTGGAAATTTGACTGATCCTACATTCCACCTAAAGGATATAGTGAAACAACCCTTCTAAGACTAATAAAGTACGTTTTTATCCAGCTACCTGTACCTACACCACTATACAGCTTTAAAGGCTCTGTCTTGCTAGGCCAGCTTCCCACCCAGAATAGCCAGCAGCCACCTTGCCTCTTTCTATTCCCTTCTTGCTCTCTGTAGCTAATCCTTTATTCAGCCTTCTCTCTCTCTGTGATACTTCCTTAATCTAAACCCCTCTCTATCTGTTCTGTAGGTGAACACTTACCTGTATCATAGCGACCATCCACTAGGTGGCGCTCTATCCTTAGCCTTCTACATTCCAACTGCCCTCTAACTTCATTACCTAACAGCCCCAACCTGCTACTACTGTTTTACTTTCTCTGAACCATTCTATCGCCCTTACACCCTTATCCCAGGGTACCTTTTCCACACTTGAACTCTTTACTTCCCTACTTTTCTTGGTCTAGCCTCATACCATACTTCTAAGGACTTACCTTTTGATATACTTGCTTATATTACCTGCTTTACACATTGTCTTCCTGGACAACTCTCACTCTTAGCTACTACCTAGCTGAAACAACTACCTTTTTCTCTGCTTAGCCTCTGCTCTTTCTCCATCCTCTACAGCTACTTTTAACCTAGTTACTCCTCTCATCTATCCAGCGTGCTATCAGGACTTCTACTTACCACCTACCACATTATCTCAGTGTTCTTCCACCATACTTCTCCTATTACTACACTCTCTGCTCCTCCCCCTATTGTAATCATCCCTTGTTTTTTACCTTACTCCTCTCTTGCGTATTCTGCCCTGTCCCACTGTTGTAGTTTACTCCACCCCCTACACTACAACATCCTGTCCGAAGTTTTAAATCTGCCCCACACTTAGGGACGCCATCTTTCTTACCCTGTGTTCTTACCAGGCTGCTGTGCTCTCTGCGTCGGGCTCCTGTCCTATTATACAAGTAAGCATTGTATTGTTCTATGGGAACCATTAATAGATGCCTATCTAACTAAGATATACTGTTTAGCCTAAGCATATGTGCTAAATCTGAAGGAACTGTATATGTTTACTGTAATCATGTTAACTGCTGCAGAAACGCTCTAATATATTAGCGACTGCATAAAAGGAGTGTGAATGCTTCTAGCCTGCGGTTTCCTTAGCCAGTATATGTTTTGTAAATCTTGTCATGCTGTAAATGATTTTTTTGTAGAATACTGCTGCAGAAACGCTCTAATATATTAGCGACTGCATATAAGGAGTGTGCTTGCTTCTAGCCTGAGGTTTACTTAGCCAGTATATGTTTTGTAAATCTTGTCATGTTGTAAATTGAGTTTTTTGTAGAATACTGCTGCAGAAACGCTCTAATATATTAGCGACTGCATAATGGAGTGTGCATGCTTCTAGCCTGAGGTTACTTAGCCTAGTATATGTTTTGTAAATCTTGTCATGCTGTAAATGAGTTTTCTGTAGAATACAGCGTGTTTTAATCGACTGCTCTGGTTCCCTCAACTTATGCTAGCTTAACTGCTGCTGAAACGCCCTAATACATTAGCGACGGCATTTGTGGAGTGTGCATGCTACTACCTTGAGGTTACTTAACCAATATATGCTTTTTTTTTTAAAATCCTTTCATGCTGTAAATGTGTTTTCTGTGAAATGCAGCGTGCTTAATCGACTGCTCTCGTAGCCTCTACTTACGTTAGCTTTGCGACTTAGCATGTGGAATATTATCATGGTTTGCTGAACCTCTTGTACTCTGATACATGTTATCCCCTACAACTAGCTAAGTATTGTATTTAATTCTCCACTCTTCCTGCCACCACCCACGCTACTATAGCGACTCAGCATGTGTAAAACCAAGTAAGGTTTTGTTTTGTGTCTAAGTGATTTTACAGTGTTGGTTTATTCTGCTGTACTATTGCATATCTAACTAGTGCCTGTTATACCTCTCTGCTTATCCCTGTTTCAACTAATGGATTACTATCTCCTCTCTCACCCCACTTTCTTTAGTCTAAACGAACTAGTACATTCCTGTACTGAACAACCTGCATAATTACTCCTGGAAGCTTTGGAAATTTGACTGATCCTACATTCCACCTAAAGGATATAGTGAAACAACCCTTCTAAGACTAATAAAGTACGTTTTTATCCAGCTACCTGTACCTACACCACTATACAGCTTTAAAGGCTCTGTCTTGCTAGGCCAGCTTCCCACCCAGAATAGCCAGCAGCCACCTTGCCTCTTTCTATTCCCTTCTTGCTCTCTGTAGCTAATCCTTTATTCAGCCTTCTCTCTCTCTGTGATACTTCCTTAATCTAAACCCCTCTCTATCTGTTCTGTAGGTGAACACTTACCTGTATCATAGCGACCATCCACTAGGTGGCGCTCTATCCTTAGCCTTCTACATTCCAACTGCCCTCTAACTTCATTACCTAACAGCTCCAACCTGCTACTACTGTTTTACTTTCTCTGAACCATTCTATCGCCCTTACACCCTTATCCCAGGGTACCTTTTCCACACTTGAACTCTTTACTTCCCTACTTTTCTTGCTCTAGCCTCATACCATACTTCTACGGACTTACCTTTTGATATACTTGCTTATATTACCTGCTTTACACATTGTCTTCCTGGACAACTCTACAAAACTGCTACTACTGTTTTACTTTCTCTGAACCATTCTATCGCCCTTACACCCTTATCCCAGGGTACCTTTTCCACACTTGAACTCTTTACTTCCCTACTTTTCTTGCTCTAGCCTCATACCATACTTCTACGGACTTACCTTTTGATATACTTGCTTATATTACCTGCTTTACACATTGTCTTCCTGGACAACTCTCACTCTTAGCTCTACCCGCTCCATTCGCCCTGCGGGCTCACTCCGCTCCCCTCCCTGCCCCCAATTCCCACCCGCCCCCAGGGGTCCTACCTTTATACTGCTAGTAGACACACCCCTAACTATCCCTCCCAATCAAACACATTACATCACTAACCAACCCAAATCTATCCTTTGAAAACCACACCCATTAATTAACTATACCACCTCCCACATCCTCTCTCTTCTACTACTGCCTACAATATACCTCATACTAAGTCTTACTTTTACCCATCCTCTATGGCTATACCAAGCACTTCACCACTCCTCAAGCAGCTCATCAGCTTATCACTTTTATCATTTCTTATAATTACTTACATCCTAACCTCATATGAATACCCATTGAACTCTTCATATCCATTCCACTCAAAGTACACCAGTACACATATATCACCTCTCGCTCCTTTTCTTTTCAACCTTAACACAAAACCCAACTATCTACATGCCAAATACCATAGAATAACTCACCTCAAGTTAAATATACCTAAACCTAGGAAAATATCAGACATCTACTACTTACTCCATCACTCTAAATACCTCAATTTCCTTAACCTTTTGTTAGATGGAGATATCCATCCTAATCCAGGCCCACAACCTAATAAAACAAAAACACCCATACTACTAGACAAAACTAGGTCTCTCTCTCTCCAAACCCAACAACTCTCTCTCCATTGCCCATCTTAACATACGAAGTATTTGTAACAAAATTAGTCAAATCCATGCCCTCCTTGAAACCCACCAATTTGATATGTTGTGCTTAACTGAAACATGGCTAAAGCCATCAATCAAAGACAACGAAATTAGCCCACCCGGATATAATATAATTAGATACGATCGTACTACCAAAAAAGGAGGAGGTGTAGCTATTCTCTACAAAACACAACTCCAACTTAGTACTTTAGAGCTGACTCTAAACCTTGATAACAATGCTGAAATAATTAGCTCTAAACTCCAAGTTAATAATAACAAGGCCATAAATATCATATGTGCATATCTCCCTCCTGGAAATAATATTAACACACTTGAAAATATCCTCAACTCACTCTCTACCAACCTCCCTCAAGAAACAATAGTCTTAGGAGATTTTAACATCAATTGGTTCTCCTGTAATAATCCTAACCCCACCTCCCATATAAACCTATATGGATTTAAACAACTCATTAGTAGTTCTACAAGAACCAATAAAACTAACAATAAAGAAACCATTGTAGACTGGATTCTCACTAATACTCCACAACAAACTTATCAATTAGGCATCCTTCCAGATGACCTAAGTGACCACTCACTAACTTACATCATTAGACACAAATCAAACCTAGCCTTACCCACCACCTACAAAACACTTAGATCTAAAAAACAATTCAATTCTGATCAGTTTCTCACTGAACTAAAACAATGTAATTGGTCCCAACTAAAACTTCTTCCACTAAATGATGCTGTTGAATACTTTAATTCTATATTCCTCTCCATATTAGACAACCATGCCCCAAGCCGCACTATTAGAACCAAAGCTAAAACAGCTCCCTGGCTATCCAACAATACTAAGCAGAAAATTATTCTTAGAAACAAAGCATGGGATAAATGGCTCCACTAAGAATCTAACTGACAACCACAAATTCAGAGAGCTTAGAAATAGTACAAAAAAAGCCATCCTGGCAGACAAAAAGAACTATTACTTTCAACTACAACAAACCACCAAAAAAGAACCCAAAAAATTCTGGGCTAGTATTAATAATCTTCTATCTCCAGGTCAGTCACGTACTCCAAATCCCCAGGACTCTAATCCAGACAATCCCAAACAAATAGCTAATGACTTCAATTCGTTTCTTCACCAATACCATCCAAACTCTAGCAAATCACTTACCTCCGGACATCTCTAAATTATCCTCTCCTGCTCCACATAATTTTCTTCCCCTTTCACTGCAACCTGTACCTACCTCATTTATCCTATCCCTACTCCAGAAACTTAGACCTACCACACCCTCTGCAGACAAACTTCCTGCTGAATTTCTGCAGATAGCAGCTAAAGCTATTGCTTACCCCATCTCAATCCTGATTAATAGATCTATAAAGGAAGGAATCTTCCCTTCCATCTGGAAAATATCTCACATCATCCCACTACACAAAGGGGCAATTCTAATGACTTCTCTAATTTTCGTCCCATAGCATTACTATCACCTATAGCCAAAATTATGGAAAAGTGCATCCATAAACAACTCCTTAACCACCTTCTCCATAACAACCTACTTGCTAACAGTCAACATGGTTTCAGACCTTCCCACAGTACCACTACTGCATTACTTTCCTTTACCAATACAATCAATCATAACCGTAACAACACTAACCCATCATCTTCCATCTTCATTGATCTTTCTAAAGCTTTCAACATGGTAAATCACAAGCTCCTTCTGCACATACTACAATCTCTCTCAATTCAACCATCTTCCTTATCCTGGTTTACATCTTACCTAGAACATCGTCAGCAGGCAGTACTTTGGAAAGATTCACTATCGACTCTCCTTCCTATCTCCTTAGGAGTACCCCAAGGGTCTATACTTGGCCCACTCCTATTTTCTATATTTATTAACGACCTACAGTCAGCTATTCCAAACACTACTTGCATACAATATGCAGACGATTCCACAATAATCTGCACTGCTTCCTCTCAGACTGAACTCCAGTCACTTACCCAAAAAGCTTTCTCCACTGTTGAACACTGGTTCACTGACCGTTGCCTTCTCCTTAACCCAAAGAAAACAAAGTTGCTATTGTTCTCTCCTACACACAAATCAAGCTCTCTTAACTTCTCTATTACTTCCTCTGATAACACCCTGATTTCTCCTGATGCTACTACAAAACTACTAGGAGTAACTATAGACAACAATCTCAATTTTGATTCTCATATAAACAACACAATAAAAACAATAAACAAAAAGATTGGTTCCCTCTATAGAATCAAATCATTCCTTACACCTGAAGCTCGGACCACCTTAGCCAGTTCTCACCTTATCTCTACCCTTCTATATGCTTCCACTACTTATACCAATCTCTCGAAATATAACCTCAAGAAACTTAGCACATCCTACCATAATATTGCCCGATTTGCCACAGGATCCCTCTTCAGAACCCATCACTGTCATAACCTAAAACAACTAGGCTGGCTGGAACTTCCTAACAGGCTGACTTATCAACAGCTCTTAACTACTCACAAAATTCTTTATCAGCCTGCTAAAACACCTGTTCTCTCCAACCTCATTACACCATATAATAACCTGAAACAGCTATGCTCTGCAAACAAACTACTGGTTAATACTACCATTCCCAAAAACTCTGCTGGCAATAGCCTTTTTTCTAACTCTGTTGGACATATATGGAACAAACTACCATCTGATATCTCATCTTTGTCAAGTCCTCTACTCTTTAAAAAACAACTAAAGACACATCTTAACAAGCACTGGCTTTGCTCCTGTAACAACCCAGACTAACTGTCTTGTATCCTTCCGCCTAAACTCCTCCTCACATAACACACTAGAGAAAAAAAAAAAAAAAAAAAAAATATTTTACTACTTTTTTCTAATTTTTCCATATTAGAAACTTATACCTTAGAATCTGTATAGCAAATGTATGTTATAACTTTGTTTTAACTTGCCTCTCTCCAAAGATTTTATGTCCTGTCTTAATGTTTTAAGAATTTTTAACTTGTTTACACCATTACTGTGTATTATTTGTAACTTCCGTTGGAGCTTTTCTCCCCGGGCCTCCACTGAAAATGGACATATATCCAGCTGGACTAGCCCGGTCAACAAATGTAAAATAAAATAAAATAAATAAAAGTTACAATTTGGATTGCAGTCTTACCTAGTGTTAGTTGCACTTGGAGAATTTCAGACACATTGTGTTGGCCAACTAGCCCTGGTGGTGTGAATATCCTTGGTGAATATTGACACTCCACCTTTAGTGTTTCGGTCCTGGTTTGGTGGCTGAAAAGTGTGGTAAGAGTTGTAGCCTGGTATTGCAGGGGTGCTCTCTGGAGCCTTGAACCAGGTCTCAGTTACTGCACAGATATCGATGTTCTCCATTTTTAGGAGTGCCTCGAGAGAGTGCATTTTGAGGTTTAGACTTCTAGCATTGAGTAGCATTACCTTCAGATTTTGCATGCCTGTACCTACTGATTAGAAAGCTATTTAAAGTGCGTGAATGAGACAGAAGTGGCAAAAGTATTTTAGTAAGAAAAGGTTGAGCACCGGTCTTAACATATGTACATAGTTAGACAACCCGAGCACAGTTCATAACATATATACATAGATACAGAGCCATTTGCATGTAGTTCATAGCATTTGTACATTACTGATTAGAAAGCTATTTACAGTGCGTGGATGACACAGCAGTGGCACAAGGATTTTAGTAAGAAAAGCTTGAGCACCATTCATAACATACATACATAGTTAGACAACCTGAGCACAGTTCATAACAAATATAAATAGATACAGAGCCTTTGCATGTAGTTCATAGCATTTGTACATTACTGATTAAAAAGCTATTTACAGTGCTTGGATGAGACAGAAGTGGCAAAAGTATTTTAGTATGAAAAGCTTGAGCACCGTTCATAACATACGTACATAGTTATACAACCTGACCACAGTTCATAACATATATACATAGAGAGTCATTTGCATGTGGTTCACCGCATTTGTACATTACTGATTAAAAAGCTATTTACAGTGCTTGGATGAGACAGAAGTGGCAAAAGTATTTTAGTATGAAAAGCTTGAGCACCGTTCATAACATACGTACATAGTTAGACAACCTGAGCACAGTTCATAACATATATACATAGATACAGAGCCATTTGCATGTAGTTCAAAGCTTTTGTAAATTACTGATTAGAAAGCTATTTCCAGTGCGTGGATGAGACAGATGTGGTAAAAGTATTTCAGTAAGAAAAGCTTGAGCACCGTTCATAACATATGTACATAGTTAGACAACCTGAGCATAGTTCATAACATATATACATAGATACACAAAGCCATCTGCATGTAGTTCACAGCATTTGTACATTACTGATTCGAAAGCTGTTTACAGTGCATGGATGAGACAGAAGTGGAAAAAATATTTCAGTATGAAAAGCTTGAGCACCATTCAAAACATATGTACATAGTTAGACAACCAGAGCACAGTTCATAACATATATACATAGAGAGCCATTTGCATGTAGTTCATAGCATTTCTACATTACTGATTAGAAAGCTGTTTACAGTGCGTGAATGAGACAGAAGTTGGAAAAGTATTTTAGTATGAAATGCTTGAGCACCATTCATAACATACGTACATAGAAAGACAACCTGAGACAGTTCATAACATATATACATAGAGAGCCATTTGCATGTAGTTCATAGCATTTGTACATTACTGATTAGAAAGCTGTTTACAGTGTGTGGATGAGACAGAATTGGCAAAAGTATTTTAGTACGAAAAGCTTGAGCACCGTTCATAACATACGTACAAAGTTCGACAACCTGAGCACAGATCATAACATATATACATAGATACAGAGCCATTTGCATGTAGTTCATAGCATTTGTACATTACTGATTAGAAAGCTGTTTACAGTGCGTGAATGAGACCGAAGTGGTGAAAGTATTCTAGTAAGAAAAGCTTGAGCACCGTTGATAACATACGTACATAGTTAGACAACCAGGGCACAGTTCATAACATATATACATAGAGAGCCATTTGCATGTAGTTCATAGCATTTGTACATCACTGATTAGAAAGCTGTATACAGTGCGTAGATGAGACAGAAGTGGCAAAAGTATTTTAGTATGAAAATCTTGAGTGCCATTCATAACATACATACATAGTTAGATAACCTGGGCACAGTTCCTAACATATATACATAGATACAGAGCCATTTGCATGTAGTTCATAGCATTTGTACAATACTGATTAGAAGGCTATTTACACTGCGTGGATGAGACAGAAGTGTCAAAAGTATTTTAGTAAGAAAAGCTTGAGCACCGGTCATAACATATGTACATAGTTAGACAACCTGAGCACAGTTCATAACATATATACATAGATACAGAGCCATTTGCATGCAATTCACAGCATTTGTACATTAATGATTAGAAAGCTGTATACAGTATGTGGATGAGACAGAAGAGGCAAAAGTATTTTTGTATGAAAAGCTTGAGCACCGTTCATAACATACGTACATACCTAGACAACCTCAGCACAGTTCATAACATATATCCATAGATACAGAACCATTAGCATGTAGTTCATAGCATTTGTACATTACTGATTAGAAAGCTATTTACAGTGCGTGGATGAGACAGAAGTGGCAAAAGTATTTTAGTATGAAAAGCTTGAGCACCGTTCATAACATACATACATACATAGTTAGACAACCTGAGCACAGTTCATAACAAATATAAATAGATACAGAGCCTTTGCATGTAGTTCATAGCATTTGTACATTACTGATTAAAAAGCTATTTACACTGCTTGGATGAGACAGAAGTGGCAAAAGTATTTTAGTAAGAAAAGCTTGAGCACTGTTCATAACATACGTACATAGTTATACAACCTGAGCACAGTTCATAACATATATACATAGAGAGTCATTTGCATGTGGTTCATAGCATTTGTACATTACTGATTAGAAAGCTGTTTACACTGTGTGGATAAGATAGAAGTGGCAAAAGTATTTTAGTAAGAAAAGCTTGAGCACCGGTCATAACATATGTACATAGTTAGACAACCTGAGCACAGTTCCTAACATATATACATAGATACAGAGCCATTTGCATGCAGTTCACAGCATTTGTACATTAATAATTAGAAAGCTGTTTACAGTATGTAAATGAGACAGAAGAGGCAAAAGTATTTTTGTATGAAAAGCTTGAGCACCGTTCATAACATACGTACATAGTTAGACAACAGCGCACAGTTCATAACATATATACATAGATACAGAACCATTTGCATGTAGTTCATAGCATTTGTATATTACTGATTAGAAAGCTATTTACAGTGTGTGGATGAGACAGAAGTGGCAAAAGTATTTTAGTATGAAAAGCTTGAGCACCGTTCGTAACATACATACATAGTTAGACAACCTGAGCACAGTTCCTAACATATATACATAGATACAGAGCCATTTGCATGCAGTTCACAGCATTTGTACATTAATAATTAGAAAGCTGTTTACAGTATGTAAATGAGACAGAAAAGGCAAAAGTATTTTTGTATGAAAAGCTTGAGCACAGTTCATAACATATATACATAGAGAGTCATTTGCATGTGGTTCATAGCATTTGTACATTACTGATTAGAAAGCTGTTTACAGTGTGTGGATGAGACAGAAGTGGCAAAAGTAATTTATTATGAAAAGCTTGAGCACCGTTCGTAACATACTTACATAGTTAGACAACCTGAGCACAGTTCAGAACATATATACATAGATACAGAGCCATTTGCATGTAGTTCATAGCAATTGTACATTACTGATTAGAAAGGTATTTACAGTGCATGGATGAGACAGAAGTGGCAAAAGTATTTTAGTAAGAAAATCATGAACACCGTTCATAACATAGGTACTTAGTTAGACAAGCTGAGCACAGTTCATAACATATATATATAGATACAGAGCCATTTGCATGTAGTTCACAGCATTTGTACATTACTGATTAGAAAGCTGTTTACAGTGCGTGGATGAGACAGAAGTGGCAAAAGTATTTTAGTATGAAAAGCTTGAGCACCGTTGATAACATACATACATAGTTAGACAACCTGAGCACAGTTCATAACATATATACATAGATAAAGACCCATTTGCATGTAGTTCATAGCATTTGTACATTACTGATTACAAAGCTATTTCCAGTGCATGGATGAGACAGATGTGGTAAAAGTATTTCAGTAAGAAACGCTTGAGCACCGTTCATAACATATGTACATATTTAGACAACCTGAGCACAGTTCATTACATATATACATAGAGAGCCATTTGCATCTAGTTCATAGCATCTGCACATTACTGATTAGAAAACTGTTTACAGTGTGTGGATAAGACAGAAGTGGCAAAAGTATTTAAGTATGAAAAGCTTGAGCACCATTCATAACATATGTACATAGTTAGACAACCAGGGCACAGTTCATAACATATATAAATAGATACAGAGCCATTTGAATGTAGTCCATAGCATTTGTACATTACTGATTAGAAAGCTATTTAAAGTGCGTGAATGAGACAGAAGTGGTAAAAGTATTTTAGTAAGCAAAGCTTGAGCACCATTCATAACATACGTACATAGTTAGACAACCTGAGCACACTTCATAACATATATACATAGAGAGCCATTTGCATGCAGTTCATAGCATTTGTACATTACTGATTAGAAAGCTATTTACACTGCGTGGATGATACAGAAGTGGCAAAAGTATTTTAGTATGAAAACCTTGAGTGCCTTTCATAACATACATACACAGTTAGACAACCTGGGCACAGTTCATAACATATATACATAGATACAGAGCCATTTGCATGTAGTTCATAGCATTTGTACATTACTGATTAGAAAGCTATTTACACTGCGTGGATGATACAGAAGTGGCAAAAGTATTTTAGTAAGAAAAGTTTGAGCACCGGTCATAACATATGTACATAGTTAGACAACCTGAGCACAGTTCATAACATATATCCATAGATACAGAACCATTTGCATGTAGTTCATAACATTTGTACATTACTGATTACAAAGCTATTTACAGTGCGTGGATGAGACAGAAGTGGCAAAAGTATTTTAGTAAGAAAAGCTTGAGCACCGTTCATAACATACATACATAGTTAGAGAACCTGAGCACAGTTCATAACAAATATAAATAGATACAGAGCCTTTGCATGTAGTTCATAGCATTTGTACATTACTGATTAAAAACCTATTTACACTGCTTGGATGAGACAGAAGTGGCAAAAGTATTTTAGTAAGAAAAGCTTGAGCACTGTTCATAACATATGTACATAGTTATAAAACCTGAGCACAGTTCATAACATATATACATAGAGAGTCATTTGCATGTGGTTCATAGCATTTGCACATTACTGATTAGAAAGCTGTTTACAGTGTGTGGGTGAGACAGAAGTGGCAAAAGTATTTTACTATGAAAAGCCTGAGCACCGTTCATAACATACGTACATAGTTAGACAACCTGAGCACAGTTCATAACATATATACATAGATACAAAACCATTTGCATGTAGTTCATAGCATTTGTACATTACTGATTAGAAAGGTATTTACAGTGCTTGGATGAGACAGAAGTGGCAAAAGTATTTTAGTAAGAAAAGCTTGAACACCGTTCATAACATAGGTAATTATTTAGACAACCTGAGCACAGTTCATAACATATATACATAGATTCAGAGCCATTTGCATGTAGTTCACAGCATTTGTACATTACTGATTAGAAAGCTGTTTACAGTGCGTGGATGAGACAGAAGTGGCAAAAGTATTTTAGTTTGAAAAGCTTGAGCACCGTTCATAACATACATACATAGTTAGACAACCTGAGCACAGTTCATAACATATATACATAGATACAGAGCCATTTGCATGTAGTTCATAGCATTTGTACTTTACTGATTAGAAAGCTATTTCCAGTGCGTGGATGGGACAGATGTGGTAAAAGTATTTTAGTAAGAAAAGCTTGAGCACCGTTCATAACATACGTACATAGTTAGACAACCTGAGCACAGTTCATAACATATATATATAGAGAGCCATTTGCATGTAGTTCATAGCATCTGCACATTACTGATTAGAAAACTGTTTACAGTGTGTGGATAAGACAGAAGTGGCAAAAGTATTTAAGTATGAAAAGCTTGAGCACCATTCATAACATATGTACATAGTTAGACAACCAGGGCACAGTTCATAACATATATAAATAGATACAGAGCCATTTGCATGTAGTCCATAGCATTTGTACATTACTGATTAGAAAGCTATTTAAAGTGCGTGAATGAGACAGAAGTGGTAAAAGTATTTTAGTAAGCAAAGCTTGAGCACCATTCATAACATACGTACATAGTTAGACAACCTGAGCACACTTCATAACATATATACATAGAGAGCCATTTGCATGCAGTTCATAGCATTTGTACATTACTGATTAGAAAGCTATTTACACTGCGTGGATGATACAGAAGTGGCAAAAGTATTTTAGTATGAAAACCTTGAGTGCCTTTCATAACATACATACATAGTTAGACAACCTGGGCACAGTTCATAACATATATACATAGATACAGAGCCATTTGCATGTAGTTCATAGCATTTGTACATTACTGATTAGAAAGCTATTTACACTGCGTGGATGATACAGAAGTGGCAAAAGTATTTTAGTAAGAAAAGTTTGAGCACCGGTCATAACATATGTACATAGTTAGACAACCTGAGCACAGTTCATAACATATACCCATAGATACAGAACCATTTGCATGTAGTTCATAACATTTGTACATTACTGATTAGAAAGCTATTTACAGTGCATGGATGAGACAGAAGTGGCAAAAGTATTTTAGTAAGAAAAGCTTGAGCACCGTTCATAACATACATACATAGTTAGAGAACCTGAGCACAGTTCATAACAAATATAAATAGATACATAGCCTTTGCATGTAGTTCATAGCATTTGTACATTACTGATTAAAAAGCTATTTACAGTGCTTGGATGAGACAGAAGTGGCAAAAGTATTTTAGTAAGAAAAGCTTGAGCACTGTTCATAACATATGTACATAGTTATAAAACCTGAGCACAGTTCATAACATATATACATAGAGAGTCATTTGCATGTGGTTCATAGCATTTGTACATTACTGATTAGAAAGCTGTTTACAGTGTGTGGGTGAGACAGAAGTGGCAAAAGTATTTTACTATGAAAAGCCTGAGCACCGTTCATAACATACGTACATAGTTAGACAACCTGAGCACAGTTCATAACATATATACATAGATACAAAACCATTTGCATGTAGTTCATAGCATTTGTACATTACTGATTAGAAAGGTATTTACAGTGCTTGGATGAGACAGAAGTGGCAAAAGTATTTTAGTAAGAAAAGCTTGAACACCGTTCATAACATAGGTAATTATTTAGACAACCTGAGCACAGTTCATAACATATATACATAGATACAAAACCATTTGCATGTAGTTCACAGCATTTGTACATTACTGATTAGAAAGCTGTTTACAGTGCGTGGATGAGACAGAAGTGGCAAAAGTATTTTAGTTTGAAAAGCTTGAGCACCGTTCATAACATACATACATAGTTAGACAACCTGAGCACAGTTCATAACATATATACATAGATACAGAGCCATTTGCATGTAGTTCATAGCATTTGTACTTTACTGATTAGAAAGCTATTTCCAGTGCGTGGATGGGACAGATGTGGTAAAAGTATTTTAGTAAGAAAAGCTTGAGCACCGTTCATAACATACGTACATAGTTAGACAACCTGAGCACAGTTCATAACATATATACATAGAGAGCCATTTGCATGTAGTTCATAGCATTTGTACATTACTGATTAGAAAACTGTTTACAGTGTATGGATAAGATAGAAGCGGCAAAAGTATTTTAGTATGAAAAGCTTGAGCACCATTCATGACATACAACCATAGTTAGACAACCAGGGCACAGTTCATAACATATATACATAGATACAGAGCCATTTGCATGTAGTTCAAAGCATTTGTACATTACTGATTAGAAAACTGTTTACAGTGTGCGGATGAGACAGAAGTGGCAAAAGTATTTTAGTATGAAAAGCTTGAGCACATAGTTAGACAACCAGGGCACAGTTCATAACATATATACATAGATACACAAAGCCATTTGCATGTAGTTCATAGCATTTGTACATTACTGATTCGAAAGCTGTTTACAGTGCATGGATGAGACAGAAGTGGAAAAAGTATTTCAGTATGAAAAGCTTGAGCACCGTTCATAACATACGTACATAGTTAGACAACAGAGCACAGGTCATAACATATATACATAGATACAGAGCCATTTGCATGTAGTTCATAGCATTTGAACATTACTGATTAGAAAGCTATTTACAGTGCGTGGATGACACAGAAGTGGTAAAAGTTTTTTATTAAGAAAAGCTTGAGCACCATTCATGACATACAACCATAGTTAGACAACCTGAGCACAGTTCATAACATATATACATAGAGAGCCATTTGCATGTAGTTCATAGCATTTGTACATTACTGATTAGAAAGCTGTTCACAGTGCGTGGATGAGACAGAAGTGGCAAAAGTATTTTAGTATGAAAAGCTTGAGCACCATTCATAACATACGTACATAGTTAGAGAACCTGGGCACAGTTCATGACATATATACATAGATACAGAGCCATTTGCATGTAGTTTATAGCATTTGTACATTACTGATTAGTAAGCTATTTACACTTCGTGGATGAAACAGAAGTGGCAAAAGTATTTTAGTAAGAAAAGCTTGAGCACCGGTCATAACATATGTACATAGTTAGACAACCTGAGCACAGTTCATAATATATATACATAGGTACAGAGCCATTTGCATGTAGTTCACAGCATTTGTACATTACTGATTAGAAAGCTGTTTACAGTGCATGGATGAGACAGAAGTGGCAAAAGTATTTTAGTATGAAAAGCTTGAGCATCATTCATAACATATGTACATAGTTAGACAATCTGAGCACAGTTCATAACATATATACATACAGAGCCATTTGCATGTAGTTCATAGCATTTGCACATTACTGATTAGAAAACTGTTTACAGTGTGTGGATGAGACAGAAGTGGCAAAAGTATTTTAGTATGAAAAGGTTGAGCACCATTCATAACATACGTACATAGTTAGACAACCAGGGCACAGTTCATAACATATATACATAGATACAGAGCCTTTTGCATGTAGTCCATAGCATTTGTACATTACTGATTAGAAAACTGTTTAGAGTGTGTGGATGAGACAGAAGTGGCAAAAATATTTTAGTATGAAAAGCTTGAGCACCATTCATAACATACGTCCATAGTTAGACAACCAGGGCGCAGTTCATAACATATATACATAGATACACAAAGCCATTTGCATGTAGTTCATAGCATTTGTACATTAGTGACTCGAAAGCTGTTTACAGTGCATGGATGAGACAGAAGTGGAAAAAATATTTCAGTATGAAAAGCTTGAGCACCGTTTATAACATACGTACATAGTAAGACAACCTGAGCACAGTTCCTAAAATATATACATAGATACAGAGCTATTTGCATGCAGTTCATAGCATTTGTACATTACTGATTAGAAAGCTATTTACAGTGCGTGGATGAGACAGAAGTGGCAAAAGTATTTTAGTAAGAAAAGGTTGAGCACCATTCATAACATACATACATAGTTAGACAACCTGAGCACAGTTCATAACAAATATAAATAGATACAGAGCCATTTGCATGTAGTTCATAGCATTTGTACATTACTGATTAGAAAGCTATTTACACTGCTTGGATGAGACAGAAGTGGCAAAAGTATTTTAGTAAGAAAAGTTTGAGCAAGGTTCATAACATACGTACATAGTTAGACAACCTGAGCACAGTTCATAACATATATACATAGAGAGTCATTTGCATGTGGTTCATAGCATTTGTACATTACTGCTTAGAAAGCTGTTTACAGTGGGTGGATGAGACAGAAGTAGCAAAAGTATTTTAGTATGAAAAGCTTGAGCACCATTCATAACATACGTACATAGTTAGACAACCTGAGCACAGTTCATAACATATATACATAGATACAGAGCCATTTGCATGTAGTTCTTAGCATTTGTACATTACTGATTAGAAAGGTATTTACAGTGCATGGATGAGACAGAAGTGGCAAAAGTATTTTAGTGAGAAAAGCTTGAGCACCATTCAAAACATAGGTATTTAGTTAGACAAGCTGAGCACAGTTCATAACACATATACATAGATACAGAGTCATTTGCATGTAGTTCACAGCATTTGTACATTACTGATTAGAAAGCTGTTTACAGTGCGTGGATGAGACAGAAGTGGAAAAAGTATTTCAGTATGAAAACCTTGAGCACCGTTCATAACATACGGACATAGTTAGACAACAGTGCACAGTTCATAACATATATACATAGATACAGAGCCATTTGCATGTAGTTCATAGAATTTGTTCATTACTGATTAGAAAGCTATTTACAGTACATGGATGAGAAAGAAGTTGTAAAAGTATTTTAGTAAGAAAAGCTTGAGCACCATTCATAACATACGTACATAGTAAGACAACATGAGCACAGTTCATAACATATATACATAGAGAGCCATTTGCATGTAGTTCATAGCATTTGTACATTACTGATTAGAAAGCTGTTTACAGTGCGTGGATGAGACAGAAGTTGCAAAAGTATTTTAGTATGAAAAGCTTGAGCACCATTCATAATATACATGCATAGTTAGACAACCTGGGCACAGTTCATAACATATATAGAAGCCTCTACCCAACCCAAAACCTTAAAGGTCTACAATGTAGCCATGTTAGGCCATCTACATAAGTCTGTACCTCTTTTAAACAATATGTATGACCTACTTGCTTGCTTTAGTTTGCCTATGAATGTATTAATAATCTGCTGATATTTTGTCTATCGACTTCTGTTCTTTGGAGCTTTTCTCCCCGGGCCTCTACTGAAAATGGACATGTATCCAGCTAGTCTAGCCCGGTCAACAAATGTAAAATAAATAAAATAAAATAAATAAATAAAAATAAAATAAATATATACATAGATACAGAGCCATTTGAATGTAATTCATAGTATTTGTACATTACTGATTAGAAAGCTATTTACAGTGCGTGGATGAGACAGAAGTGGTAAAAGTATTTTAGTAAGAAAAGCTTGAGCACTGGACATAACATATGTACATTGTCAGACAAGCTGAGCACAGTTCATAACATATATATATATAGATACAGAGCCATTTGCATGTAGTTCACAGCGTTTGTACATTCCTGATTAGAAAGCTGTTTACAGTATGTGGATGAGACAGAAGTGGCAAAAGTATTTGAGTATGAAAAGCTTGAGCACCGTTCATAACATACGTACATAGTTAGACAACCTGAGCACAGTTCATAACATATATACATAGAGAGCCATTTGCATGTAGTTCATAGCATTTGCACATTACTGATTAGAAAACTGTTTACAGTGCGTGGATGAGACAGAAGTGGCAAAAGAATTTTAGTAAGAAAAGCTTGAGCACCGTTCATAACATACATACATAGTTAGTCAACCTGAGCACAGCTCATAACATATATACATGTATACAGTGCCATTTGCATGTAGTTCATAGCATTTGTACATTACCGATTAGAAAGCTTTTTACAGTGCTTGGGTGAGATAGAAGTGGCAAAAGTATTTTAGTAAGAATAGCTTGAGCACCATTCATAACATACGTACATAGTTAGACAACCTGAGCACAGTTCATAACATATATACATAGATACAGAGCCATTTGCATGTAGTTCACACCATTTGTACATTACTGATTAGAAAGCTGTTTACAGTGCGTGGATGAGACAGAAGTGGCAAAAGTATTTTAGTATGAAAAGCTTGAGCACCGTTCATAACATACGTATATAGTTAGACAACCTGAGCACAGTTCATAACATATATACATAGATACAGAGCCATTTGCATGTAGTTCATAGTATTTGTACATTACTGATTAGAAAGCTATTTACAGTGCGTGGATGAGAAAGAAGTGGTAAAAGTATTTTAGTAAGAAAAGCTTGAGCACCGTTCATAACATACATACATAGTAAGACAACCTGAGCACAGTTCATAACATATATACATAGAGAGCCATTTGCATGTGGTTCATAGCATTTGCACATTACTGATTAGAAAGATGTTTACAGTGCATGGAAAAGACAGAAGTGGCAAAAGTATTTTAGTATGAAAAGCTTGTGCACTGGTCATAAGATTTATACATAGTTAGACAACCTGAGATCAGTTCATAACATATATACATAGATACAGAGCCATTTGCATGTAGTTCACAGCATTTGTACATTAATGATTAGAAAGCTGTTTACAGTGCGTGGATGAGACAGAAGTGGCAAAAGTATTCTAGTATGAAAAGCTTGAGCACCGTTCATAACATACGAACATAGTTAGACAACCTGAGTACAGTTCATAACATATATACATAGATACAGATCCATTTGCATGTAGTTCATAGTATTTGTACATTACTGATTAGAAAGCTATTTACAGTGCGTGGATGAGAAAGAAGTGGTAAAAGTATTTTAGTAAGAAAAGCTTGAGCACCGTTCATAACATACATACATAGTAAGACAACCTGAGGACAGTTCATAACATATAGAGAGCCATTTGCATGTGGTTCATAGCATTTGCACATTACTGATTAGAAAGATGTTTACAGTGCATGGAAAAGACAGAAGTGGCAAAAGTATTTTAGTATGAAAAGCTTGAGCACCATTCATAACATACGTACATAGTTAGACAACCTGGGCACAGTTCATAACATATATACATAGATACAGAGCCATTTGCATGTAGTTCATAGTATTTGTACATTACTGATTAGAAAGCTGTTTACAGTGTGTGGATGAGACAGAAGTGGCAAAAGTATTTTAGTAAGAAAAGCTTGAGCACCGTTCATAACATACGTACATAGTTAGCCAACCTGAGCACAGTTCATAACAAATATAAATAGATACAGAGCCATTTGGATGTAGTTCACTGCATTTGTACATTACTGATTAGAAAGCTATTTACAGTGCTTGGATGAGACAGAAGTGGCAAAAGTATTTTAGTAAGAAAAGTTTGAGCACAGTTCATAACATGCGTACATAGTTAGACAACCTGAGCACAGTTCATAACATATATACATAGAGAGTCATTTGCATGTGGTTCATAGCATTTGTACATTACTGCTTAGAAAGCTGTTTACAGTGTGTGGATGAGACAGAAGTGGCAAAAGTATTTTAGTATGAAAAGCTTGAGCACCGTTCATAACATACGTACATAGTTAGACAACCTGAGCACAGTTCATAACATATATACATAGATACAGAGCCATTTGCATGTAGTTCATAGCATTTGTACATTACTGATTAGAAAGGTATTTACAGTGCGTGGATGAGACATAAGTGGCAAAAGTATTTTAGCAAGAAAAGCTTGAGCACCGTTCATAACATAGGTACATAGTTAGACAACTTGAGCACAGTTCATGACATATATACATAGATACTGAGCCATTTGCATGTAGTTCACAGCATTTGCACATTACTGATTAGAAAGCTGTTTACAGTGCGTGGATGAGACAGAAGTGGAAAAAGTATTTCAGTATGAAAAGCTTGAGCACCGTTCGTAACATACATACATAGTTAGACAACAGAGCATAGTTCGTAACATATATACATAGATACAGAGCCATTTGCATGTAGTTCATATCATTTGTTCATTACTGATTAGAAAGCTATTTACAGTGCATGGATGAGACAAAAGTGGTAAAAGTATTTTAGTAAGAAAAGCTTGAGCACCGTTCATAACATACGTACATAGTTAGACAACCTGAGCACTGTTCATAACATATAGACATAGAGAGCCATTTGCATGTAGTTCATAGCATTTGTACATTACTGATTAGAAAGCTGTTTACAGTGTGTGGATGAGACAGAAGTGGCAAAAGTTGTTTACTATGAAAAGCTTGAGCACCATTCATAACATACCTACATAGATAGACAACCTGAGCACAGTTCATAACATATATAAATAGATACAGAGCCATTTGCATGTAGTTCATAGTATTTGTACATTACTGATTAGAAAGCTATTTACAGTGCGTGGATGAGACAGAAGTGGCAAAAGTATTTTAGTAAGAAAAGCTTGAGCACCGGTCATAACATATGTACATTGTTAGAAAAGCTGAGCACAGTTCATAACATATACACATAGATACAGAGCCATTTGCATGTAGTTCATAGTATTTGTCCATTACTGATTAGAAACTTGTTTACGGTGCAAGGATGAGACAGAAGTGGCAAAAGTAGTTTAGTACGAAAAGCTTCAGCACCATTCATAACATACATACATAGTTAGACAACCTGAGCACAGTTCATAGCATATATACATAGATACAGAGCCATTTGCATGTAGTTCATAGAACTTGTACATTACTGATTAGAAAGATATTTACAGTGCAAGGATGAGACAGAAGTGGCAAAAGTATTTTAGTAAGAAAAGCTTGAGCACCATTTATAACCTACATACATAGTCAGACAACCTGACCACAGCTCATAACTTATATACATAGATACAGAGCCATTTGCATGTAGTTCATAGCATTTCTGCTTTGCCAATTAGAAAGCTATTTACAGTGCTTGGGAGAGACAGATGTGGTAAAAGTATTTTAGTAAGAAAAGCTTGAGCACCGTTCATAACATATCTACATAGTTAGACAATCTGAGCACAGTTCATAACATATATACATAGAGAGCCATTTGCATGCAGTTCATAGCATTTGTACATTACTGATTCGAAAGCTGTTTACAGTGCATGGATGAGACAGAAGTGGAAAAAGTATTTTAGTAAGAAAAGCTTGTGCACCGTTCACAATATACATACATAGTTAGACAACCTGAGCACAGTTCATAACATATATACATAGAGAGCCATTTGCATGTGGTTCATAGCATTTTAACATTACAGATTAGAAAACTGTTTACTGTGCGTGGATGAGACATAAGTGGCAAAAGTATTTTAGTATGAAAAGCTTTATAGGTTCATAGGTTCATAGGTTTATACTAGGCTATCTGCCCTAAGGCATTTATAAGCCTAGCCCAAATTTTTGTGGCTTACGCCACCCCTTATATGAAAAAATACTGTGCCCATTAGTTTGTTGTGCCTCTGTCCAGCAGTGACACAGAGATGATTCCCGGGATAAACCTACGATCTCCCATCCACAGGTCAAGATTTCTCTTGAACAGAGCCAGCAAGGTGCTCTGCCTCACATGGATCGGGATTTTATTCCACAGCATAGGGAGTCTCTGAGTGATAAATCTATCCCTCCAGCACGCCCTATTTATATCCGTGCTAAGGTTTAAGTCGCTTGCTCTAGTGGTTTTGGTGGATTTGGATATTTTGAGGTGGAGCATGTCCATTAATTCCGGGTTGGACATGGCCTTGTATGTCAGGCACATGTCACCTCTGAGCAGATGGTATGCAACTGAATAGAGCTGGAGTTTCTTCAATCTGGCAGCATATGACAGATTTTGGAGTCCCTTTATCCTTTTGGTGAGGAACTTTGGGGTCTCTCCAATTGCTGCAGATGTCGGGTGAGATACATCCCGAATGGGGCATTGTACTCGATCATTGGTCTGATAAGTGAAGAGTACAGGGGAACAATGACCTCACTAGATCTGGATGTGAATCCCTTCATGATCAGGTGGGCAATGTAGAAGGTCTTTCTAACCACTTTAGCAACGTGAGTGTCAAAAGAAAGGCCACTGTCAACCTGGGTCCCCAGGTCCCTGATAACCTCTTCTGTGCTTAGTGGATTTCCACCTATATGGTAGCTTGGGGTTACCTTGTTTTTCCCAAAGGGTATGACTATACATTTTTTGACGTTTAACTTCAGGCAATGGCTCTGGCACCAGCTATCTGTTTCCGTGAGTCCCTTCTGAAGGATATCCGTGTCCGATGCACTTTCCACTATGGCGCCCAGTTTGCAGTCCTCTTCAAACTTTGTCAGCCAAAGTCCTCCCATGTTGGCCTGTACTTCTGAGAAGTAGATGCCGAACAATAGGGGGCCAAGGACCGAGCCCTGTGGGACACCACTTGTGACCGGCTTGGAGTCTGACATAGCGCCAGCAACTCTAACCCTGTGGGTTCTGTCCTTAAGCCAGTTTGCAACCCATATTGTGACATATGGGTTTACATTTAAGCTGGTAAGTTTTTCTACAATACCTGAGTGGGGTATTGTGTCAAAGGCCTTTGCAAGGTCAAGGTAGGCTGTATGGACTGCCTTTCCCTCATCAATGGCCTTGGTGACTGTTTCGAAGAAGTCGACCAAGTTCAAAAAGCATGATCTGCCCTTGACGAAGCCAAACTGGGTCGGGTCAAATGTCTGCAAGTCCCCTATATCTTTGTTTATGAGCTCCATTATGATCCTCTCCATAGCTTTGCAGACTTAGACTTGTTAAGCTTATGGGGCAGTAATTACCAGGGTCCGTAGAGGCACCACCTTTGTGGAGTGGGACCACAGTTGCCGTACGCCACTCCTTGGGCACGTATCCTGTGGTAAGGCTGAGATTAAACAGCTGCCTTATGTGCGGGTTTAATTCCTCATTTAGCTCATGTAGCACACAGCTGGGGACACCATCCGGTCCCATTGATGCTGTGTTTTTAGCGTTAGAGAGAGCAGCTTTCACCTGTGCATTTGAGATGTCTGGGAGGCTACACTCTGCTGGGATAGTTATCTCTCCTTTGGGGGGGGGGGGGTGAAGTTTGCACTGAACCTGTCTGCCAGTATGTTGGCAATGTCTGTGGGTTCAGTGATTTTTGTATCATTTTGGACTAATTCTGAGCACATCTGGGAGTTTCCACCCAGGTTCCTAACATAGCTGAAAAAGGCCTTATGATTGTCCTTTGAATCCATGGCAATTTTTCTCTCAAAACTGGCCTTAGTTGATTTTATGAGTGCTCATATTTTTTTACTAATAATGATCAGGGGTGACTTCCCTTTTATGGATTTTCTTCTATCATGTAATAGCTTTCTCCTCTTATTGTAAAGTTTGTTAATGGTTGGGGTCCACCAGACTGGACTTTTGCCCTTTGTGGAAAGAGTCTTGGTTTTATTTGGGATTGCCTGATCCATGCAGTCCTGGAGGTGTTCATAGAAGGCATTTATAAGGGCTTCCGCAGCTTTGGTTGTGGTTTCCACTGGCTCAGGGGCCTTGAAGGATATCACACCAGTCTTGAGTAGTGTGAAGTTTGCTTTAGAGAAGTTCTTCACTGTGGTCTTTTTTGTTTGGGGTGGGGGCGGGATGTGGATTTCCAGTGAGATTAGTTTATGATCAGATCTCACCAATGAAGGATATACTTCCGGTGTGGAGCATTTTGTCCCCATGTTTGTGATAATGAGATCTAATATATTTTCTCCTCTTGTGGGAACAGTGACTAGCTGTTCCATGGCATTTGAATTTATGATCTCCAGGAACCATTGGGCTAGAAAGTTAGGGCTTGAGTAATGTTCCCAGTCTATATTCGGGTAGTTGAAGTCACCTAATATGATGGTGTTTGGAGATACATTTATACCCTCCAGTGTCTTCAGGAAGGCTGTGTGGGGTTCCTGAGTTTGAGAGGGTGGCCTGTAGCATGCTACAATTTGTAGAGCAGTTTTGCCTACGGTTAGTTGCACCTGGATGGTTTCCGAAGCTTTGTGCATTGCCACCAACCTGGAGGTGTGGGTATCCTTTATGAATATGGATACACCCCCTCCTTTTGTGGTGTGGTCCGGGTTTTGGGGCACGCATGATATGAGGTAAAACCTAATAGTGCCGGGGTGCTCTCAGGAGCCTTGAACCAGGTTTCAGTTACAGCACAGACATCGATGTTCTTCATACTGAGGAGGGCCTCGAGTGCGTGCATTTTGAGATTTAGACTTCTGGCATTGAGCAGCATTACCCTCAGTTTCTTCCCATTTTTGTTTTCTAGGGTGGTAGGTTTAGAATTTGAGCCTTGCCTAAAAAGGCACTATGGGGGTGGCAAGAGCCTTAGCCAATATCCGGAATCCCAGGGTGACAGGTGCAAGCCGTCCCTTGTGAAGCAGCGTGGCTTGTCAAGCATGTCATCCCAGGCAGACAGACACTGGATCCCCTTTGAATGACACCAGACATTAAGCCAATTGTTAAAGCTGATCATCTTGTCTCTATATTGTGGCATCATTCTTGGTGAAGGAAGGATACTGCTCAGGGTCAGGGTCATACCTGCCTGGGCTACATAATCAGAGAGTTCCTCTATGTCTCTTTTCATGTAGTCCAGGGAGGTACGTCTCAGGTCGTTCACACCAGCATGGACAATGACTGTGTCATATTTGTACTTGCCGTGGAGTGACCAGAGTGCTTGCGTTATGTGGTGGATTCTGGCACCCGATAGGCAGCTTACTGTGACCCTCTCCTTGTTTAGCCTGGTGAGTGGGACGTCAGTGTGTCTGACTATGGAGTCACCTATGACAAGTATGTTTGGTGTTGTATTTGACCTTAAGGGCTGTGACTGCTTTTCCCACTGCTTTTGTGGTTTATGTGTTGCTTGTGGGGTGTCTTGAGGTAGCAGTTGTTTGGGTGTCTGCTTTGGAGGCCTCTGCTGTTTAGGTAAATTTTTACTCAGAGCCTCTGAGTATGTCTTTGTGTGTTTATGTGTTTGATTCAGTGGTGTGGTAGCATTATGTGAGGCTGGTTTTGTGGTGTGTGTAGTTGCATTCTCCTCCTGTCTGGTCTTGCCAGTCCTGAGTTGAGAGAGCTCAGCCTCCAGTTTGGCTAAATAGCTGCATCTCTCGCAAGTATTTGTGTTATGTGGGAGGAGGAGAGGGTTGTCTGTGTACATGAGGCAGTTATAACATTGCCTCAAGATTCCCAGATTCATAAGCTGGACCGGAGATTGACAACTGACCTTTGGACATGCTAGAATAATATTGGGAATTCCTTAATAATTGAAAACAAGGGCCAGTGGGGAGAGAGGGTGTAGTGCTTTTAATTTTTAGTGCTGACTTATATAATTGCTTTAGTGAGCAAGTGCCAGGTAACTTGAGTGCAATGTGTTACAAGTAACTAAATGCAAAAACGACAAACAGTAACTTTCTTTCAAGTGAAACAAGGAACTAGTACAGTAAGCAATGCAGATATCACTAGTGATACACAGAAGCGCTGAGAAGCCGCGTATTAGGTGGAATTAGCTTCCAGGGAAATAACAAGCAAACAAACAACAAGCATATAAACAAAGCTAGATTCAGCAGGCCTGGATCTAGTCTATGCTACAGCAAGCAAGGTGTACCAATTTCAGTAAGATACAGTTCAAATATTCAGGCACTATAAACCTTTAACCAGAAATTCCCAGCTCAGAAGGGCAGAGTCCAGCCTCTTCTCCCACAAGAGCACAGTTCATAACATATATACATACTTAGACAACCTGAGCACAGTTCAGAACATATATACATAGATACAGAGCCATTTGCATGTAGTTCATAGTATTTGTACATTACTGATTAGAAAGCTATTTACAGTGCATGGATGAGAAAAAAGTGGTAAAAGTATTTTAGTAAGAAAAGCTTGAGCACCGTTCATAACATACGTACATAGTAAGACAACCTGAGCACAGTTCATAACATATATACATAGAGAGCCATTTGCATGTAGTTCATAGCATTTGTACATTACTGATGAGAAAGCTGTTTACAGTGCGTGGATGAGACAGAAGTGGCAAAAGTATTCTCGTATGAAAAGCTTGAGCATCATTCATAACTTACATACATAGTTAAAAAACCTGAGCAGAGTTCATACATATATACATAGATACAGAGCCATTTGCATGTAGTTCACAGCATTTGAACATTACTGATTAGAAAGCTATTTACAGTGCGTGGATGAGAGAGAAGTGGCAAAAGTATTTTAGTAAGAAAAGCTTGAGCACCATTCAAAACATACGAACATAGTTAGACAACCTGAGCACAGTTCATAACATATATACATAGAGAGCCATTTGCATGTAGTTCATAGCATTTGTACATTACTGATTAGAAAGCTGTTTACAGTGCGTGGATGAGACAGAAGTGGCAAAAGTAGTTTAGTATGAAAAGTTTGAGCACCATTCATAACATACATACATAGTTAGACAATCTGAGCACAGTTTATAACATATATACATAGAGAGCAATTTGCATGTAGTTCATAGCATTTGTACATTACTGATTAGAAAGCTGTTTACAGTGCGTGATTGAGACAGAAGTGGCAAAAGTATTTTAGTATGAAAAGCTTGAGCACCGTTCATAACATACATACATAGTTAGACAACCTGAGCACAGTTCATAACATATATACATAGATACAGAGCCATTTGCATGTAGTTCATAGCATTTGTACATTACTGATTAGAAAGCTATTTACAGTGCATGGATGAGACAGAAGTGGTAAATGTATTTTAGTAAGAAAAGCTTGAGCACCGTTCATAACATACGTACATAGTAAGACAACCTGAGCACAGTTCATAACATATATACATAGAAAGCCATTTGCATGTAGTTCATAGCATTTGTACATTACTGATTAGAAAGCTGTTTACAGTGCGTGGATGAGACAGAAGTGGCAAAAGTATTTTAGTATGAAAAGCTTGAGCACCATTCATAACATACGTACAAAGTTAGACAACCTGGGCACAGTTCATAACATATATACATAGATACAGAGCCATTTGCATGTAGTTCATAGTATTTGTACATTACTGATTAGAAAGCTATTTACAGTGCGTGGATGAGACAGAAGTGGCAAAAGTATTTTAGTAAGAAAAGCTTGAGCACCGGTCATAACATATGTACATTGTCAGACAAGCTGAGCATAGTTCATAACATATATATATAGATACAGAGCCATTTGCATGTAGTTCACAGCATTTGTACATTACTGATTAGAAAGCTGTTTACAGTATGTGCATGAGACAGAAGTGGCAAAAGTATTTTAGTATGAAAAGCTTGAGCACCGTTCATAACATATGTACATAGTTACACAACCTGAGCACAGTTCATAACATATATACATAGATACAGAGCCATTTGCATGTAGTTCATAGTATTTGTACATTACTGATTAGAAAGCTGTTTACAGTGCGTGGATGAGACAGAAGTGGCAAAAGTATTTTAGTAAGAAAAGCTTGAGCACCGTTCACAACATACATACATAGTTAGACAACCTGAGCACAGTTCATAACAAATATAAATAGATACAGAGCCATTTGGATGTAGTTCATTGCATTTGTACATTACTGACTAGAAAGCTATTTACAGTGCTTGGATGAGACAGAAGTGGCAAAAGTATTTTAGTAAGAAAAGTTTGAGCACAGTTCATAACATGCGTACATAGTTAGACAACCTGAGCACAGTTCATAACATATATACATACTGAGTCATTTGCATGTGGTTCATAGCATTTGTACATTACTGATTAGAAAGGTGTTTACAGTGCAAGCATGAGACATAAGTAGCAAAAGTATTTTAGTAAGAAAAGCTTGAGCACCGTTCATAACATAGGTACATAGTTAGACAACTTGAGCACAGTTCATAACATATATACATAGATACAGAGCCATTTGCATGTAGTTCACAGCATTTGTACATTACTGATTAGAAAACTGTTTACAGTGCATGGATGAGACAGAAGTGGAAAAAGTATTTCAGTATGAAAAGCTTGAGCACCGTTCATAACATACGTACATAGTTAGACAACAGCGCACAGTTCATAACATATGAACATAGATACAGAGCCATTTGCATGTAGTTCATATCATTTGTACATTACTAATTAGAAAGCTATTTACAGTGCATGGATGAGACAGAAGTGGTAAAAGTATTTTAGTAAGAAAAGCTTGAGCACCGTTCATAACATACGTACATAGTTAGACAACCTGAGAACAGTTCATAACATATATACATAGAGAGCCATTTGCATGTAGTTCATAGCATTTGTACATTACTGATTAGAATGGTATTTACAGTGCAAGGATGAGACATAAATGGCAAAAGTATTTTAGTAAGAAAAGCTTGAGCACCGTTCATAACATAGGTACATAGTTAGACAACTTGAGCACAGTTCATAACATATATACATAGATACAGAGACATTTGCATGTAGTTCACAGCATTTGTACATTACTGATTAGAAAGCTGTTTACAGTGCATGGATGAGACAGAAGTGGAAAAAGTATTTCAGTATGAAAAGCTTGAGCACCGTTCATAACATACGGACATAGTTAGACAACAGCGCACAGTTCATAACATATATACATATATACAGAGCCATTTGCATGTAGTTCATATCATTTGTACATTACTGATTAGAAAGCTATTTACAGTGCATGGATGAGACAGAAGTGGTAAAAGTATTTTAGTATGAAAAGCTTGAGCACCGTTCATAATATACGTACATAGTTAGACAACCTGAGAACAGTTCATAACATATATACATAGAGAGCCATTTGCATGTGGTTCATAGCATTTGTACATTACTGATTGGAAAGCTGTTTACAGTGGGTGGATGAGACAGAAGTGGCAAAAGTATTTTAGTATGAAAAGCTTGAGCACCGTTCATAACATATGTACATAGTTAGACAACCTGAGCACAGTTCATAACATATATACATAGAGAGCCATTTGCATGTAGTTCATAACATTTGTACATTACTGATTAGAAAGCTGTTTACAGTGCATGGATGAGACAGAAGTGGCAAACGTATTCTCATATGAAAAGCTTGAGCACCATTCATAACATACATACATAGTTAGAAAACCTGAGCACAGTTCATAACATATATAAATAGATACAGAGCCATTTGCATGTAGTTCATAGCATTTGTACATTACTGATTAGAAAGCTATTTACAGTGCATGGATGAGAGAGATGTGGCAAAAGTATTTTATTAAGAAAAGCTTGAGCACCGTTCATAAGATACGTACATAGACAACCTGAGCACAGTTCATAACATATATACATAGAGTGTCAATCGCATGTGGTTCATAGCATTTGTACATTACTGATTAAAAAGCTATTTACAGTGCTTGGATGAGACAGAAGTGGCAAAAGTAGTTTAGTATGAAAAGCTTGAGCACCATTCATAACATACATACATAGTTAGACAACCTGAGCACAGTTCATAACATATATTCATAGAGAGCCATTTGTATGTAGTTCATAGCATTTGTACATTACTGATTAGAAAGCTGTTTACAGTGCGTGGATGAAACAGAAGTGGCAAAAGTATTTTAGTAAGAAAAGCTTGAGCACCGATCATAACATATGTACATAGTTAGACAACCTGAGCGCAGTTCATAACATATATACATAGATACAGAGCCATTTGCATGGTGTTCAGAGCATTTGTACATTACTGATGAGAAAGCTGTTTACAGTATGTGGATGAGACAGAAGTGGCAAAAGTATTTTAGTATGAAAGGCTTGAGCACCATTCTTAACATACGTACATAGTTAGATAACCTGAGCAGAGCTCATAACTTTTATACATAGATACAGAGCCATTTGCATGTAGTTCATATCATTTGTACATTACTGATTAGAAAGCTGTTTACAGTGCATGGATGAGACAGAAGTGGCAAAAGTATTTTAGTATGAAGAGCTTGAGCACCATTCATAACATACATACATAGTTAGACAACCTGAGCACAGTTCATAGCATATATACATAGAAACTGAGCCATTTGCATGTAGTTCATAGCATTTGTACTTTACTGATTAGAATGCTATTTACAATGCGTGGATGAGACAGAATTGGCAAAAGTATTTTAGTAAGAAAAGCTTGAGCACCGGTCACAACATATGTACATAGTTAGACAACCTGAGCACAGTTCATAACATATATACATAGATACAGAGCCATTTGCATGGTGTTCACAGCATTTGTACATTACTGATTAGAAATCTGTTTACAGTATGTGGTTGAGACAGAAGTGGCAAAAGTATTTTAGTATGAAAAGCTTGAGCACCGTTCATAACATACGTACATAGTTAGACAACCTGAGCACAGTTCATAGCATATATACATAGATACTGAGCCATTTGCATGTAGTTCATAGCATTTGTACATTACTGATTAGAATGGTATTCACAGTGCAAGGATGAGACATAAGTGGCAAAAGTATTTTAGTAAGAAAAGCTTGAGCACCGTTCATAACATAGGTACATAGTTAGACAACTTGAGCACAGTTCATAACATATATACATAGATACAGAGACATTTGCATGTAGTTCACAGCATTTGTACATTACTGATTAGAAAGCTGTTTACAGTGCATGGATGAGACAGAAGTGGAAAAAGTATTTCAGTATGAAAAGCTTGAGCACTGTTCATAACATACGTACATAGTTAGACAACAGCGCACAGTTCATAACATATTTACATAGATACAGAGCCATTTGCATGTAGTTCATATCATTTGTATATTACTGATTAGAAAGCTATTTACAGTGCATGGATGAGACAGAAGTGGCAAAAGTATTTTAGTAAGAAAAGCTTGAGCACCATTCATAACATATGTACATAGTTAGACAACCTGAGCACAGTTCATAACATATATACATAGATACAGAGCCATTTGCATGGTGTTCACAGCATTTGTACATTACTGATTAGAAAGCTGTTTACAGTATGTGGTTGAGACAGAAGTGGCAAAAGTATTTTAGTATGAAAAGCTTGAGCACCGTTCATAACATACGTACATAGTTAGACAACCTGAGCACAGTTCTTAGCATATATACATAGATACTGAGCCATTTGCATGTAGTTCATAGCATTTGTACATTACTGATTAGAATGGTATTCACAGTGCAAGGGTGAGACATAAGTGGCAAAAGTATTTTAGTAAGAAAAGCTTGAGCACCGTTCATAACATAGGTACATAGTTAGACAACTTGAGCATAGTTCATAACATATATACATAGATACAGAGACATTTGCATGTAGTTCACAGCATTTGTACATTACTGATTAGAAAGCTGTTTACAGTGCATGGATGAGACGGAAGTTGAAAAAGTATTTCAGTATGAAAAGCTTGAGCACTGTTCATAACATACGTACATAGTTAGACAACAGCGCACAGTTCATAACATATATACATAGATACAGAGCCATTTGCATGTAGTTCATATCATTTGTACATTACTGATGAGAAAGCTGTTTACAGTATGTGGATGAGACAGAAGTGGCAAAAGTATTTTAGTATGAAAGGCTTGAGTACCATTCTTAACATACGTACATAGTTAGATAACCTGAGCAGAGCTCATAACTTTTATACATAGATACAGAGCCATTTGCATGTAGTTCATATCATTTGTACATTACTGATTAGAAAGCTGTTTACAGTGCATGGATGAGACAGAAGTGGCAAAAGTATTTTAGTATGAAATGCTTGAGCACTGTTCATAACATACGTACATAGTTAGACAACCTGAGCCCAGTTCATAGCATATATACATAGAAACTGAGCCATTTGCATGTAGTTCATAGCATTTGTACTTTACTGATTAGAATGCTATTTACAATGCGTGGATGAGACAGAACTGGCAAAAGTATTTTAGTAAGAAAAGCTTGAGCACCGGTCATAACATATGTACATAGTTAGACAACCTGAGCACAGTTCATAACATATATACATAGATACAGAGCCATTTGCATGTAGTTCATAGCATTTGTACATTACTGATTAGAAAGCTGTTTACAGTATGTGGTTGAGACAGAAGTGGCAAAAGTATTTTAGTATGAAAATCTTGAGCACCGTTCATAACATACGTACATAGTTAGACAACCTGAGCACAGTTCATAGCATATATACATAGATACTGAGCCATTTGCATGTAGTTCATAGCATTTGTACATTACTGATTAGAATGGTATTCACAGTGCAAGGATGAGACATAAGTGGCAAAAGTATTTTAGTAAGAAAAGCTTGAGCACCGTTCATAACATAGGTACATAGTTAGACAACTTGAGCACAGTTCATAACATATATACATAGATACAGAGACATTTGCATGTAGTTCACAGCATTTGTACATTACTGATTAGAAAGCTGTTTACAGTGCATGGATGAGACAGAAGTGGAAAAAGTATTTTAGTATGAAAAGCTTGAGCACCGTTCATAACATACATACATAGTTAGACAACCTGAGCACAGTTCATAACATATATACATAGATACAGAGCCATTTGCATGTAGTTCATATCATTTGTTCATTACTGATTAGAAAGCTGTTTACAGTGCTTGGATGAGACAGAAGTGGTAAAAGTATTTTAGTAAGAAAAGCTTGAGCACCGTTCATAACATACGTACATAGTTAGACAACCTGAGCACCGTTCATAGCATATATACATAGATACTGAGCCATTTGCATGCAGTTCATAGCATTTGTACATTACTGATTAGAAAGGTATTTACAGTGCATGGATGAGACAGAAGTGGCAAAAGTATTTTAGTAAGAAAAGCTTGAGCACCGTTCATAACATACGTACATAGTTAGACAACCTGAGCACAGTTCATAACATATATACATACAGAGCCATTTGCATGTAGTTTATAGCATTTGTACATTACTGATTAGAAAGCTGTTTACAGTGCATGGATGAGACAGAAGTGGCAAAAGTATTTTAGTATGAAAAGCTTGAGCACCATTCATAACATACGTACATAGTTAGCCAACCTGGGCACAGTTCATAACATATATGCATAGATATAGAGACATTTTCATGCAGTTCATAGTATTTGTACATTACTGATTAGAAAGCTATTTACAGTGCGTGGATGAGACAGAAATGTCAAAAGTATTTTAGTAAGAAAAGCTTGAGCACCGGTCATAACATATGTACATAGTTAGACAACCTGACCACAGATCATAACATATATACATAGATACAGAGCCATTTGCATGTAGTTCACAGCATTTGTAGATTACTGATTAGAAAGTTGTTTACAGTATGTGGATGAGACAGAAGTGGCAAAAGTATTTTAGTATGAAAAGCTTGAGCACCGTTCATAACATACGTACATAGTTAGATAACCTGAGCAGAGTTCATAACATATATACGTAGATACAGAGCCATTTGCATGTAGTTCATATCATTTGTACATTACTGATTAGAAAGCTGTTTAACAGTGCATGGATGAGACAGAAGTGGTAAAAGTATTTTCGTATGAAAAGCTTGAGCAGTGTTCATAACATACGTACATAGTTAGATAACCTGAGCACAGTTCATAGCATATATACATAGATACTGAGCCATTTTCATGTTGTTCATAGCATTTGTACTTTACTGATTAGAAAGCTATTTACAGTGCATGGATGAGACAGAAGTGGCAAAAATATTTTAGAAAGAAAAGCTTGAGCACCGTTCATAACATAGGTACATAGTTAGATAACCTGAGCACAGTTCATAACATATATACATAGATAGTCATTTGCATGTAGTTCATAGCATTTGTACATTACTGATTAGAAAGCTGTTTACAGTGCGTGGATGAGACAGAAGTGGCAAAAGTATTTTAGTAAGAAAAGCTTGAGCACCGATCATAACATACGTACATAGTTAGACAACCTGAGCACAGTTCATAACATATATACATAGAGAGTCAATTGCATGTGGTTCATAGCATTTGTACATTACTGATTAGAAAGCTGTTTACAGTATGTGGATGGGATAGAAGTGTCAGGATAATCAGGAAAAGATAAAGAGAACTATCAAATTATAATGACTTGTGTAGGTAGCTGAAAAGGCTGAGACTTTCAGGTTAGTTGTAAGCATATGTCTAGTAAAATAGAGTAGAAAAATAGAGGTGAAAAGTTTCAAGTTTGGCATGTGAGCGTATAAGATTCAGGTACAAGGAGAGGGGAAGTTGAGTGACAGAGAAAGTGGGGAAGGTTGTTTGGTTAAAGGTTCTAGAGAAATCAATTAGAATTGGCTGGGCTGTGGAGTTGGAGGCTGCTGTTTAGTGGTACAGAGGTGGGAACACTTCTAGGCTAGTTAGTATAATTCTTAGTACTGGGCTTATATGTAGGTAAAAGAGCGAAGGATAGGGAGACAGTGTGGGGATAGAAAGCTGTGCACAATGTTTACATAATAAGCAATCAGGGCTTAAGACTTATTTTACATTAGATTCAAGCGGTGAACATGTAGAAGAAGCAGTAGGTTGTAGGGGGAAGAGGAAAGTACTTGTATAAGAGACATTGGGAGGAATTAGGTCGGAAGAATGCAATTACAATTCCAATTTTGGGAGAGGTAGGAATGGAGCTGAGATTTGAAGTGAAGGATTTGAAATACATTCTTTCAGATGTATTTTTCTTTCCCCTGATTTCTCTCTTAATCTTTTTGTGTATCTTCTGTCTGGAAATTCTGGGCTTCTTACATATTAGTAACAAAACATAATTTCTTTCTTAACCTCAATAGTCCACTCTATCATCTGTATGGCTCTTTTTTTGGCCTATCAGTTTTTGTGATTTTTTTTTTGTGGACTGCTACTTCCTTCTACAACATGAGGACCATCCTCCCCCTGGCCTTGGCCCAGCCCCATTGGAAGAATACTTCCATGTCTTAAGGATTCTACACTGTCATTTTTTCCAGTCCATCTACCAGGTATGGGCACTGTTTTATCCCAGGTCTTGTGCACCCAGCTATCATTTTTTATTTTTTAACTTACGTCTGTCCATGATATATGCTATATAAATGCAGTCTATATATCAGTGCCATCTTGGTGAGATTTTGTGAAAACAGGGTCCACCTCATGAAGGTACTCACCAAGACTTCAGGAGGATGAATTCAGTTCCAACAATACTACTCTCCTTTGCTTGATGACATATCATCTCTCCATTCACACACCAAGGTCCATAATGATTCTTTCCATGACCTTGCAGATGAGGCTAGTCAAGCTTATGGTCTTATAATTCCCATTGTTGTTTGATGATCCTCCATTGTGCAGAGGGTTACTGCTGCTGTGCTTCCTTCTGCCGGAACATAGCCAGTTCACAGGCTGTGCTTAAACAGGCATCCAGGTGGGTCTGCTAGGTCATGTTTTAAGTTGTTTAAAAGGCAGCCTGTGATGTTGTCTGGTCCTATTGATGCCATGTTTTTGGTCTTTGAGAGCACCAAGCTGACCTGCTCTCTTGAGATAACAGGATGAGGAACAGTAGTAGGTACACTTTGGGGGTTTACTGGAGGGCGAAAAAACAACAAATAAAGTACTAATAAAATAAAACAGAAAGGGTCACAACTCCAAAGGCAAACCAAAAGTTCACCACATGGTCTGAAGAAGTTCATTTGATTTGAGTGAAAGAAAGCCCTCACATATTAAAGTTTTGGTTTGTCTTTGGAGCTGTGGCCCTTTGTTTTTTATTTTATTAATGGTTTACTGGAGGGGACAGGGTTGGCTATTACCTCCAGCTGAGTATGGGTGGTGCCATCCACAACTGGTTCAGAGCATAGCTGGGTATTCCTTGCTAGATCTCAGATGTAGTTAAAGAATGCCTTGTGATTAACTTTACTTAGGGATGTTTATTTATTTATTTTTTGCTTTGTAATTAGCTTTGGAGGACTTGACAAGATCTCTAATTTGTTTAAGTCCGAGGGAGTTCCTTCTCTGCTGAGCGTATCCCTCTTGTTCCTGGACATTAGTTTCTTTCTCTTTTTGTATAGCCTGTTTATAGTCTGGGCCCACCAGGGTGGCTTGTTTTTTTTTGCAAGACCTGGCTTTAATCTGGTCAGGCAGAGCTGATTCTATACAACTGCTTAAGTGGTTATAGAGAGCATTTGTGTACACCTCTGCATAGGAGTCAGTGTTATCTGCGTTTGAGGGGGCTTTGAAACTTCTTATATCATCCCTTAGTAAGACCACTTAGAAACACATGACAAATCTCACAAATTGCAATTGTTTAATTTTTGAACAGTCTTGATTTTAAAATACATTTCTAAATGATAGCTGATAGCATGTTGGTTTAATTGTGAGTATGTAATGTGTTTGTGAGTACATGCTCATAAGTCTGATTAGGTCTGATGTAAAGTGAAGATGAAAACACTTATTTTTGTTGTTAATAAAATGATTTAAGCATGGAAGGGTTTTGCCTGTTTGTCAAAGTTTACTTTTGCATTTTTTTTTGTGACTGTCCAGATTTCTTGCTCTAAGAGGTTGAGAAGTATAATTCACAGCTATATGTGATATAAATTAATAAATAAGTAAACACAAATGTGAACCTGAACTCTGACCTCAAGCCAGGTGGATGTTCCATGAGTCCTTAGTACTTGAGGAGCCAAAAAAAAACCCAAAAGGTTATTTACTTTAAACTGTAGTAAGTCACTTGCTAGAAATGTGACAAGTGTCTTCCTTGCTATAGTTAAAATTTTACACATGGACCGCTGAAGCACTTTAGCCCTGTCCCCTGTCTGCCATTTCCTGATTGTGCCCCCTTACATCTTTCCCTACAATGTCCATGCTTCTGCATATCTATATATATATATATATATATATATATATATATATATATATATATATATATATATATATATATATATATATATATTTATATAGATCTACTTTGATCTAGTGAATTTATGTTTCATCAAAATGTAAATTTGCAAACTCACTTACACGAAAATGCATTTTTTCGAAAATGCAGTTTAGTTTAAAAAAAAAACTAAAACCTAAAAAACACACACACACTAAACACAACTATGCAGGGGGGCAAGACCCCTGCACCCCTCACCCCCCTTCTTTAATATTCTCAGTCCGAGATCGCACTACAGAGGGAAAAAGGGAATATTCCCTTATCCTCACTGTACCACAATCTCAGCAATAGTTTGTTTAGTTGTACATCAACACTAAACGTTGATGTACAACTAATGTAACATGAAAACTGCATGTTTTTATTTCATTTCTGTTTTTTTTTTTTTTTAATTCTGTTCTTACATGAAAGTGCATTTTCGAAAAAAATGCACTTTTGCGTAAATCAGTTCATGAATTTACGTTATGATGAAATGTAAATCCGCTGGATCAAATGGGATCTATATATATATATATATATATATATATATATATATATATATATATATATGTATATATATATATATATATATATGGTTCTACCTGACATAATCGAAACCACACAACACCGACAACCACATCACCGACACCACATATTCGACAGTCCATAAACACGAAACCACACATAACCGACAACGAAATAACCGACGGTACACAAACACGAAACCCCATACAAAACAAAACACATCCCCATTCCACAAACCACACACACAACACAAGCACACCAAAATCCTTACAAGCCCACACTAAACCTTACCCTAACCCTAAGGTCCGTCACTATCGCACACTTACCTACCGCTCCCTAACCCTAACTCGCTTAACCGCCCTATCGCCTCCCTAACCCTAACTCACTTAACCCCATATCGCTCCCTAACCCTAACTCACTTAACCCACCCCTATCGCTCCCTAACCCTAACTCACTTAACCCACCCCTATCGCTCCCTAACCCTAACTCACTTAACCCACCCCTATCGCTCCCTAACCCTAACTCACTTAACCCACCCCTATCCCCACAGACCGTCAATCTCCACACTTACCTGCCTCGCACCCTAACGTCCGTCACTACCGCATACTCACACAGCCTTTCCCCATGTCGGCATCCTCGGCGTTGGTGTTGTCATCCGTCGTGTCGGTCTTCTGCATTGTCGATGTTCTGCAACCCGCGATTCGCGTCGGTCTTCTTCGCTTTCGATCTTCTGGAGCTCCGGATTCCGATGTCGGTCTTCTCAGCTGTCGACGAAGTCAGGTAGAACCATGTAAGCATGTTATTATGTGTCTGACATATGGATGCCAAAAAAGTCACCTTGAGAGTGAAGATCGAGAAGTGAATCTTGAAAGCCGTGTTGATAGATAATAACAGGTTATAATTGGTGAGACCTGATCAAAACTCTTTGTAGTGCCTGGAGTCTTATCTACTCCATGTACCATCAGTTACAAAACAAATGCAGTGTGTTTTACCAGCATGGGAAAACCAGCAAAGTACCTAGCAAGTGGTGTTTTATAGGTTCATAGGTTCATAGGTAGGTATTAGGCTATCGGGCAGAGGGCTTACATAAGTCTAGCTAACAAGGTTCCCTGGCTTACGCCACCCAAGAAAGTTATTTTCCTGTGCCACTGTCGAGCAAGACACAGAAGTGATCCCCGGGGTGTATTTCCTATTTCCCATCCACTCATCAAGATTTTTCTTCAAGAGTGATAATGAAGAACTTTGCTTGACATAGATGGGTAGCCTGTTCCAGAGTACGGGAAGTCTCTGGGATAGGAATCTATCTTGCCAGCATGTCCTGTTTATTGTGGTGACAAGGTTTAGGTCCCTAGAGCATGTAGCTCAGAGGGATTGGGATTTCTTTATGTGTAGCATGTCCAACAGCTCTGGGCTTGGCATAGCTTTATATGTTAGGCAGAGATCACCTCGGAGTAGGCGATATGCTATGAAGTAAAGCTGGAGTTTTTTGAGATGGTCAGTGTAGGGCATCTGTTTGAAGCCAATAATCCTCTTTGTGAGGTACTTCTGTGGCCTTTCCAGCTGCTGCAGATGCCTTGTGAGGTACATTCCAAAAGGGGTGTTGTACTCTATAATGGGTCTAATGAGTGTCGAGTAGAGGAGAACAATGATCTCTTTTTTCCTGGATGAAAAGCCTTTTATGATGAGGTGTGCCATGTAGAAGGACTTCCTGACTACTGTGGTGATGTGACTATCAAAGGACAGACTACTGTCCACCTGGGTCCCAAGGTCTCTTATTACACATTCAGTGTTAAGTAGACTGCTGTCTATGTAGTAGTTCATGGGTACAGAGTTTTTACCAAAGGGGATGACAATGCACTTTTTGGCATTGTGCTTGAGGCCATGGCTCTGACACCAGGCATCTGTCTCAGTGAGGCCCTTCTGTAGGATTTCCACATCATTTTGGGACTTGACTATGGTTCCTAGTTTGCAGTCATCTGCGAGCTTCATTAGCCAGAGGCCTTCTGTGTTAGCCTGTACTTCAGAGAAGTAGATACCAAACAGGAGAGGTCCCAGGACTGAACCCTGTGGTACTCCACTTGTCACTGGTTTGAGGTCAAATTTGGAGTGTGCAACTTTTACAGTGTGGGTTCTGCCAGTAAGCCAGTTGGCAACCCATCTTGTGATGTAGGGATTTATACCTAGTTTAGCTATAATTCCAGAATGGGGGATGGTGTTAAAAGCCTTGACGAGGTCAAGATAGGCTGTGTGAATCACCTTACCCTCATCTACGGCTTTGGTGACTGCCTCAAAGAAGTCAATCAGGTTCAGGAGGCATGATCTGCCTTTCACAAACCCGAACTGGGTGGGATCCAGAATTTGGAGGTTACTAATGTCTTTGTTTATCAGTTCCATGATGATATGTTCCATGGCCTTGCAGACCAGGCTCGTCAGGCTAATAGGGCAATAGTTCCTGGGATCAGTGTTGGCTCCCCCTTTGTGAAGTGGGATAACTGTTGCTGTATGCCATTCAGTGGGCACAAAGCCTGATGTGTGGCTGTGACTGAACACGGTGCTTAGGTGGGGAGCCAGTTCGTTCTGAAGTTCGTATAAAATGCAGCCTGGGATGTTGTCCGATCCCATGGATGCTGCGTTTTTGGCTTTAGAGAGTGCAGCTTTTACCTGTGTAGTTGTGATTACCAGGACTCTGCATTCTTCCTGTATAGACATGGACCCTTTAGGGAGTGTGGGGGGGTAAAGTTAGCACTGAACCTATCTGCCAGGATGTTGGCAATATCAGTTGGTTCTGTAATTTTCATGCCATTGTGCTGTAACTCAGAGCAGATCTGGGTATTGCCACTGAGATTTTTGACATAGCTATAAATGCTTTGTGGTTGTCCTTTGAATCAGTGGTAATTTTGTTTTCGTAGCTAGCTTTGGAGGATGTTATAAGAGATCTCAGCTTCTTACTGAGGCTGACTAGGGAGCTCCTCCACTCATAGGATTTTACTCTCTTTTGCAACGATTTTTTCCTTCTGTTGTACAGTTTGTCTAAGGCAGGGGGCCACCAGATTGGCTTCCTTTTTGTGGAGGATAGCATCTTGGTTTTGTTTGGGATAGCATGATCCATGCACTCGTGTAAGTGCTTATAGAGTGCATTTGTGTAGGATTCAGCAGTTGTAATTCCATCTGCATGGGTGTCATGAAGTTCACCACTTCTGTCTTAAGAAGCATGAAGTTGGCTTTGGAGAATTTTTTTACCATGGTTTCCTTAATGGAGGGTGGAGTAAGGGTGTGGATATCAAGGGTGATTAGCGTATGGTCGGATTGGACCAACGAGGAGTTGACATCAGGTGTGGAACACCGGTTACTCATGTTGGTAATGACTAGGTCTAGGATATTGTTGCCCCTGGTGGAGGTGTGGATTTTGATCCAGGGCATTGAAATTTATGAATTCCAGAAAGCATTGTGTGAAGGAGTTGGTACATGAGTAGTTTTCCCAGTTAATGGTGGGGTAGTTGAAATCACTCATTATTAGGGTGTTTGGTTGAACCCTAATATTTTCCAGTACATCATAGACAGCAAGTAAGGAAAAAGTCAGGGACATGTAATTTATAAATAAGTTACTACAGTATAACATCTATAAACTTCCGTGGACATAGGAGGAAAGATATTCAGGGCCCAAAGAACGTCCGTTCTATTATACCCCACCATCACAGTGCTTAGGGTGTGTGTAACAATTGTTACAACCTCTGAAAGCATTGTTATAGTCAGGTATCACACAACAGAAGCTCGTAACAGGTTTATCTTTTTTCATATTTGGCATGCAATTGCGGCACTCCTTGCCGTAGAATAATTTTCACTTTCACAAAATGTCCTGTTATGCTTTTTCACTGACTGATATTCATTATGCATTCTGTGTTTTAACTGTTCAGTACATTATGTTGTTCTGTTTTCGAGCATATACAATTATGCCCAACAGTGAAGTGTTCCTAAACAGGTTGTTATACTTATTTATTTTTCTAGAAGTTTATTTCTTCATAACACAATGGGGACCATGCAGGCACGTTCCATACATACTGTTTGTTTATTTTTTACTCACAAAGTTATCCAGCTATGTAATATTCTTTGTAAAGAATATGTAGAATCAGACATGGTGTGGATTTCACAAATGCAGAGGACAGACACGATAATTTCCAGTGAGATATAATGGTAAGAAGGATGCTGGTTTGTGGCAGACTGGATATTATCAATCCACCCATAATCCTTTTTTCCCATTGTACATATGGGGTTGGGGTGTCACTTCAGCAGTGACAATCATCTCGAGCCAAGGTTTACACCACTGGGTGGATAGCCCTGCAGCAGCAGCAGTTCATTTGTACCACTCACTTGCACCTACAGCCCATTTAGAGTGTCCAGTCCACCTACTGCATGTCTTTGAAATGTGGGAGGAAACTGGATCACCCAGTGGAAAGCCACATGATTACAGGGAGGACATGCAGTCTCCACACAGAAGGCACCCGAGCCGAGACTCGAACCAGAGATCCTCTTGCTGAGAGATGACAGTGCTAGAGACTGCACCACAGTGGCCACCCCAATATTGATATTATCAATAACAAAAGAAAATGGTTCACAAGGGGGGGCCACGGAACCAAGAACTAGTTGTATGCTTCCATAACAGTTCATAATTTCAGACTTATCTAGCTTTGTTTTCTGTGTTCAAAGTTAATAAAGTCCCTTTAACAAAAATCCCTCTATGTTGGTTGCACTTTCTGCCACATCAGTCCGATATCTATCATTTATGCCTTCAGTGGTCCCACCAGTCAGTCCTTTAAGTGGTCCCCTCTCATTAAAAGCAGGAAGATATTCCCTTTTCTCAGATTTCAGAACTATAGTATGGTAGCCCAATTTGATATATTTGTTTAGAGTTACAATTTAAGTTTCTGATATAAATCCACATATACTTTTTATTGTTGTAGCAACTGATCTGGCTTTTATTTCTGGACTTTTTTGTAATCACTGTGTTACACTGCCAGGTGGCTATTTAGCATGTTTGCATGAATCGTGTTTAGCCAGAAGCTATAAGGAAGAAGAGTTGTTACTGCCTCACGTGATTCTCTACTTCAGGTTTCAGGTCTGATGCTGTCTGTTAAGAGTCTGGATATTCTCCATATGACTATGTGGGTTCTCTCTGGGTGCCCTGAATTCCTCCTGTATCTCAACAACATGTTGTAGGGGAATTGGCAGCCCTCTAAATTGCTCATAGGTCTGCCTGACATGTGCATTTGTGTGTGCACGTGTGGATGGATCTGGGTGAGGGTGCACTCATGTATGCATGTGCATACATGTGTGTGTGTGTGTATGTGTGTGTGTGTGTGTGTGTGTGTGTGTGTGTGTGTGTGTGTGTGTGTGTGTGTGTGTGTGTGTGGGTATGGGTGATGGTGTACTCATGTGTGTGCATGTGTGCGCGTGTGTGTGTATATGTGTGTGTGTGTGTGTGTGTGTGTGTGTGTGTGTGTGTGTGTGTGTGTGTGTGTGTGTGTGTGTGTGTGTGTGTGTGTGTGTGTGTGTGTGTGTGTGTACGTGTGGATGGATCTGGGTGAGGGTGCACTCATGTATGCATGTGCACACGTGTGTGTGTGAGTGTGTGTGTGTGTGTGTGTGTGTGTGTGTGTGTATGTGTGTGTGTGTGTGTGTGTGTGTGTGTGTGTGTGTGTGTGTGTGTGTGTGTGTGTGTGTGCGTGTGTGTGTGGGGGGGTATGGGTGATGGTGTGCTCATGTGTGTGCATGTGTGTGTGGGTGGGTTTGGGTGAGGGTGCACTCGTGTGTGCACGTGTGCATGTGGTACAATGGTTTGCCATTCCATTTAGGATACATTTCACTGCCTTGCATCCATTCATTGCATGCCAAGATTGTCTTTGGCTCCCTCACATCCCTGAACTATATTAAATGGCTTATAAGAATAAATTAAAAATGATTAGATATATTACTAGACAGGTGAGGAGGCATGAAGGGAAAATCAGAGGGAAGAAAATCTAGAAAGAAGAAGAAGAATGAGACTGATAAAGTAGGGAAGCATAGACAGAAAATGAAAATGGGCGCGGCGGGGACAGACAGGAGCAAAAATACAGACAGAAAAATCAAAATGCCAAGAAAGAGAAGAGAAGTAAGGGCATGTGAACAGAAATATAAAGGTGGATAGGGAGTGACGAAAGAGACTGAAACCTGAACAGAAACACACATGCGGAAAAGCAACAACGAGGGAAGAAGGAAGAGAAAGCAGAGGCAGAAAAGGACGAGCAAGGAAGAGACAAAGGCATGAAGAGAAGTACAGATGTGGAAAAGGATCAGCAAGGAAGAGATGAAGGCATGAAGAGAAGTACAGATGTGGAATAGGATGAGCAAGGAAGAGACGAAGGCGTGAAGAGAAGTACAGATGTGGAAAAGGATGAGCAAGGAAGAGACAAAGGCGTGAAGAGAAGTACAGATGTGGAAAAGGATGAGCAAGGAAGAGACGAAGACGTGAAGAGAAGTACAGATGTGGAAAAGGATCAGCAAGGAAGAGACGAAGGCTTGAAGAGAAGTACAGATGTGGAAAAGGATCAGCAAGGAAGAGACGAAGGCATGAAGAGAAGTACAGATGTGGAAAAGGATGAGCAATAAAGAGACGAAGGCATGTAGAGAAGTACAGATGTGGAAAAGGATGAGCAAGGAAGAGATGAAGGCATGAAGAGAAGTACAGATGTAGAAATGGATGAGCAAGGAAGAGATGAAGGCATGAAGAGAAGTACAGATGTGGACAAGAATGAGCAAGGAAGAGAAGAAGGCATGAAGAGAAGTACAGATGCGGAAGAGGATCAGCAAGGAAGAGACAAAGGCATGAAGAGAAGTACAGATGTGGAAAAGGATCAGCAAGGAAGAGATGAAGGCATGAAGAGAAGTACAGATGTGGAAAAGGATCAGCAAGAAAGAGACGAAGGCGTGAAAAGAAGTACAGATGTGGAAAAGGATGAGCAAGGAAGAGATGAAGGCATGAAGAGAAGTACAGATGTGGACAAGGATGAGCTAGGAAGAGATGAAGGTGTGAAGAGAAGTACAGATGTGGAAAAGGATCAGCAAGGAAGAGACGAAGGCATGAAGAGAAGTACAGATGTGGAAAAGGATGAGAAAGGAAGAGACGAAGGTGTGAAGAGAAGAACAGATGTGGAAAAGGATCAGCAAGGAAGAGATGAAGGTGTGAAGAGAAGTACAGATGTGGAAAAGGATCAGCAAGGAAGAGACGAAGGCGTGAAAAGAAGTACAGATGTGGAAAAGGATGAGCAAGGAAGAGATGAAGGCATGAAGAGAAGTACAGATGTGGACAAGGATGAGCTAGGAAGAGATGAAGGTGTGAAGAGAAGTACAGATGTGGAAAAGGATCAGCAAGGAAGAGACGAAGGCATGAAGAGAAGTACAGATGTGGAAAAGGATCAGCAAGGAAGAAACGAAGGCGTGAAGAGAAGTACAGATGTGGAATAGGATGAGCAAGGAAGAGACGAAGCCATGAAGAGAAGTACAGATGTGGAAAAGGATCAGCAAGGAAGAGACGAAGGCGTGAAGAGAAGTACAGATGTGGAAAAGGATCAGCAAGGAAGAGATGAAGGTGTGAAGAGAAGTACAGATGTGGAAAAGGATGAGCAAGGAAGAGATGAAGGCATAAAGAGAAGTACAGATGTGGACAAGGATGAGCAAGGAAGAGACGAAGGCGTGAAGAGAAGTACAGATGTAGAAAAGGATCAGCAAGGAAGAGACGAAGGCATGAAGAGAAGTACAGATGTGGAAAAGGATCAGCAAGGAAGAGACAAAGATGTGAAGAGAAGTACAGATGTGGAAAAGAATGAGCAAGGAAGCGACAAAGGCATGAAGAGAAGTACAGATGTGGAAAAGGATCAGCAAGGAAGAGACAAAGGCGTGAAGAGAAGTACAGATGTGGAAAAGGATCAGCAAGGAAGAGACAAAGGCGTGAAGAGAAGTACAGATGTGGAAATGGATGAGCAAGGAAGAGATGAAGGCATGAAGAATAGTACAGATGTGGACAAGGATGAGCAAGGAAGAGACGAAGGCGTGAAGAGAAGTACAGATGTGGAAAAGGATCAGCAAGGAAGAGACGAAGGCATGAAGAGAAGTACAGATGTGGAAAAGGATCAGCAAGGAAGAGACGAAGGCATGAAGAGAAGTACAGATGTTTAAAAGGATGAGCAAGGAAGAGATGAAGGCGTGAAGAGAAGTACAGATGTTGACAAGGATGAGCAAGGAAGAGACGAAGGCGTGAAGAGAAGTACATATGTGGAAAAGGATCAGCAAGGAAGAGACAATGGCATGAAGAGAAGTACAGATGTGGAAAAGGATCAGCAAGGAAGAGACGAAGGCATGAAGAGAAGTACAGATGTGGAAAAGGATGAGCAAGGAAGAGAGGAAGGCATGAAGAAAAGTACAGATGTGGACAAGGATGAGCAAGGAAGAGACGAAGGCATGAAGAGAAGTACAGATGTGGAAAAGGATCAGCAAGGAAGAGACGAAGGCATGAAGAGAAGTAGAGATGTGGAAAAGGATCAGCAAGGAAGAGACGAAGGCATGAAGAGAAGTACAGATGTGGAAAAGGATGAGCAAGGAAGAGACGAAGGTGTGAAGAGAAGTACAGATGTGGACAAGGATGAGCAAGGAAGAGACGAAGGCATGAAGAGAAGTACAGATGTGGAAAAGGATCAGCAAGGAAGAGACGAAGGCATGAAGAGAAGTACAGATGTGGAAAAGGATCAGCAAGGAAGAGATGAAGGTGTGAAGACAAGAACAGATGTGGAAAAGGATCAGCAAGGAAGAGATGAAGGCGTGAAGAGAAGTACAGATGTGGAAAAGGATGAGCAAGGAAGAGACGAAGGCATGAAGAGAAGTATAGATGTGGAAAAGGATGAGCAAGGAAGAGATGAAGGCATGAAGAGAAGTACAGATGTGGAAAAGGATGAGCAAGGAAGAGACAAAGTCATGAAGAGAAGTACAGATGTGGAAAAGGATGAGCAAGGAAGAGACGAAGGCATGAAGAGAAGTACAGATGTGGAAAAGGATGAGCAAGGAAGAGATGAAGGCATGAAGAGAAGTACAGATGTGGACAAGGATGAGCAAGGAAGAGATGAAGGCATGAAGAGAAGTACAGATTTGGAAAAGGATCAGCAAGGAAGAGACGAAGGCATGAAGAGAAGTACAGATGTGGAAACGGATCAACAAGGAAGAGACGAAGGCGTGAAGAGAAGTACAGATGTGGAAAAGGATAAGAAAGGAAGAGACAAAGGCGTGAAGAGAAGTACAGATGTGGAAAAAGGATCAGAAAGGATGAGACGAAGGCGTGAAGAGAAGTACAGATGTGGAAAAGGATGAGCAAGGAAGAGATGAAGGCATGAAGAGAAGGACAGATGTGGACAATGATGAGCAAGGAAGAGACGAAGGCATGAAGAGAAGTACAGATGTGGAAAAGGATGAGCAAGGAAGAGACGAAGGCGTGAAGAGAAGTACAGATGTGGAAAAGGATCAGCAAGGAAGAGACGAAGGCATGAAGAGAAGTACAGATGTGGAAAAGGATGAGCAAGGAAGAGACGAAGGCATGAAGAGAAGTACAGATGTGGACAAGGATGAGCATGGAAGAGACGAAGGCGTGAAGAGAAGTACAGATGTGGAAAAGGATCAGCAAGGAAGAGACGAAGGCATGAAGAGAAGTACAGATGTGGAAAAGGATCAGCAAGGAAGAGAGGAAGGCATGAAGAGAAGTACAGATGTGGAAAAGGATGAGCATGGAAGAGACGAAGGCGTGAAGAGAAGTACAGATGTGGAAAAGGATCAGCAAGGAAGAGACGAAGGCATGAAAAAAAGTACAGATGTGGAAAAGGATCAACAAGGAAGAGACGAAGGTGTAAAGAGAAGTACAGATGTTGAAAAGGATGAGCAAGGAAGAGATGAAGGCATGAAGAGAAGTACAGATGTGGACAAGGATGAGCAAGGAAGAGACGAAGGCGTGAAGAGAAGTACAGATGTGGAAAAGGATCAGCAAGGAAGAGACAAAGATGTGAAGAGAAGTACAGATGTGGAAAAGGATGAGCAAGGAAGAGATGAAGGCATGAAAAGAAGTACAGATGTGGAAAAGGATCAGCAAGGAAGAGATGAAGGCATGAAGAGAAGTACAGATGTGGAAAAGGATCAGCAAGGAAGAGACAAAGGCGTGAAGAGAAGTACAGATGTGGAAAAGGATGAGTAAGGAAGAGATGAAGGAGTGAAGAGAAGTACAGATGTGGAAAAAGGATCAGAAAGGATGAGACGAAGGCGTGAAGAGAAGTACAGATGTGGAAAAGGATGAGCAAGGAAGAGATGAAGGCATGAAGAGAAGTACAGATGTGGACAAGGATGAGCAAGGAAGAGACGAAGGCATGAAGAGAAGTACAGATGTGGAAAAGGATGAGCAAGGAAGAGACGAAGGCGTGAAGAGAAGTACAGATGTGGAAAAGGATCAGCAAGGAAGAGACAAAGGCATGAAGAGAAGTACAGATGTGGAAAAGGATGAGCAAGGAAGAGACGAAGGCATGAAGAGAAGTACAGATGTGGACAAGGATGAGCATGGAAGAGACGAAGGCGTGAAGAGAAGTACAGATGTGGAAAAGGATCAGCAAGGAAGAGACGAAGGCATGAAGAGAAGTACAGATGTGGAAAAGGATCAGCAAGGAAGAGACGAAGGCATGAAGAGAAGTACAGATGTGGAAAAGGATGAGCATGGAAGAGACGAAGGCGTGAAGAGAAGTACAGATGTGGAAAAGGATCAGCAAGGAAGAGACGAAGGCATGAAGAAAAGTACAGATGTGGAAAAGGATCAACAAGGAAGAGACGAAGGTGTGAAGAGAAGTACAGATGTGGAAAAGGATGAGCAAGGAAGAGATGAAGGCATGAAGAGAAGTACAGATGTGGACAAGGATGAGCAAGGAAGAGACGAAGGCGTGAAGAGAAGTACAGATGTGGAAAAGGATCAACAAGGAAGAGACAAAGATGTGAAGAGAAGTACAGATGTGGAAAAGGATGAGCAAGGAAGAGATGAAGGCATGAAGAGAAGTACAGATGTGGAAAAGGATCAGCAAGGAAGAGATGAAGGCGTGAAGAGAAGTACAGATGTGGAAAAGGATCAGCAAGGAAGAGACAAAGGCGTGAAGAGAAGTACAGATGTGGAAAAGGATGAGTAAGAAAGAGATGAAGGCATGAAGAGAAGTACAGATGTGGACAAGGATGAGCAAGGAAGAGACGAAGGCGTGAAGAGAAGTACAGATGTGGAAAAGGATCAGCAAGGAAGAGACGAAGGCATGAAGAGAAGTACAGATGTGGAATAGGATCAGCAAGGAAGAGACGAAGGCATGAAGAGAAGTACAGATGTGGAAAAGGATGAGCAAGGAAGAGATGAAGGCATGAAGAGAAGTACAGATGTGGACAAGGATGAGCAAGGAAGACACAAGGCGTGAAGAGAAGTACAGATGTGGAAAAGGATCAGCAAGGAAGAGACGAAGGCATGAAGAGAAGTACAGATGTGGAAAAGGATCAGCAAGGAAGAGACAAAGATGTGAAGAGAAGTACAGATGTGGAAAAGGATCAGCAAGGAAGAGATGAAGGCATGAAGAGAAGTACAGATGTGGACAAGGATGAGCAAGGAAGAGACGAATGCGTGAAGAGAAGTACAGATGTAGAAATGGATCAGCAAAGAAGAGACGAAGGCATGAAGAGAAGTACAGATGTGGAAAAGGATCAGCAAGGAAGAGACAAAGATGTGAAGAGAAGTACAGATGTGGAAAAGAAATGAGCAAGGAACCGACAAAGGCATGAAGAGAAGTACAGATGTGGAAAAGGATCAGCAAGGAAGAGACAAAGGTGTGAAGAGAAGTACAGATGTGGAAAAGGATCAGCAAGGAAGAGACAAAGGCGTGAAGAGAAGTACAGATGTGGAAAAGGATGAGCAAGGAAGAGAAGAACGCATGAAGAGAAGTACAGATGTGGACAAGGATGTGCAAGGAAGAGACGAAGGCGTGAAGAGAAGTACAGATGTGGAAAAGGATCAGCAAGGAAGAGACGAAGGCATGAAGAGAAGTACAGATGTTGAAAAGGATCAGCAAGGAAGAGACGAAGGCATGAAGAGAAGTACAGATGTGGAAAAGGATGAGCAAGGAAGAGATGAAGGCATGAAGAGAAGTACAGATGTTGACAAGGATGAGCAAGGAAGAGACGAAGGCATGAAGAGAAGTACAGATGTGGAAAAGGATGAGCAAGGAAGAGAAGAAGGCGTGAAGAGAAGTACATATGTGGAAAAGGATCAGCAAGGAAGAGACGATGGTGTGAAGAGAAGTGCAGATGTGGAAAAGGATCAGCAAGGAAGAGACGAAGGCATGAAGAGAAGTGCAGATGTGGAAAAGGATGAGCAAGGAAGAGATGAAGGCATGAAGAGAAGTACAGATGTGGACAAAGATGAGCAAGGAAGAGACGAAGGCATGAAGAGAAGTACAGATGTGGAAAAGGATCAGCAAGGAAGAGACGAAGGCATGAAGAGAAGTACAGATGTGGAAAAGGATGAGCAAGGAAGAGACGAAGGCATGAATGGAAGTACAGATGTGGAAAAGGATGAGCAAGGAAGAGACGAAGGCGTGAAGAGAAGTACAGATGTGGACAAGGATGAGCAAGGAAGAGACGAAGGCATGAAGAGAAGTACAGATGTGGAAAAGGATCAGCAAGGAAGAGACAAAGGCATGAAGAGAAGTACAGATGTGGAAAAGGATCAGCAAGGAAGAGATGAAGGTGTGAAGACAAGAACAGATGTGGAAAAGGATCAGCAAGGAAGAGATGAAGGCGTGAAGAGATGTACAGATGTGGAAAAGGATGAGCAAGGAAGAGATGAAGGTGTGAAGACAAGAACAGATGTGGAAAAGGATCAGCAAGGAAGAGATGAAGGCGTGAAGAGATGTACACATGTGGAAAAGGATGAGCAAGGAAGAGACAAAGGCATGAAGAGAAGTACAGATGTGGAAAAGGATGAGCAAGGAAGAGATGAAGGCATGAAGAGAAGTACAGATGTGGAAAAGGATGAGCAAGGAAGAGACAAAGTCATGAAGAGAAGTACAGATGTGGAAAAGGATGAGAAAGGAAGAGACGAAGGCATGAAGGGAAGTACAGATGTGGAAAAGGATCAGCAAGGAAGAGACGAAGGCATGAAGAGAAGTACAGATGTGGAAAAGGATGAGCAAGGAAGAGATGAAGGCATGAAGAGAAGTACAGATGTCGACAAGGATGAGCAAGGAAGAGACGAAGGCATGAAGGGAAGTACAGATGTGGAAAAGGATCAGCAAGGAAGAGACGAAGGCATGAAGAGAAGTATAGATGTGGAAAAGAATGAGTAAGGAAGAGATGAAGTCATGAAGAGAAGTACAGATGTGGACAAGGATGAGCAAGGAAGAGACGAAGGCGTGAAGAGAAGTACAGATGTGGAAAAGGATCAGCAAGGAAGAGACGAAGGCATGAAGAGAAGTACAGATGTGGAATAGGATCAGCAAGGAAGAGACGAAGGCATGAAGAGAAGTACAGATGTGGAAAATAATGAGCAAGGAAGAGATGAAGGCATGAAGAGAAGTACAGATGTGGAAAAGGATGAGCAAGGAAGAGATGAAGGCGTGAAGAGAAGTACAGATGTGGAAAAGGATCAGCAAGGAAGAGACGAAGGCATGAAGAGAAGTACAGATGTGGAAAAGGATCAGCAAGGAAGAGACAAAGATGTGAAGAGAAGTACAGATGTGGAAAAGGATCAGCAAGGAAGAGATGAAGGCGTGAAGAGAAGTACAGATGTGGAAAAGGATGAGCAAGGAAGAGATGAAGGCATGAAGAGAAGTACAGATGTGGACAAGGATGAGCAAGGAAGAGACGAATGCGTGAAGAGAAGTACAGATGTAGAAAAGGATCAGCAAAGAAGAGACGAAGGCATGAAGAGAAGTACAGATGTGGAAAAGGATCAGCAAGGAAGAGACAAAGATGTGAAGAGAAGTACAGATGTGGAAAAGAATGAGCAAGGAAGCGACAAAGGCGTGAAGAGAAGTACAGATGTGGAACAGGATCAGCAAGGAAGAGACAAAGATGTGAAGAGAAGTACAGATGTGGAAAAGGATCAGCAAGGAAGAGAAGAAGGCATGAAGAGAAGTACAGATGTGGACAAGGATGAGCAAGGAAGAGACGAAGGCGTGAAGAGAAGTACAGATGTGGAAAAGGATCAGCAAGGAAGAGACGAAGGCATGAAGAGAAGTACAGATGTTGAAAAGGATCAGCAAGGAAGAGACGAAGGCGTGAAGAGAAGTACAAATGTGGAAAAGGATGAGCAAGGAAGAGATGAAGGCATGAAGAGAAGTACAGATGTTGACAAGGATGAGCAAGGAAGAGAAGAAGGCATGAAGAGAAGTACAGATGTGGAAAAGGATGAGCAAGGAAGAGACGAAGGCGTGAAGAGAAGTACATATGTGGAAAAGGATCAGCAAGGAAGAGACGATGGCGTGAAGAGAAGTGCAGATGTGGAAAAGGATCAACAAGGAAGAGACAAAGGCGTGAAGAGAAGTGCAGATGTGGAAAAGGATGAGCAAGGAAGAGATGAAGGCATGAAGAGAAGTACAGATGTGGACAAGGATGAGTAAGGAAGAGACGAAGGCATGAAGAGAAGTACAGATGTGGAAAAGGATCAGCAAGGAAGAGACGAAGGCATGAAGAGAAGTACAGATGTGGAAAAGGATGAGCAAGGAAGAGACGAAGGCATGAAGAGAAGTACAGATGTGGAAAAGGATGAGCAAGGAAGAGACGAAGGCGTGAAGAGAAGTACAGATGTGGACAAGGATGAGCAAGGAAGAGACGAAGGCATGAAGAGAAGTACAGATGTGGAAAAGGATCAGCAAGGAAGAGACGAAGGCATGAAGAGAAGTACAGATGTGGAAAAGGATCAGCAAGGAAGAGATGAAGGTGTGAAGACAAGAACAGATGTGGAAAAGGATCAGCAAGGAAGAGATGAAGGCGTGAAGAGAAGTACAGATGTGGAAAAGGATGAGCAAGGAAGAGACAAAGGCATGAAGAGAAGTACAGATGTGGAAAAGGATGAGCAAGGAAGAGATGAAGGCATGAAGAGAAGTACAGATGTGGAAAAGGATGAGCAAGGAAGAGACAAAGTCATGAAGAGAAGTACAAATGTGGAAAAGGATCAGCAAGGAAGAGATGAAGGCGTGAAGAGAAGTACAGATGTGGAAAAGGATGAGCAAGGAAGAGATGAAGGCATGAAGAGAAGTACAGATGTGGACAAGGATGAGCAAGGAAGAGACGAATGCGTGAAGAGAAGTACAGATGTAGAAAAGGATCAGCAAAGAAGAGACGAAGGCATGAAGAGAAGTACAGATGTGGAAAAGGATCAGCAATGAAGAGACAAAGATGTGAAGAGAAGTACAGATGTGGAAAAGAATGAGCAAGGAAGCGACAAAGGCGTGAAGAGAAGTACAGATGTGGAAAAGGATCAGCAAGGAAGAGACAAAGATGTGAAGAGAAGTACAGATGTGGAAAAGGATCAGCAAGGAAGAGACAAAGGCGTGAAGAGAAGTACAGATGTGGAAAAGGATGAGCAAGGAAGAGAAGAAGGCATGAAGAGAAGTACAGATGTGGACAAGGATGAGCAAGGAAGAGACGAAGGGGTGAAGAGAAGTACAGATGCGGAAAAGGATCAGCAAGGAAGAGACGAAGGCATGAAGAGAAGTACAGATGTTGAAAAGGATCAGCAAGGAAGAGACGAAGGCGTGAAGAGAAGTACAGATGTGATAAAGGATGAGCAAGGAAGAGATGAATGCATGAAGAGAAGTACAGATGTTGACAAGGATGAGCAAGGAAGAGACGAAGGCATGAAGAGAAGTACAGATGTGGAAAAGGATGAGCAAGGAAGAGACGAAGGCGTGAAGAGAAGTACATATGTGGAAAAGGATCAGCAAGGAAGAGACGATGGCGTTAAGAGAAGTGCAGATGTGGAAAAGGATCAGCAAGGAAGAGACAAAGGCGTGAAGAGAAGTGCAGATGTGGAAAAGGATGAGCAAGGAAGAGATGAAGGCATGAAGAGAAGTACAGATGTGGACAAGGATGAGCAAGGAAGAGACGAAGGCATGAAGAGAAGTACAAATGTGGAAAAGGATCAGCAAGGAAGAGACGAAGGCATGAAGAGAAGTACAGATGTGGAAAAGGATGAGCAAGGAAGAGACGAAGGCATGAAGAGAAGTACAGATGTGGAAAAGGATGAGCAAGGAAGAGACGAAGGCGTGAAGAGAAGTACAGATGTGGACAAGGATGAGCAAGGAAGAGACGAAGGCATGAAGAGAAGTACAGATGTGGAAAAGGATCAGCAAGGAAGAGACGAAGGCATGAAGAGAAGTACAGATGTGGAAAAGGATCAGCAAGGAAGAGATGAAGGTGTGAAGACAAGAACAGATGTGGAAAAGGATCAGCAAGGAAGAGATGAAGGCGTGAAGAGAAGTACAGATGTGGAAAAGGATGAGCAAGGAAGAGATGAAGGCATGAAGAGAAGTATAGATGTGGACAAGGATGAGCAAGGAAGAGACGAAGGCATGAAGGGAAGTACAGATGTGGAAAAGGATCAGCAAGGAAGAGACGAAGGCATGAAGAGAAGTACAGATGTGGAAAAGGATGAGTAAGGAAGAGATGAAGGCATGAAGAGAAGTACAGATGTGGACAAGGATGAGCAAGGAAGAGACGAAGGCATGAAGGGAATACAGATGTGGAAAAGGATCAGCAAGGAAGAGATGAAGGCGTGAAGAGAAGTACAGATGTGGAAAAGTATGAGCAAGGAAGAGATGAAGGCATGAAGAGAAGTATAGATGTGGACAAGGATGAGCAAGGAAGAGACGAAGGCATGAAGGGAAGTACAGATGTGGAAAAGGATCAGCAAGGAAGAGACGAAGGCATGAAGAGAAGTACAGATGTGGAAAAGGATGAGTAAGGAAGAGATGAAGGCATGAAGAGAAGTACAGATGTGGACAAGGATGAGCAAGGAATAGACGAAGGCATGAAGAGAAGTAGAGATGTGGAAAAGGATCAGCAAGGAAGAGACAAAGGCGTGAAGAGAAGTACAGATGTGGAAAAGGATGAGTAAGGAAGAGATGAAGGCATGAAGAGAAGTACAGATGTGGACAAGGATGAGCACGGAAGAGACGAAGGCGTGAAGAGAAGTACAGATGTGGAAAAGGATCAGTAAGGAAGAGACGAAGGCATGAAGAGAAGTACAGATGTGGAATAGGATCAGCAAGGAAGAGACAAAGGCATGAAGAGAAGTACATATGTGGAAAAGGATGAGCAAAGAAGAGATGAAGGCATGAAGAGAAGTACAGATGTTGACAAGGATGAGCAAGGAAGAGTCGAAGGCGTGAAGAGAAGTACAGATGTGGAAAAGGATGAGCAAGGAAGAGACGAAGGCATAAAGAGAAGTACATATGTGGAAAAGGATCAGCAAGGAAGAGACGATGGCATGAAGAGAAGTACAGATGTGGAAAAGGATCTGCAAGGAAGAGACGAAGGCGTGAAGAGAAGTACAGATGTGGAAAAGGATGAGCTAGGAAGAGATGAAGGCGTGAAGAGAAGTACAGATGTGTACACGGATGAGCAAGGAACAGACGAAGGCATGAAGAGAAGTACAGATGTGGAAAAGGATCAGCAAGGAAGAGACGAAGGCATGAAGAGAAGTACAGATTTGGAAAAGGATCAGCAAGGAAGAGATGAATGCATGAAGAGAAGTACAGATGTGGAAAAGGATGAGCAAGGAAGAGACGAAGGTGTGAAGAGAAGTACAGATGTGGACAAGGATGAGCAAGGAAGAGATGAAGGCATGAAGAGAAGTACAGATGTGGAAAAGGATGAGCAAGGAAGAGACGAAGGCATGAAGAGAAGTACAGATGTGGAAAAGGATGAGCAAGGAAGAGACAAAGTCATGAAGAGAAGTACAGATGTGGAAAAGGATGAGCAAGGAAGAGACGAAGGCATGAAGAGAAGTACAGATGTGGAAAAGGATGAGCAAGAAAGAGACGAAGGCATGAAAAGAAGTCAGATGTGGAAAAGGATGAGCAAGGAAGAGACGAAGGCATGAAGAGAAGTCAGATGTGGAAAAGGATGAGCAAGGAAGAGACGAAGGCATGAAGAGAAGTACAGATGTGGAAAAGGATGAGCAAGAAAGAGACGAAGGCATGAAAAGAAGTCAGATGTGGAAAAGGATGAGCAAGGAAAAGACGAAGGCATGAAGAGAAGTACAGATGTGGTAAAGGATCAGCAAGGAAGAGACGAAGGCGTAAAGAGAAGTACAGGTGTGGAAAAGGATCAGCAAGGAAGAGACGAAGGCATGAAGAGAAGTACAGATGTGGAAAAGGATGAGCAAGGAAGAGACGAAGGCATGAAGAGAAGTACAGATGTGGAAAAGGATGAGCAAGGAAGAGACGAAAGCATGAAGAGAAGTACAGATGTGGAAAAGGATGAGCAAGAAAGAGACGAAGGCATGTAGAGAATACAGATGTGGAAAAGGATGAGCAAGGAAGAGACGAAGGCGTGAAGAGAAGTACAGATGTGGAAAAGGATGAGCAAGGAAGAGACGAAGGCATGAAGAGAAGTACAGATGTGGAAAAGGATGATCAAGGAAGAGACGAAGGCATGAAGAGAAGTACAGATGTGGAAAAGGATGAGCAAGGAAGAGATGCAGGCGTGAAGAGAAGTACAGATGTGGAAAAGGATGAGCAAGGAAGAGACGAAGGCAAATAGAGAAGTACAGATGTGGAAAAGTATCAGCAAGGAAGAGACGAAGGCATGAAGAGAAGTACAGATGTGGAAAAGGATCAGCAAGGAAGAGACTAAGGCATGAAGAGAAGTACAGATGTGATGAAAACAATCAGACAGACAGACAGAGATGAGCGTCAGTGCAGAGAAGAAGTAAGAAAAGAGACATGAGGAAATAGTTAGAGACCCAAAACCTGTTGTTTTATACCCATACCAGGGAAAACGGGGATCTTATCCTTAATGTAATAACATTAACATTTTGTCTGCAATTTGGTTACTGGCTAAATGTCCTCATACAAGCCAACAAATGGGATGAAACTAAATACAGATAAGACAGTTGTAATGGCAGCAAATAGGGAATCAGAAGAAGCCGAACAGTCGAACAGTTAACAGCTTCAGGTATCTTGGAGGGGTGGTTGAAGAGAAGGCATGTCTGAATGAGGAAGACAAAGCTAGAATCAGAGGGGCTGCAGCTGATTAGCACAGAGTGTCAGAGTAGACTGTGACAGAAGAATACAAAGAAGCTGAAAAGTAAGGTGTACAAAACGGTGGTTCGACCACTGCTATTGTATGGCACAGAAATTTAGGCAGTAAAAGCAGTCAGGGTAGCTTGTTGTCATAGAAATGAAATGCATAAGACGGGTGACAGGAGGCTCACTGGGGACCAGGTGAAGAAATTAGATAACTGGAGCAGAAGTCAAAGTATGCCCAACTGCAGAGAAGCTTGAGAAGGACATATTATAGTGGTCTGGTCACCCATCCAGGAAAAGAGAAGATAATTAGGTAAAGCTGATTTGGCAGGAATAAAAAGAAGGCAAGAAGAACTGAAGATGTGCTGTCAATAGATGGATGGATTATGAAAGAGAAGACCTGAAACAGTCAGGCATTACTCTCAAAGAAGGTAGGACAGTGTTGCGAAATTGAGAGACGTGGCAACCGCTGCCATGACAACCTAAATTCATGTAGAAATGTGAAGAAAGGGAGTTGATGCTGGTGCTGATGATGACGATGACGATGTTCAGACCAGCAGCAGGCAGCGTACTTATGATACCGTGCAGCTGGCTTCATGCAGTAATTAAACGAGAGTATCAGCCTGCTCACTGTCAACCTGCTCAGTATTCAACGTTTATGTCTGTCTGTTTGTTGCAACTGATAATTTGAAAAGTTTGTTTTTTGACTTGCGTTTTATTGCAGGGAAGCAAGCTCCTCTGCTCCCCTTGTATAGAACTTTTGACCCAATACATATATATATTTATATATATATATATATATATATATATATATATATAGATATATATATAGATATAGATATAGATATATATGGAAATCACTTTGGTCGTTTAGTCTTCTCATCAAAATACAATGTTGAATTTCAAAAATGATTTTACTCCCCAATTTCAAACCATGTTAATACCAAGGGTTTGATATTCACTTTTTTAAATATGTGACCATTGAACTGCATTTGCCATTTGAATAGTGGGAATTCCAGATTCGGTAAGTTTACTTTTGATTTTTACTCCACTTTGAAACCATACATTCAATGTGAGCGTAAATGACCAAAGTGATTTCCACATTCTGATAGTAAATTATATATATATATATATATATATATATATATATATATATATATATATATATATATATATATATATATATATAAATATATATATATATATATATATATATATATATATATATATATATAGGAACACTACTAAATCTCAAACTTTTGAAATCTCGAATTACCGAAAGACCAGAAGTGCGAAATTCAAAATCCCAATGTTGAGTTAGCGCTTCTGGTGTTGCGGTTCAAGTAAGTGTGTGTGTAAGTGTGTTTGTGAGGCGCTTTAGCGTGTGTAAGTGTGTGTTGTGACTGTGGTGTATGTGTGTGTGTGTGTGTGTGTGTGTGTGTGTGTGTGTGTGTGTATGTGTGAGGGGCATTAATGTGTGGGTGTGAGTTTGCATTGTGTGTATGTTTGTGCGATCTCGGAGTTAGAATATTAAAGTAGGGGGCACAGCCCCCCACATGGGGGGTGCACGGGGGGTTATCTTTAGTGTAGCATGGTTTGTTTAGTTATGGGGGAGGCTGAGTGTATGTTTGTGTGTGCTGTATGTATGTAGTACTTTCGCGATTTTGAATTTTGCAGTATTAACATTTCGGTAATGTGGTGTTTCGGGCTTATAGTCTTGGTATTTTGGGCTTTGGGATTTTGTAATTTCGGGATTCAGTAGTGAATCTATATAGATATATATATATATATATATAGAGAGAGAGAGATAGATAGATAGATAGATAGATAGATAGATAGATAGATAGATAGATAGATAGATAGATAGATAGATAGATGTTGCGCTCCACTATGGGAAAATGATCAAAAACTGAAGTAAAAAATGGACATTTGGAGTTATTGCCAATCATAGCAAACAAACTTTCACTTAGCACTGGATTTGTACTAGGCAATTTGAACTCACTGTCTAACTGCTGCAAAGATGATTTTTGCAGCATTATCCAATGCACGTTGTTAACCGAACTAAAGATGTTCTGTTTGATGGTAAGAAAAGGAGGTGGGCAAGACAAAGGCACTCTGTATGCAAAATATAGCTTGCAACAGCTAAGGTGCTTGTTGCTTGTTAATATTTGGGAGAGCACACAGCCCAAAGCAAAACTTTATCTAAAGTCATACTGTAAGGAGTGTCCAGGAGTGTTAAAAACTTGGCTTGCTGTACAGGGTTAAAACTGTCATCACACATTGCAGATGTAAAAGGTTGTAAGCTTACAGAATTTTTAATACTGATGCACTTGAGTTATTTATTGATTGATTGATTGATTGACATTTGATTACTGGGAAAGTCCGACTGGGTAGGGGCCCATTTTCATCAGAGGCCCAGGGAGAAAAGCTTCAAAGTATTACAAAACATTTTAAAGAACAATCATTTTACAGTGTTTAAAAAAATTATACAAAAAAACTGCAATTTAATTAATTATACCAAATTAGTCATAATATGAAAAAGTTGGTTAAGAATAGTTGCAAGTTACATGACAATGAATTAATAGTTGGAGAAATTTTAGCCACTTTATAGAGAAATTAAAGGTAAGTTAGTATAATACAAATAAAACAAAAGTGCTGTATCCGCAGTAAGGCCTCACTGCTGATGTAGCACTTTTATTTTATTTATATCATATTGCCTTTGGTTTATGTTCTGTTGTTTTTTTGCTTGGTATTTTGTTTTATTTTATTTTAAGTTAGTATAATACACACAGGAATTGCAATATGAATTAAGAGAAAATCATGCTTACAGTATATTTACAGCAAAAGTCAGGGGAGAGAAATTGATAGAAGTAAGGAAGTGAGTGTTGAAGGGAGAGTAAGGAGATGTAAGGTACAAATAGGTATTTGTTCACATTTAGGGACAGAGTTTAGCCTGCTGTTTAATAAGAACAGAGCCAACTTTTAGATAGGAAGTCTTTCAGAGTGGTTTTGAAGGATTGGGGGGGGGGGCATTGACCTGATGGATACAGGTAAAGAGTATCAGACCTTACCAACATGGTATGAGTGCACTCAATGCCCAAACAAATTTGATAGGTTTGTGGTCAGACAGGAGTTTTTGGTCAATATAAATAGTCAGTAAATAAATAACAATAAGGTGTCATTCTCTCCCTTATCTGTGATGACATCACATTCTCACATGACAAGACTTGCTAGACTGGATACAACGGCCAACAACTATAAAGTACAGCTGTGTAAAATCTTTCCATAAAAGTAGATGTCCTTCTCTTCACTGTCACACTATCTCTGTTACCAGCTTGGTGGATATGGGCATCTTGAGGCAATGTAGAAATCACCTCATGTTTACTGGCAACTAGTTAATGCTTAAACAAATGGATACGGTATCTGAGAGATGTAGTTATACAATGTCACTGGCAGGAAAGATCTCACTTAAAAGCACTGCTAATATCACTAAGGTTGTCAGTAGTACACAGGCTGCACCCATCACACACAATTCAAAGCAGAAACATAGACCTACCTATGGTAAGACACTTAAATGTAACCTTCCTAAACTCCAAAGACCTCCTAGATGAAGTATACATAACAAATACCCTCAGCAGCCCTGAATGCACTATTTCCAAACTACACCCACATCAACACATACAGCCACATCTCATGAAGCTTCTACTTCTAAGCACATAAGGCAAACCACCACACAATCCAACATTCTGGTCATTGGATACTCTATTTTGAGGCACACTGATATCCCTCTCACCAGGCTTAGTAAGGAGGAAGTCATGGACAGCTGCTTGTCAGGGGCCAGGATCCCCCACATTATGCATGCACTCAAGTCATTGGACCAAAAGTAACAAAGTGATTCAGCCATAGTCCATATGGGAGTAAATAATCTGAGACATATGAAGAGAAATATCATGGAGTTCTCAGAATGTGTGTCCCAGGCTGTATGGACATCATACAGCTCTCAGAATGTGTGTCCCTGGCTGTATGGACATCATACACCTCTCAGAATGTGTGTCCCTGGCTGTATGGACATCATACAGCTCTCAGAATGTGTGTCCCAGGCTGTATGGACATCATACAGCTCTCAGAATGTGTGTCCCAGGCTGTATGGACATCATACAGCTCTCAGAATGTGTGTCCCAGGCTGTATGGACATCATACAGCTCTCAGAATATGTGTCCCAGGCTGTATGGACAGCATACAGCTCTCAGAATGTGTGTCCCAGGCTGTATGGACATCATACAGCTCTCAGAATGTGTGTCCCAGGCTGTATGGACATCATACAGCTCTCAGAATGTGTGTCCCAGGCTGTATGGACATCATACAGCTCTCAGAATGTGTGTCCCAGGCTGTATGGACATCATACAGCTCTCAGAATGTGTGTCCCAGGCTGTATGGACATCATACAGCTCTCAGAATGTGTGTCCCAGGCTGTATGGACATCATACAGCTCTCAGAATGTGTGTCCCAGGCTGTATGGACATCATACAGCTCTCAGAATGTGTGTCCCAGGCTGTATGGACATCATACAGCTCTCAGAATGTGTGTCCCAGGCTGTATGGACATCATACAGCTCTCAGAATGTGTCCCAGGCTGTATGGACATCATACAGCTCTCAGAATGTGTGTCCCAGGCTGTATGGACATCATACAGCTCTCAGAATGTGTGTCCCAGGCTGTATGGACATCATACAGCTCTCAGAATGTGTGTCCCAGGCTGTATGGACATCATACAGCTCTCAGAATGTGTGTCCCAGGCTGTATGGACATCATACAGCTCTCAGAATGTGTGTCCCAGGCTGTATGGACATCATACAGCTCTCAGAATGTGTGTCCCAGGCTGTATGGACATCATACAGCTCTCAGAATGTGTGTCCCAGGCTGTATGGACATCATACAGCTCTCAGAATGTGTGTCCCAGGCTGTATGGACATCATACAGCTCTCAGAATGTGTGTCCCAGGCTGTATGGACATCATACAGCTCTCAGAATGTGTGTCCCAGGCTGTATGGACATCATACAGCTCTCAGAATGTGTGTCCCAGGCTGTATGGACATCATACAGCTCTCAGAATGTGTCCCAGGCTGTATGGACATCATACAGCTCTCAGAATGTGTGTCCCAGGCTGTATGGACATCATACAGCTCTCAGAATGTGTGTCCCAGGCTGTATGGACATCATACAGCTCTCAGAATGTGTGTCCCAGGCTGTATGGACATCATACAGCTCTCAGAATGTGTGTCCCAGGCTGTATGGACATCATACAGCTCTCAGAATGTGTGTCCCAGGCTGTATGGACATCATACAGCTCTCAGAATGTGTGTCCCAGGCTGTATGGACATCATACAGCTCTCAGAATGTGTCCCAGGCTGTATGGACATCATACAGCTCTCAGAATGTGTGTCCCAGGCTGTATGGACATCATACAGCTCTCAGAATGTGTGTCCCAGGCTGTATGGACATCATACAGCTCTCAGAATGTGTGTCCCAGGCTGTATGGACATCATACAGCTCTCAGAATGTGTGTCCCAGGCTGTATGGACATCATACAGCTCTCAGAATGTGTGTCCCAGGCTGTATGGACATCATACAGCTCTCAGAATGTGTGTCCCAGGCTGTATGGACATCATACAGCTCTCAGAATGTGTGTCCCAGGCTGTATGGACATCATACAGCTCTCAGAATGTGTGTCCCAGGCTGTATGGACATCATACAGCTCTCAGAATGTGTGTCCCAGGCTGTATGGACATCATACAGCTCTCAGAATGTGTGTCCCAGGCTGTATGGACATCATACAGCTCTCAGAATGTGTGTCCCAGGCTGTATGGACATCATACAGCTCTCAGAATGTGTGTCCCAGGCTGTATGGACATCATACAGCTCTCAGAATGTGTGTCCCAGGCTGTATGGACATCATACAGCTCTCAGAATGTGTGTCCCAGGCTGTATGGACATCATACAGCTCTCAGAATGTGTGTCCCAGGCTGTATGGACATCATACAGCTCTCAGAATGTGTGTCCCAGGCTGTATGGACATCATACAGCTCTCAGAATGTGTGTCCCAGGCTGTATGGACATCATACAGCTCTCAGAATGTGTGTCCCAGGCTGTATGGACATCATACAGCTCTCAGAATGTGTGTCCCAGGCTGTATGGACATCATACAGCTCTCAGAATGTGTGTCCCAGGCTGTATGGACATCATACAGCTCTCAGAATGTGTGTCCCAGGCTGTATGGACATCATACAGCTCTCAGAATGTGTGTCCCAGGCTGTATGGACATCATACAGCTCTCAGAATGTGTGTCCCAGGCTGTATGGACATCATACAGCTCTCAGAATGTGTGTCCCAGGCTGTATGGACATCATACAGCTCTCAGAATGTGTGTCCCAGGCTGTATGGACATCATACAGCTCTCAGAATGTGTGTCCCAGGCTGTATGGACATCATACAGCTCTCAGAATGTGTGTCCCAGGCTGTATGGACATCATACAGCTCTCAGAATGTGTGTCCCAGGCTGTATGGACATCATACAGCTCTCAGAATGTGTGTCCCAGGCTGTATGGACATCATACAGCTCTCAGAATGTGTGTCCCAGGCTGTATGGACATCATACAGCTCTCAGAATGTGTGTCCCAGGCTGTATGGACATCATACAGCTCTCAGAATGTGTGTCCCAGGCTGTATGGACATCATACAGCTCTCAGAATGTGTGTCCCAGGCTGTATGGACATCATACAGCTCTCAGAATGTGTGTCCCAGGCTGTATGGACATCATACAGCTCTCAGAATGTGTGTCCCAGGCTGTATGGACATCATACAGCTCTCAGAATGTGTGTCCCAGGCTGTATGGACATCATACAGCTCTCAGAATGTGTGTCCCAGGCTGTATGGACATCATACAGCTCTCAGAATGTGTGTCCCAGGCTGTATGGACATCATGGAGCTCTCAGAATGTGTGTCCCAGGCTGTATGGACATCATACAGCTCTCAGAATGTGTGTCCCAGGCTGTATGGACATCATACAGCTCTCAGAATGTGTGTCCCAGGCTGTATGGACATCATACAGCTCTCAGAATGTGTGTCCCAGGCTGTATGGACATCATACAGCTCTCAGAATGTGTGTCCCAGGCTGTATGGACATCATACAGCTCTCAGAATGTGTGTCCCAGGCTGTATGGACATCATACAGCTCTCAGAATGTGTGTCCCAGGCTGTATGGACATCATACAGCTCTCAGAATGTGTGTCCCAGGCTGTATGGACATCATACAGCTCTCAGAATGTGTGTCCCAGGCTGTATGGACATCATACAGCTCTCAGAATGTGTGTCCCAGGCTGTATGGACATCATACAGCTCTCAGAATGTGTGTCCCAGGCTGTATGGACATCATACAGCTCTCAGAATGTGTGTCCCAGGCTGTATGGACATCATACAGCTCTCAGAATGTGTGTCCCAGGCTGTATGGACATCATACAGCTCTCAGAATGTGTGTCCCAGGCTGTATGGACATCATACAGCTCTCAGAATGTGTGTCCCAGGCTGTATGGACATCATACAGCTCTCAGAATGTGTGTCCCAGGCTGTATGGACATCATACAGCTCTCAGAATGTGTGTCCCAGGCTGTATTAACATTTCGGTAATGTGGTGTTTCGGGCTTATAGTCTTGGTATTTTGGGCTTTGGGATTTTGTAATTTCGGGATTCAGTAGTGAATCTATATAGATATATATATATATATATGTATATATATATATATATATATGGAGAGAGAGAGAGAGAGAGATAGATAGATAGATAGATAGATAGATAGATAGATAGATAGATAGATAGATAGATAGATAGATAGATAGATGTTGCGCTCCACTATGGGAAAATGATCAAAAACTGAAGTAAAAAATGGACATTTGGAGTTATTGCCAATCATAGCAAACAAACTTTCACTTAGCACTGGATTTGTACTAGGCAATTTGAACTCAGTGTCTAACTGCTGCAAAGATGATTTTTGCAGCATTATCCAATGCACATTGTTAACCGAACTAAAGATGTTCTGTTTGATGGTAAGAAAAGGAGGTGGGCAAGACAAAGGCACTCTGTATGCAAAATATAGCTTGCAACAGCTAAGGTGCTTGTTGCTTGTTAATATTTGGGAGAGCACACAGCCCAAAGCAAAACTTTATCTAAAGTCATACTGTAAGGAGTGTCCAGGAGTGTTAAAAACTTGGCTTGCTGTACAGGGTTAAAACTGTCATCACACATTGCAGATATAAAAGGTTGTAAGCTTACAGAATTTTTAATACTGATGCACTGGAGTTATTTATTGATTGATTGATTGATTGACATTTGATTACTGGGAAAGTCCGACTGGGTAGGGGCCCATTTTCATCAGAGGCCCAGGGAGAAAAGCTTCAAAGTATTACAAAACATTTTAAAGAACAATCATTTTGCAGTGTTTAAAAAAATTATACAAAAAAACTGCAATTTAATTAATTATACCAAATTAGTCATAATATGAAAAAGTTGGTTAAGAATAGTTGCAAGTTACATGACAATGAATTAATAGTTGGAGAAATTTTAGCCACTTTATAGAGAAATTAAAGGTAAGTTAGTATAATACAAATAAAACAAAAGTGCTGTATCCGCAGTAAGGCCTCACTGCTGATGTAGCACTTTTATTTTATTTATATCATATTGCCTTTGGTTTATGTTCTGTTGTTTTTTTGCTTGGTATTTTGTTTTATTTTATTTTAAGTTAGTATAATACACACAGGAATTGCAATATGAATTAAGAGAAAATCATGCTTACAGTATATTTACAGCAAAAGTCAGGGGAGAGAAATTGATAGAAGTAAGGAAGTGAGTGTTGAAGGGAGAGTAAGGAGATGTAAGGTACAAATAGGTATTTGTTCACATTTAGGGACAGAGTTTAGCCTGCTGTTTAATAAGAACAGAGCCAACTTTTAGATAGGAAGTCTTTCAGAGTGGTTTTGAAGGATTGGGGGGGGGGGGCATTGACCTGATGGATACAGGTAAAGAGTATCAGACCTTACCAACATGGTATGAGTGCACTCAATGCCCAAACAAATTTGATAGGTTTGTGGTCAGACAGGAGTTTTTGGTCAATATAAATAGTCAGTAAATAAATAACAATAAGGTGTCATTCTCTCCCTTATCTGTGATGACATCACATTCTCACATGACAAGACTTGCTAGACTGGATACAACGGCCAACAACTATAAAGTACAGCTGTGTAAAATCTTTCCATAAAAGTAGATGTCCTTCTCTTCACTGTCACACTATCTCTGTTACCAGCTTGGTGGATATGGGCATCTTGAGGCAATGTAGAAATCACCTCATGTTTACTGGCAACTAGTTAATGCCTCATGTTATG
>NC_056743.1:1907490410-1907632910 GCF_019279795.1 Protopterus annectens
ATCTGTTAAACTGCCGGATGGTGGACGCCACCATTCGAAGACGGCACCGAGTTAAGTGCACCCACCAAAATGCCCTTTAGTGAGCGATAATCTGGAGGGGTTGAGGTTGATCCCACTGATGACGGACACCCGCTCTTTGAAATAAAGTAAGTAAATCAGTAGTTTCACCTGTCCACACGGTGGACACCGTAAAACCCAGACCCCTGAGAGTTAAGTGCAGCCGACCTGCCAAACGATGCCAATCGAAGCAGCCGAGGGGTTGAGCAGGGTTTGCTCAATTAACTATACTCCCACTGACCTTTTCCCTGACCCTAAGAAACCGAAAGGGGAAATACAACCTTTTCAGCTCTGCCATGAGTAAACCTTGAAAACCTCCTTGAATCTGCATGATCTGACTTGGCTAGCTTCAAAACAGCCCAATCTGGCAGTGTCAGACTTGAAGCTCTGAGTTTCTCACATGAAAATAGGGAAAATTCAAAAACAAAATCTGCGCACGTTTGACCCCGCCATTCGCAAACCGACGCTAGTTCAGCGCGCAGCTGATGGTATGTTTCTCGCATCGAAGGGTCGCAAGTGTTGAGGAGGGTCTCTCCGCTTAACCGAGCCCTACTGAATGGACACTATTCCCATAACCCTAACCCTAACCCTAACCCCTAACCCTAACCCTAACCCTAACCCTAACCTGTCCACACGGTGGACGCCGTAAAACCCAGACCCCCGAGAGTTAAGTGCAGCCGACCTGCCAGACGATGCCAATTGAAGCAGCTGAGGGGTTGAGCAAGGTCTGCTCACTTAACTATACTCCCACTGACCTTTTCCCTGACCCTAAGAAACCGAAAGGGGAAATACAACCTTTTCAGCTCTGCCATGAGTAAACCTTGCAAACCACCTTGAATCTGCATGATCTTACTTGGCTAGCTTCAAAACAGCCCAATCTGGCAGTGTCAGACTTGAAGTTCTGAGTTTCTCACATGAAAATAGGGAAAATTCAAAAACAAAATCTGCGCGGTTGACCCGTGTCGCAAACCGGCGCTAGTTAACCGCGCAGCTGATGGTATGTTTCTCGCATCAAAGGGGCGCAAGTGTTGAGGAGGGTCTCTGCGCTTAACCGAGCCCTCCTGAATGGACACTATTCCCATAACTCTAACCCTAACCCTAACCTTTTCCCTGACCCTAAGAAACCGAAAGGGGAAATACAACATTTTCAGCTCTGCCATGAGTAAACCTTGAAAACCTCCTTGAATCTGCATGATCTGACTTGGCTAGCTTCAAAACAGCCCAATCTGGCAGTGTCAGACTTGAAGCTCTGAGTTTCTCACATGAAAATAGGGAAAATTCAAAAACAAAATCTGCGCACGGTTAACCCCGCCATTCGCAAACCGACGCTAGTTAAGCGCGCAGCTGATGGTATGTTTCTCGCATCGAAGGGGTGCAAGTGTTGAGGAGGGTCACTGCACTTAACCGAGCCCTCCTGAATGGACACTATTCCTATAACTCTAAGATTCACAGTATAGACTCACGTATTTCCGCCACCGCTGCTCGAAGACCGAAGGGAGTTAAGTGCACCTGCTCACATATGTTACTTCCTCCGATAGGGTGGACAATCTGATGGGGGTCCCGGAATGTCACCTCACCCCTATCCCCTAATAATCAGCATATCTGTTAAACTGCCGGACGGTGGACGCCACCATTCGAAGACGGCACCGAATTAAGTGGGCCCACCAAAATGCCCTTTAGGGAGCGATCGTCTGGAGGGGTTGAGGTTAATCCCACTGATGACGGACACCCGCTCTTTGAAGTAAAGTAAGTAAATCAGTAGTTTCACCTCTCCACACGGTGGACACCGTAAAGCCCAGACCCCCGAGAGTTAAGTGCAGCCGACCTGCCAAACAATGCCAATCGAAGCAGCCAAGGGGTTGAGCAAGGTCTGCTCAATTAACTATACTCCCACTGACCTTTTCCCTGACCCTAAGAAACCGAAAGGGGAAATACAACCTCTTCAGCTCTGCCATGAGTAAACCTTGAAAACCTCCTTGAATCTACATGATCTGACTTGGCTAGCTTCAAAACAGCCCAATCGGGCAGTGTCAGACTTGAAGCTCTGAGTTTCTCACATGAAAATAGGGAAAATTCAAAAACAAAATCTGCGCACGGTTGAACCGGCGTTCGCAAACCGACACTAGTTAAGCACGCAGCTGATGGTATGTTTCTCACATCGAAGGGGCGCAAGTGTTGAGGAGGGTCTCTGCGCTTAACCGAGCCCTCCTGAATGGACACTATTCCCATAACTCGAACCCTAACCCTAACCCTATCTCTAACCCTAAACTTAATGTCATTGGCCTAACGCTAATACCCTAACCCCGATCCTGACCCTAACCTTAATGTCGACCCTTACACTTACCCCAACCCCTACCCCTAAACACATTCAAAGGTACAACAAAAAATTTCTACTTAGCTTATTTTGAGTGCCTATTATTTTACTGTATCATCTGAAACTGAATACTTTCACTGTAATTTTATGTCCTGCCACCATATTGCTTAGTTCTGTTGGCATGCATTATTAAGTAGCAACCAATAGCTGGAAAACTGTACTGGTAATGAATTACTCTGCATTATGTGAACTTAAGATGGCAATAGACAGAATTTCATATTATGGAATAGAGTGACTTTCTTATTAGTTATCATTGCTTGTTCCTTAACTAATTTATTTGATTAGGTACTTCAATTGTGGTATTTCCTTGTCTGTCTTATTTCCACTTATTTATTTCACCTACCCCCTTTTCTGGCTTCATATTAACATCTCTCTCTCCCCCTTACAGTCCTTCAAACACATTCAAAAGTCCAACAAGAACAAAACAAAAAAAACTGAAGCAACTGGCTGCATACAAGAACATGGAGAGGGGAACCCCGTACAAACCAGTAAAAGCTACTTCAAGTTCTACTTTTATGAATAGACTGTGAGCAGTTCCCTTAAACACATTCAAAGGTCCAACAAAAAAAAAAACTGAAGCAACTGCCTGCATACAAGAACACAGAGAGCAGAACCCCATACAAACCAATAAAGGCTACTGCAACTTCTACTTTTATCAACAGACTGTAAGGAGTTCCATTAAACACAATCAAAGCTCCAACAAAAACAAAACAAAAAACTGAAGCAACTGCCTGCATACAAGAACACAGAGAGTGGAACCCCATACAAACCAGTAAAAGCTACTGCAAGTTCTACTTTTACCAACAGCCTGTGAGCAGTGCAGGTCTATTATAATCTTCTCTGTGTGATACTCCTACTCATTCTTCTGCTGTGCACACTACTGGACCCCCTCTTTTCCTCCCATTTACTGTAACAAATATACACATTTTTCCAAAGCTTCGCATTTATTTTATATTCTTATATTTTATTTATCTTGTATATCACATTTATTTTATATTCTTATATTTTATTTTCCTGTTTATTGTAACAAATATATACAGTTTCCCAAAGCTTTACATTTATTTTATATTCCACTTCCCTGATGCTCTACTAAATCTGCTTTTGAATTCACATAGATAAACAACCACCTTTAGGTACTGACATGGCTTAGCTGGTTGATTATTTTTCTCTTCTCACAGCTTTCTCCAAATCCTGGTATATAAACACCCCCCCTTTCTTGTCTTCTAACATAATTCTAGTGTAAGTTTCAACTTGACTTAGACTGATTTTATTCAACAGCTTACTAGAACACCTTGCTCTCACTGTTTTTAAATTAAGTGTACAGCTTCAGTTGTAAAATATCTATATTGTCTTGGTCATTTTCTATTTAGTGTGCAGAAGTAGGTTTAATTACTTTAATGAAGTAATGAACTTTTACTGTTAAACTTGCTGCAATTTACTGTTTACAATTTGGAAATACACTGTTTCAGATGGACTTAGTCTGATTTTGTTAAAAAGCTTACTAGAATACATTGCTGCTACTGCTTTTAAATTTTTACTGAGTGCTCTCATCGGTATTCAGTCGCTGTGCTGTTTCAACCTGTGTTACATTTTACTACTTATCTTATTTTGAGTGCCTATTCTTTTCCTGTCTCCTGTGGAAATGGATTGATTTTACTGTAATTTTATTTCCTGCCACCATGTTGCTCAGTTCTGTTGGCATGCATTACTAAGTAGCAACAAATAGCTGGAAAAGTGTACTGGCAATGAATTACTCTGCATTCTGTGAACTTAACATGGCAATAGACTGAATTTCATATTACTGAACAGTGTAACTTTCTTATTAATTATCATGGCTTGTTCCTTAACTAATGTTTTTGATAAAGTACTACTTAGCTGAGCTACTTAAATTATAGTATTTACTTGTCTGTCTCTTATTTCCACTTATTTACATCACCTACCCCCTTTTCTGGCTTAATATTAACATCTCTCTCTCTGTCCTCTTAAAGTCCCTTAAACACATTCAAAGATCCAACAAAAACAAAAAAAAAAACCTGAAGCAACTCCCATGCAAACAAGAACACGGAGAGCGGAACCCCATACAAATCAATAAAAACTACAGCAAGTTCTACCTTTATCAACAGACTGTGAGCAGTGCAGGTCTGTTATAATCTTCTCTCTGTGATACTCCTACTGATTCTTCTGTGCACACTACTGCCCCACCTTTTCATCCCAATTACTGTAACAAATATATACATTTTTCGAAAACTCTACTCTGAGACAACCCTGCAAAATAGCCCTGATTCTGCATAATCTGACTTTGCTGGATCACACAGCCTTGCAAACAGCCCAATCTGGCAGTCTCAAACTTGCACCAGTCAGCTTCTGACCTAAGAATAGGGAAAAATCAAGGAAAACCATTGGTGCATGTTTCACCGCGCCATTCGCAAACCGTCAATAATTACGTGCACAACTGATGGTATGTTTCTCACATCAAAGGGGCACAAGTGTTGAGCAGGGTCTTGGCAATTAACCGGGCCCTGCTAAATGGACACTATTCCCATAATTCTAACCCCAAACCCTCACCCTAACCATCCCCCTAACCCTCACCATAACCAAACCCTTACCCTAACCCTATTACCCCAACCCCAACTTTAACCCTAACCCTAATGTCCCTAACCCTAACTTCATTGTGGCGCGAGTGTTGAGGAGGGACTCTGCCCTTAACCGGGCCCTCCTGAATGGACACTATTCCCATAACTCTAACCCTAACGTTACTTCCACCGATAGGGTGGACAATCTGACGGGGGTCCTGGAATGTCACCTCACCCCTATCCCCTAATAATCAGCGTATCTGTTAAACTGCCGGACGGTGGACGCCACCATTCGAAGACGGCACCGAGTTAAGTGCGCCCACCAAATTGACGTTTAGGAAGCAAACGTCCGGAGGGGTTGAGGTGGATCCCACTGATGAAGGTCACCTGTCTTTGAAATAAAGTAAGCAAATCAGTAGTTTCACCTATCCACACGGTGGACGCTGTAAAACCCAGACCCCCGAGAGATAAGTGCAGCCGACGTGCCAAACGATGCCAATCGAAGCAGCCGAGGGGTTGAGCAAGGTCAGCTCAATTAACTATGCTCCCACTGACCTTTTCCCTGACCCTAAGAAACCGAAAGGGGAAATACAACCTTTTTAGCTCTGCCATGAGTAAACCTTGCAAACCACCTTGAATCTGCATGATCTTACTTGGCTAGCTTCAAAACAGCCCAATCTGGCAGTGTCAGACTTGAAGCTCTGAGTTTCTCACATGAAAATAGGGAAAATTCAAAAACAAAATCTGCGCACGGTTGACCCCGCCGTTCGCAAACCGACGCTAGTTAAGCGCGCAGCTGATGGTATGTTTCTCGCATCGAATGGGCACAAGTGTTGAGGAGGGTCTCTGTGCTTAACCGAGCCCTCCTGAATGGACACTATTCCCATAACTGTAAGATTCACAGTATAGACTCACGTATTTCCGCCCCCGCTGCTCGAAGACCGTAGGGAGTTAAGTGCACCTGCTCACATATGTTACTTCCTCTGATAGGCTGGATGATCTGACGGGGGTCCCGGAATGTCACCTCACCCCTATGCCCTAATAATCAGCGTATCTGTTAAACTGCCGAACGGTGGACACCACCATTTGAAGACGGCACCGAGTTAAGTGGGCCCACCAAAATGCCATTTAGGGAGCGATCATCTGGAGGGGTTGAGGTTGATCCCACTGATGATGGAGACCCCCTCTTTGAAATAAAGTAAGTAAATCAGTAGTTTCACCTGTCCACATGGTGGACGCCGTAAAACCCAGACCCCCGAGAGTTAAGTGCAGCCGACCTGCCAAACGATGCCAATCGAAGCAGCCGAGGGGTTGAGCAAGGTCTGCTCAATTAACTATACTCCCACTGACCTTTTCCCTGACCCTAAGAAACCGAAAGGGGAAATACAACCTTTTCAGCTCTGCCATGAGTAAACCTAGCAAACCTCCTTGAATCTGCATGATCTGACTTGGCTAGCTTCAAAACAGCCCAATCTGGCAGTGTCAGACTTGAAGCTCTGAGTTTCTCACATGAAAATAGGGAAAATTCAAAACAAAATCTGCGCACGGTTGACCCCGCCGTTCGCAAACCGACGCTAGTTAAGCGCAGCTGATGGTATGTTTCTCGAAGCGCAAGTGTTGAGGAGGGTCTCTGTGCTTAACCGAGCCCTCCTGAATGGACACTATTCCCATAACTCTAACCCCTAACCCTAACCTTTTCAGCTCTGCCATGAGTAAACCTTGAAAACCTCCTTGAATCTGCATGCATTAGGCCATGCCCATTTTCAAGATGGCGGCCGTTGTGGAGGTTCCTGCTGCAGCAGCAGCTTCTGTTTGTGCTGTTTCAGTTTTTGGTTCTGCTATTTCGACTTCTGAGGGTTCTGTGGATACTACAGCTATTGTGGAAAGTACATCGGTGTCAGATGCTGCACTTATTGGTGTACAACAAGGTGAAAATGCTGTTTCCAGTTTGTCTCTTTCAGATGCTCAGGTTGCTGCTTCCCTGTCATGGAGAGAGGCTGCTGAAGATTTTCCACCTCCTGCCGGTTCTTTGGCAGCTGGTATGTTGCAACAACCTTCTAGTATTAATGTTTCTGTGACTAGAACTACTGGTTTGCCTAGCACTACAATTTCTGAGGGTGCTAGTTTTTCTGGCACTGCTAAAAAGTTTAAAACTGCTGTTGGGACTGCTTCTCCTGTTTATGCTGCAGTATCTGCTGCTTCTTCTGGGAGACATACTACTGCTACTGGCAGGCCTTTCCGGCCTGATGTGTCTAGGCCTTTGACTGCTTTTCCTGTCTCGGCAGCTGCTAAGGAGGCTGCTTCTGTTGCTGTTGCTGATGCAGTGGATCATACTCGGAAGTCGTTTGCTTCTGCAGTGGGACAGCCTTCGCGGTTTACTCAGCGACCTTTTGTTCGTATAAAAACTGTGAGTAATGCTTCCTTGGACTTACAACATTTATGGGATGGGGTTCTGGCTCCGGCTGGAGTGCACTTAAAAGATATCAGTGGGTATGTGCTGTGGGGTACTGAACCCTATGTTGACTTTTATTTTGACTCCTCTGCTGTTGCTCTACATTTTTCCTCTGTCTTTCTAAATAACAGACAGAGGGCTCCTTGGAACCTGTATAGCATTTCTGATGTGGATGTTCGATTGAAGAAGAAAATTCGTTTGAATTTTCGGACCATTTATATCTCGGACAGTGATGTAAAAGCATATTTGTTGCAGTTTTGTTCTGTGGTCCATTCTGTTACAAAGACTACTTCTAAGATACTGCCTGGTGTTTGGGATGGGGGATGGGAGGCGTGGGTTACCATGTCTGCTTCTTCTGAAGGCATCAAGCACATACCAGGTGTCTGTTTTGTTTCCGGGCAGAGGGGCATAGTCCGTTATGTGGGACAACCCCGCTTTTGCTTTTACTGTGGGGATTTCTCTCACGTTGTTTCAGCATGCCCCCTCAAGAAATGTTCAAAGTGTGGTTCCACCTCCCATTTTTCAAGGGCTTGTCCGCATCATTGTTCACAGTGTGAGGGGCCACATCACTGGAATGAATGCCCCCTGGTATTTCCCACAGCTGTTCCTCCAGCTCCTCCGGTGCCTTCAGTACCTGCACCTGTTCCTCCAGTTAGCTCTGCTCAGCCTTCTGTTTCTGTGGTTTTACCTTCAGAGGTCCCTTCAGCGGATGGCAATGTCGTGCCTGCTACTGTTCTTCCACCAGGGCAGGTGTCCCAACCAGTGATTTCCAGTTCTGCAGAGCCTCCTGCTGTTGCTAAGTCCTTGTCTACGGATCTTGCCTCAACTCCTTTGCCGGACGTGGCCCGTCCTTTGCCTGCTATGACTTCTGCATCTCTTTCTTCTGGCACTGCTGTCCTGCTTTTGCCTGATGCTACCATTGCAAATGATTCCTCAGTCTCGGCTGCTGTGGTCGTGCACAACCATGGGAGTCAGTTGGATCTGTCTGTGTCTCATCCCATTTCTTCTGACCAAGATATGTCCGATGATTGTGAGGTTGTTCCTCTCACATCTCTGCCTGCTTCTCCTGTGGTATCAGATGACGATATGGTTCTGGATGATCAAGAGTCCATAGTTTCTGTTTCACCGTCTCTGCCTCCTCCTCCTCCTCCTGAGCCTGATCCTGGCTCTCAGCAGACTGTGAAAGGGACTAAGGATAAACCGAAGCGGACAAGACATTCACGGATATGATGATGGTTGATCCCTTTACAGTGGCTTTTTGTAATATTAACTCTATGGTCTCTGCTAAACGAAGGCTTCACATTTATGACTGGGCTCGTACCTTGCAGTCTGATTTACTTTGTTTGATTGACACTGGACTTGTGTCTGAGGAGGCTCAGGCTCAGTGGACTACTCTGTGGGGGGGCTCAGTTGTTTGGTCTCTGGGTGGGGATCGTAACTCAGGTCTGGTGTTAATGTTTAATTCTCAATTGTTTGTTGTGAGGGATGTAATGCACGTTATTCCAGGGAGGGTTTTGATTGTTGATTTTTCTTTTGGACACGTTATTTTACGTACTGTGTTTCTTTATGCTTTTTCCATACATTCAGATAGGAATGCCCTTTTTACGTTGTTGGCTCCTTATTTACTTGGGGACCATCCTCTTATTGTGTGTGGGGATTTTAATTTACATTTGTTGGAAGGGCCTACCAGTATTCATCCTGATGTCAGGCATTGTTTAAAAGTGTTGCGGAGTGCCATGTTGGTTATGGGACCTATGCCTGCTTTCACTTACCATAGGGGAACTACGACCACTGCTATAGACTTTTGCTGGCATAATTCTTCCTTACAATGTGTTTCTTCAGCCTCATTTTTGGCTGAGTTTACGGATCACTTACTGATGTCTTACACATTTGGTGCTGATATCTCTCGTATGAGAGGAAAGGGGTACCCACGTCTGCATAGTGTATATTTGAAGAAGGAAAGGTGGCAACTTGTTTCTGCTGACCTTTGGTACTCCCATTTGTCTTTGTTTCCCCTTTATGACTCAGTTTCTGCTTGGTGGGGGGACTATAAGGAAAAGGTGCGCTCTGCGTACTTTTCCTTTGTCAAGTCCTTTCATTCAGAAGTGAAAGAGGCCACGGCTGCCACCTTTCATCGCTTCCAATTTCTTCGGAATACAGACATCCCTGCAGCTCTGCAACAGCTGCAAGAACTAAAATCTTTACACCAAGCGAGGGTTCACACTAAGTTGTATAACCTGGCTCATGCCCTTAAAGGCAGTGCAGAGGAGTTTTTGCCATACCTTGGTAAAAAGGCGATGCATACCCGTTCATTTATTCGTTGTTTGAGAGGTAGCTCTGGCATTTTGTATAATGATAAACATGGTATATTATCAGTAGTGGCAGAATTTTTGCACCAGTGGTATGGGGGCATTCCGGGTTCTGCTTCTGATTGGCAGATTCCGGCTGTGTCTTCTGCATTGGCACACAGTTTAGATGCGGATGTTACCATAGCTGAACTACGTGAGGCTTTACGTCTCTTTGCACGGTCTGATACAGTGCCTGGGGTAGACGGCATACCATATGTATTTTATCTCCAGTTTACTGATGTTCAACTGCAGTTTCTAGTGTTGTTGTTCAATGAATGGTTGCATTCAGGTGTACAGGACCCTCAGTTTTTGCGAGTGGCTTTACATTTCTTGTGGAAAAAAGGGGACCGTTCAGATCTTTCCAATTGGAGGCCCATCGCACTTTGCAATTGTGACTATAAATTGTTCACTAAAGTTCTGCAATTGCGTCTTAAGGTGCAGCTACATCATATATTGCCTGCAGGTTGTTTTGGTATCTCTGAAAAGCCGATCTGGGACCTATTGCTACTTTTTAAGTGTGTGACTAAGGATATCATGTTGTCTCCTGGGGCAATCTTGGCGTCTTGTGATATTGCAAAAGCATTTGATAGCATCTCACATTCGGTCTTGAATGATATTTTGGATAATTTTGGTTTTGGTCCTATTTTTCGTGGATGCATTCAGTCTATTCAGGGGGGCACCACGATTGTCCCGGTGGTTAATGGGTGGCAGGGGGCTCCTGTGGCCATGCGCAATGGGATTCGCCAAGGTTGCCCCTTGAGTAGCTACCTGCTTGCTTTGGTTATTGGTGCAGTTTTTTATAGGTTTAATGCACTCACTGGTATGACGTCTCACTCCTTTTCCTGTGCTGGGGTGATGATTCCCCATTTAGTTGCGTACGCAGATGATGTTTCCTTTTTTGCAGAAAATTTGTTAGTTTTTCAGAACCTCTTCCATGGGGTTTTGGTTCCACTTTTTCAGCAGGTGGGCTGGCGTTTGAATCTCTCTAAGTCTGTGGTTTTTTCCAAAGTGGAACTGTCCTCTTTGGATACTGGGGGCATCCCTTCCACCACTGTTGGGCTTCACATCTTGGGGGTACCATTTGGTACGCTGCCCTTTGTGAGTGCTAGTTGTAAGACAGTGTTGCAGAAAGCTGTTGCAGGCTTGCCTTTTTGGTCTTCTTTTCATTTATCATACAGAAAGAAAGTGTATATCCTGACTACTTTTCTTTTAGCAAAGTTGCTTTATGTGTTTTCTGTATATTTTTTTCCCATTGCATGGACACAGGCTTTGATAAAACCGTATTTTATGTTTTTTTGGAGGGCTAATATACAGCCTGTCCGTAGGGGAATTTTGTTTGCTCCTCCAACTAAAGGGGGATGTTCTCTGAAACACCGATAGTTTTTTTACATCTGTTGTTTCTTTACAGGGTGTTTGCACATCTTCGAGCTGAAGTTCCCTCCTTGCTCTCAGCCTTGTTATTGGCTCAGGATGCCGGGTTTTGGCATTCGTGTTTGAATGGGAAAAGGCCTCTGGGTGCTTTGTCCACCGAACATCGTGATGTCCGTTTAATCCTCTTTCGGTACAGGTTGCATGACTTTGCTTTGTCTTTATCTAGACAACAGTGGTATGAGCTTGTTCTCCTGCGGCATTTTTACATTAATGGCTTTGAACATTACCCTCCCTTTCGTCTCCATGGTATTAGGCAGAGGCGTTTGTTTCTCTCGTGTGTGCCTCACTGGCACGACTTCCTTTGGAGGTGTGCCTTGAATAAATTGCCTGTACTAGCAAACTATAGGAGTCGTTTACGGGTACTTGATACCTGTTTCCATGGCTGTCCTGAAATTGAAACGGCTGGCCATGTCTTCTTCACTTGTTCCAGGAGTGCGGGATTTTGGACAGCATTTCAGGCTGTCTTTTCTGTTCCCTTTTTGTTTCCCCTTAATCTGGAGAAGTGCCTCTATGGGAACTACCAGGTTTTTTGGACGCCTGCTTTAAGGCGCACTGATTTTGTTTTAGTATCTGCCTTGTACCTCTTGTGGACAGCTAGGTGCGTCGAGCAACGCACCAATCACTGTATACCAGTGCCCCTTCTGATTTCCAGATTAAAGTGTTGGCTCACGCATAAAGGTTATACAGATATGTTTTTGCCTTGAGATTTTCATTGTTGTTTGATGGTTGTATTTTTGCTGTGATTCAACAGCTGATTTCTTTTGTTGTTTTATTACTGTGATGTAACAGTTGCTGTTTGCATTTTTTTGTATCATTTTCTTTTCTGTTATTTTTGCTGTTATTTTTTATTTACTATTGTGGTTAACAGTGATTTATTTTACCTTTTACTGTATTGTCTTCTTTTTAATAAACATGGTTGAATCTGCCTGCATTATGCCATTCCCATTTTCAAGATGGCGGCCGTTGTGGAGGTTCCTGCTGCATCATCAGCTTCTGTTTGTGCTGTTCCAGTTTTTGGTTCTGCTATTTCGACTTGTATGGATTCTATGGATACTATAGCTATTGTGGAAAGTACATCGGTGTTGGATGCTGCACTTATTGGTGTATAACAAGGTGAAAATGCTGCTTCCAGTTTGTCTCTTTCAGATGCTCAAGTTGCTGCTTCCCTGTCATGGAGTGAGACTGCTGAAGATTTTCCACCTCCTGCCGGTTCTTTGGCAGCTGGTATGTTGCAACACACTTCTGGTGTTAATGTTTCTGTGACTGGAACTACTGGTTTGCCTAGTACTACAGTTTCTGAGGGTGCTAGTTTTTCTGGCACTGTTAAAAAGTTTAAAACTGCTGTTGGGACTGCTTCTCCTGTTTCTGCTGCAGTGGCAGCTGCTGCTTCTGGGGCTTATACTACTGCTACTGGCAGGCCTGTCAGGCCTGATGTGTCTAGGCCTTTATCTGCATTTAATGTCTCGGCAGCTTCTAGGGAGGCTGCTTCTGTTGCTGTGGCTGATGCAGTGGATTATACACGGAAATCATTTGCTTCTGCAGTGGGACAACCTTCAAGGTTTACACAGAGGCCATTTGTTCGTGTTAAAACTGTGAGTAATGCTTCATTGGATTTAAAGCATTTGTGGGATGGGGTTTTGGCTCCAGCTGGGGTGCGTTTAAAAGATATCAGTGGATATGTACTGTGGGGAACTGAACCCTATATTGACTTTTATTTTGACTCTTCTGCTGTTGCCCTGCATTTTTCCTCTGTCTTTCTCGCTAACAGACATAGGGCTCCTTGGAACTTATATTGCATTTCTGATGTGGATGTCCGTTTGAAGAAAAAAATTCACTTGAATTTTCGGACCCTTTATGTGTCAGACAGTGACATTAAAACTTATCTGTTGCAGTTTTGTTCTGCAGTCCATTCTGTTACAAAGACTACTTCTAAGATACTGCCTGGTGTTTGGGATGGGGGGTGGAAGGCATGGGTTACCATGTCAGCTTCCTCTGAAGGTGTTAAGCACATACCAGGTGTCTGCTTTGTCTCCGGGCAAAGGGGCATAGTACGATATGTGGGTCAACCCCGCTTTTGCTTTTATTGTGGGGATTTTTCTCACATTGTTTCAGTATGCCCTCTTAAGAAGTGTACAAAGTGTGGTTCCACTTCCCATTTTTCAAGGGCTTGTCCACGTCATTGTTCGCAGTGCGAGGGGCCGCATCATTGGAATGACTGCCCTTTGGTGTTTCCTACAGCGGTTCCAACCACGCCTCCAGTGCCTGCTGTTCCTGCTCCTGTTCCTCCAGTCAGCTCTGCTCAGCCTTCTACATCTGTGGCTCCACTTCCAGAGGTCTCTTCCGAGGGTAGCAACGATGTGCCTGCTGATGCTTTTCCACCTGCTGAGATGTCCCAACCTGTGATTTCTGGTTCTGCATCGTCCACTGCTGTTACTAAGCCTTTGTCTCCTGCTCTTGCCTCGACTTCTTTGCCGGACATGGCCCCTCCTTTGCCGACTGTGGCCCCTAGCCCTCCTCCTAGTGGCACTGCTGTGCTGCCTTTGCCTGTTACCACCACCGTGACTGGTTCCTCTGTTGCGGCTACTGCGATTGTGCACGTCCCTGGGGTACCTCTGGATCTTTCTATTACTCATCCTATTTCTTCTGACCAGGATATGTCTGATGGCTGTGAGGATGTTCCTGATAAACCTTTGCCTGCTTCTCCATTATTATCAGATGAGGACATGGATCTGGATGGGCGAGAGGCCGAGGACCCTGCATCATTGCCTCCACTTTTGCCTTCTCCTGTGCCTGATCCTGTCATTCAACAGGTTGTAGAGGTGATTCAGGATGTTAAGACTAAACGGACAAGGCGTTCACGGATTTAATGGTAGTGGATCCATTCACAGTTTCCTTCTGCAATATTAATTCCATGGTTACTGTTCAACGGAGGCTTCAGATCTATGACTGGGCACGCACTTTGCAGTTTGATCTACTATGTCTTGTTGACACAGGCCTTGTACCTGAAGCCTGAAGCTGCTCAGTCTCAGTGGGCTGCGCTTTGGGGGGGTTCTGTCATCTGGTCTCCGGGTGGAGATCGACATTCTGGACTTGTGCTTATGTATAATTCTCAGTTGTTTTCTGTTTGTGATGTGATGCATATAATTCCTGGCAGGGTGTTACTTGTTGATTTTTTCTTTGGACATGTTCTGCGTGCCATTTTTATTTATGCTTTCACAGTTCACTCTGAAAGAAATGCTCTTTTTACATTACTAGCTCCTTATTTGCTTGTGGATCATCCCCTTATTTTATGTGGTGATTTTAATTTGCATTTGTTAGATAGGTCTGCTAGTGCCCCTGCTGATGTGAGGCATTGCTTACGGATCCTGCAGAGGGCTATGTTAGTTATGGGTCCTATGCCTACTTTTACTTTTCATAGGGGAACTACCACTACTGCTATTGATTATTGTTAGCATAATTCCCTTTTGCAGTGTGACTCCTCAGCTTTGCATTTGGTTGCATTTACTGACCATGTCTTATTATCTTATTCATTTGGTGCTGATGTGTCCCGTATGAGAGGGAAGGGGTTTCCGCATATGCACAAATTATATTTAAAGGAGGAAAGATGGAAACACCTTTCCTTTGAATTATGGCAGTCCCATTTAACTTTGTTTCCCTTATATGAATCCGTTTCTGCTTGGTGGGGGGATTTTAAGAGTAAAATCCTCTCTGCTTATTGTGGTTTTGTGAAATCATTTCATGTGGAAATGAAAGAAGCCACGGCCTCTGATTTTGGCCGCTTTCAACTGTTACGTACTACAGATGTTTCTGCAGCTTTATGTCAGCTGAAGGAGTTGCATTCTCTACATCAGACTAGAGTGCATACTAAGTTATACAATCTTGCACATGCATTGAAAGGCAGTGGGGAAGAGTTTTTGCCATATCTTGGCAAAAGGGTAATGCACAACAGTTCTTTTATTAGATGTTTGCGGGATGACTCTGGGACGCTGTTCAATGATAAGCATGGCATATTGTCAGTGGTGAAACAATGTTTGTTACAGTGGTATGGCGGCATTCCAGGTTCTGCTCAGGATTGGTGTGTGCCTACTATTTCCCCTGACTTAGTACAACAGTTGGATGCAGATATCACTTTACCAGAGTTGCGTGAGGCCTTACACCTTTTTTCACTGTCTGATTCTGTGCCTGGAGTGGACGGCATCCCGTATGCTTTTTATGCTCAGTTTGATGATGTCAAGTTACATTTTTTGGTGTTGTTGTTTAACGAGTGGTTGCATTTAGGTTTTCAGGATCCCCAGTTTTTGCGTGTGGCTCTACATTTTTTGTGGAAGAAAGGGGATCGTTCCATCCTCACAAACTGGAGACCCATTGCCCTTTGTAACTGTGATTACAAACTGTTTACGAAAATTTTGCAATTACGACTCAAACACCACTTGTCTCATATTTTACCTTCTGGCTGTTTTGGCATTTCTGGTAAACCTGTGTGGGATTTATTGTTACTTTTGAAAAGTGTGTCTAAGAATTTACTTGTGACTCCTGGGGCAATCTTGGCATCTTGTGACATAGCAAAAGCGTTTGACAGCATTTCTCATTCTGTATTGACTGATGTTTTACTTAGTTTTGGTTTTGGCCCTATCTTTACTGGGTGTCTTCAGTCTATTCAACGGGGTACTTCCATTGTTCCAGTAGTTAATGGCTGGCGGGGTGATCCTGTTGCTATGCGCAATGGTATTCGCCAAGGTTGCCCCTTGAGTAGCTATTTGCATGCCTTGCTAGTTGGTGCAGTCATTTATAGGTTTCATGCACATACTGGTATGCCATCTCTCTCCTTTTCTTGTGCAGGTGTGATGCTGCCCCGTATAGTTGCATATGCTGATGATGTCTCTTTTTTCGCTGAAAATCTTTCAGTTTTTCAGGAACTGTTTCACGGGGTCTTAGTGCCACTTTTTCAGCGGGTTGGTTGAATTTTTCCAAATCTGTTGTTTTTTCAATTGTTCGTATTTTGGGGGTTCCCTTTGGTACACTTCCTTTCGTTGCAGATGCTTGTCGAGCAGTTCTGTGGAATGCTACTGCAAGTTTTCCCTTTTGGTCCTCTTTCCACATGTCTTATAGAAAGAAGGTATACATCCTGACTATTTTGTTAGCAAAACTGATTTATGTTTTCTCGGTTTATTTTTTTCCCATAGCATGGTCTCAGGATTTGTTAAGGCCATATTTTCGGTTTTTTTGGAGGTCGAATCTTGAACCTGTTCGTAGGGGGATTTTGTATGCTCCACCAGCACAACGGGGGTGTTCATTGAAACATCCTATTGTTTTTTTACATTTGTTATTTCTTTATAGGATGTTTGCCCATCTTCGTGCTGCAGTGCCTTCTATGTTGTCTGCATTATTTTTGGCCCAGGATGTTGGTTTCTGGCATTCCTGTCTGAATGGGAAGAGACCTTTCGGTGTTTTGTCTTCAGAACATCGTGATGTTTGATTGGTCCTCTTCCGCTATAGACTGCATGCATTCGACATATCCCTTCCTAGACAGCAGTGGTATTCCATCATCCTTCAGCGGCATTTTTTTATCAATGCCTTTGAGGACTACCCACCCTTTCGCCTGCACGGCATTAGACAGCGACAGTTGTTCCTTTCCTCAGTGCCTCATTGGCATGACTTTCTTTGGAAGTGTGCCCTGAATAAGCTGCCTGTCATGGCCAATTACAGGAGTCATCTTGGGGTGGTGAATTCTTGTTTTCATGGTTGTGGGGAGATTGAAATAGCTGGTCATGTTTTTTTCACTTGTTCTAGAAGTGCTGGTTTTTGGTCAGCGTTTCGGACTGTCTTTTCAGTCCCTTTATTGTTTCCCCTCAATTTGGAAAAGTGCCTCTATGGCAATTACCAGTATTTCTGGACACCGGCTCTGAGACGCACTGATTTTGTCCTTGTGTCAGCCCTGCAGGTATTATGGCTGGCGAGATGTGTTGAGAAGCGTACACATGATTGCATTCCAGTGCCTACCCTACTTTCTAGGTTGAAATGCTGGCTTCTGCATAAAGGCTACTCAGATTTCATTGTCTAAAATGGTCCTTTTACTGTGAATTAACAGTTGTTTCTTGCATTTTTTTTTTATACTCACTGAGATTTAACTGTTGTTTCTGCATATTTCGACTTGATTTATTATTTCTTTATGCCAGTGTTATTACTGTGAATCAACAGTTGCTTTTATATTATTGTGTTGTTTTTACTTTTTGATTTTCGTTATTCCAGTTATATACTCACAGTGATTTAACTGTTGTTTCTGCATATTTTGTTTTGATTTATCATTTCCTACTGCCAGTGTTATTACTGTGATTTAACAGTTGCTTTCTGCCGTTTGTATTGTCCTTTTTTCTTTAATAAACTTGATTGGTTGATTGAATCTGCATGATCTGACTTGGCTAGCTTCAAAACAGCCCAATCTGGCAGTGTCAGACTTGAAGCTCTGAGTTTCTCACATGAAAATAGGGAAAATTCAAAAACAAAATCTGCGCACGGTTGACCCCGCCGTTCGCAAACCGACGCTAGTTAAGCGCGCAGCTGATGGTATGTTTCTCACATCGAAGGGGCGCAAGTGTTGAGGAGGGTCTCTGCGCTTAACCAAGCCCTCCTGAATGGACACTATTCCCATAACTCTAAGATTCACAGTATAGACTCACGTATTTCTGCCCCCGCTGCTCGAAGACCGAAGGGAGTTAAGTGCACCCGCTCACATATGTTACTTCCTCCGATAGGGTGGACGATCTGACGGGGGTCCCAGAATGTCACCTCACCCCTATCCCCTAATAATCAGCGTATCTGTTAAATTGCCGGATGGTGGACGCCACCAATCAAAGATGGCACTGAGTTAAGTACGCCCATCAGAATGGCATTTAGGGAGCTATCATCAGGAGGGTTTGAGTTTGATCCCACTGAGGACGGACACCCGCTCTTTGAAATAAAGTAAGTAATTCAGTAGTTTCACCTGTCCACACGGTGGACACCATAAAACCCAGACCCCCGAGAGTTAAGGGCAGCCGACCTGCCCACCGATGCCAATCGAAGCAGCCGAGGGCTTGAGCAAGGTCTGCTCAATTAACTATACTTTGCTCCAGCTGACGAGAATAAAACCACTTCACCAAACGGCTTAAGCAAGCCAATAAAAAGTTCGTAAATTCTTTTCCTGAATGCAGTTTTATTATTTTGAAGCGTTTTCGCCATGCACACTGGCGTAGCTTCTTCAGAGAGTAATCAGTTAAAATAAACTCAGTCAGACATATATAAAGTAAGAAAGGAAGTGATGTCATGACAATTTTTTAAAAACCTACTAGTTACTAATAACAGTACAAAATATCAAAACAATAATATTTACTACTAGGAAACAAATTTTTGACACATGTCTTTAAATATAAAAGTCATCAAGCAGTTATTTCTTAAAAATAATTATATAAATAATTATAGCATACAAAAAGTATGTATCTGCCTTTAACTATTATATCAAACAGTGAAAGGTTTTCAAAGAGATATATATGTATCTAAAAAATTATAATTAATAACCTAACCAGTGTAGAAGTACTACAAAATTTTCATTTTTGTTAAAATTAAGAATTAAGAAATTCTTTTAATATATAAAATGAAAATAAAAGTGAAAAATAAAAAAGAAATTACAATTTATCGTAAATAACTTCTCATTTTCAGGACTGCTGTAATATTGCAATTCTCGTTCAAGCCAGGAAAATGAAAGGCATCAGTTCTAAGTTGCCATTCAAGCTCACAATTTTCGAGTAGCAATTGGGTAGGGCCACCTCTAAAAGATGTTTGTATTTGATCTATTGCCATGAATGAAAAACTATGACCAGGTTGGTCAATAATATGTTTAGCCAAGGCGTTGCTGTCATTCTTATTTTTTATTGCATACAGGTGTTCGTACATACGATCACGCAGTCTGCGATCAGTCTTTCCTATATAGAAAGAAGGACAGCAATCGCATAAGGCAACGTAAACTATAAATTTACTTTCACAATTCAGTGGGAATCTAATAACAAATTTTTTATCACGAATACTAAAGGTCTGGCCCGATCTGACTTTGTAACACCTGTTACAAAAGCCACATGGGTACATACCCAACTTTTTATTAAAAAATTTTCTATTCGGACAATCCCTTTGTAAAAGTTCTTTTAAATTGGTGTTTCTTTTAAAAACAAATCTAGGAAATAAACCAAATTTTTCTGTTAATACAGGGTTACCCAAGATGAAATCCCAATTTTTCCGTATGATTGTAATGATGGCCCTTGAATCAAGGCTAAATGTAGTGATGTAACTCAAAGAAGAGTCAAAGACTGGTGTTGTACCTAAACCTTCAGTTTCATCAGTAATGATGTTATTAGAGTCATGTAAACTTACAAAAGTGGATTCATTTTCTACAGTGACATTATTCTTAGACAAGATGGCTTTGAAAAAACCACTAAGTCTCTTCGTATTTATTTCCCTAACCAACTCATCAAGTAGTTGGATTGGATAGCCTCTATTAAAGAACATTTCTGATAACAAATCACATTCTCTTTGAAAACCTTCTAAAGTACTGCACATCTTTGCCGCTCTGACCAATTGGCCCTTGACAATAGCTCTCTTCTGTCTAAAGGGGTGGTAACTAGAGAAGTGCAAGAGAGAATTACAGTACGTTGGTTTTCTATAAATATTAGAGACAAAGTTCTGAAACTGATAATCCTTTGTTAATTTTACGTCTAAATAATCAATTTCAGAAGTAGAGAATTTATAAGTAAATTTTAAAAAATCCGTGGTGTTATTAATAATATTTACAAAATCATTCGCTGCTTTACTATCACCCCTGAATAACAAAAAAATGTCATCCAAATATCTAGTGTAAAATTGGACTGGTTCCATGAGGGATGGTGATGAAAATAAGAAATGCTTTTGGCAATAGATCAATAGATCAAATACAAACATCTTTTAGAGGTGGCCCTACCCCATTGCTTCTCGAAAATTGTGAGCTTGAATGGCAACTTAGAACTGATGCCTTTCATTTTCCTGGCTTGAACGAGAATTGCAATATTACAGCAGTCCTGAAAATGAGAAGTTATTTACGATAAATTGTAATTTCTTTTTTATTTTTCACTTTTATTTTCATTTTATATATTAAAAGAATTTCTTAATTCTTAATTTTAACAAAAATGAAAATTTTGTAGTACTTCTACACTGGTTAGGTTATTAATTATAATTTTTTAGATACATATATATCTCTTTGAAAACCTTTCACTGTTTGATATAATAGTTAAAGGCAGATACATACTTTTTGTATGCTATAATTATTTATATAATTATTTTTAAGAAATAACTGCTTGATGACTTTTATATTTAAAGACATGTGTCAAAAATTTGTTTCCTAGTAGTAAATATTATTGTTTTGATATTTTGTACTGTTATTAGTAACTAGTAGGTTTTTAAAAAATTGTCATGACATCACTTCCTTTCTTACTTTATATATGTCTGACTGAGTTTATTTTAACTGATTACTCTCTGAAGAAGCTACGCCAGTGTGCATGGCAAAAACGCTTCAAAATAATAAAACTGCATTCAGGAAAAGAATTTACAAATTTTTTATTGGCTTGCTTAAGCCGTTTGGTGAAGTGATTTTATTCTCGTCAGCTGGAGCAAGGTGCCTGTGGTCTTATTTGCTTATTTGGTTTTAGTTTCTTGTTTGTTTCACTAGTTTGTCTACATGGCCACGGACAGACCTGATAGCCCCAGCACTCCTCAATTGTTTGCAACTTCAACCGCTATTGGTGATAATTAGGATTTCGTTAATAAAGTTTCCACTACACTGGTCGCTCTGTTTGCAAAGCTCGACCAGCTGAATGCTAGACTGGAAGCTTTTGAAAGGAAGGATGTCAACAGCAATGGTACAGCCGTTGAAACGAGAGCGAGGGCTTTTTCTAATGCCGCCTCTTTGGTCTCGCCTGATGATCCTATACCGGCAGCTCAATCACTTGCCCTATCGAACCAAATGGGCAGGAATCTTAGCCCAGTAACAGACTCTTTGGTTAATTTTGGAGCAAGTACATCTGGTACGAGTGGGCGTTCTTTTAGTCAAGCAGTTCTGGGTTCGAGTAGAAGTTCGAATACCATTCCTCAAGCTCAGCGTCCTAACCCAGTTGATAACGTTGCTACTAATTCTACTGCTGGTAGTAATGTAAGTAAAACTTCCAATTTCACAGAATGGATGAGAAGTACGGATGTATTTCTTTTTTCGAGTCATAACTCTGATAACATCACATCTGAAAGCAATGATGAAAATACTGTTTCTTTAGCTGATAAACTTAAATTATTCGACAGTAAAGTTTTGAAACTGAAGAAACTGCAACTAGAAACTGTTTATTTTAAGCAATGCATTCATGAAAACCTGATTCCGAAGGGTTTAAGGAATTCATTTTCTCCATCAGGTTTATTGAGTAACTTGACTTTTTATACCGAGTTGAAAGATCTTTTTCAAATGCAAGGCATTCAATTGCTGCAACTAATAATTAAACATTATGATAATCAAGCTAGTCAACTTTTGACTGAAATTGAAATATTGGACAAAGAATTAAAAGCTGACCTGATTTTTCCTATGTTTAAATTTGACTATGACCGCACTTTGACTAGCATTGATGCTCTGTTGGTTAAATTGAAATTGAACAAAAATAAAAAGCTTGTTAGAGATAGGCAAGCGTATCAAAATGGTAGTGCCTATCCTAAGCTTCAGGTTTCAAATGCTAATAAACATACAACTGATCTCAATGCACGACAACTTGATTCTGTTAATGACTCATCTAGGGATAATACTGATGCCTTCCTTGATGATGAGTCTCATGACATTGGTGAAGCTGGCCCTAGACGAAGTAACAGAATTAAAGGGCTTAATAATAACAACAACGTAGTCAAAAATTACCCTAAACAGAATGATCATGGTAACAAAAATTTTTTAGACAAGCGCAACTCTCGCCAACGGTCCAACAAGGGGCGGAACTGGAATTGATTGATTCAAGTCATATTGAAATAACTAATAATGAAGCTTCACACTTGCTGGTTTGTGTTCCCGTCCGGGAAGTTCCTAATATCATTTGTAACCAGGAAGGGGACTTTAAGATTTATAATTTTACAGACCTCACATTGTCAACTGAATTAGTTGAACTTTTGGCACATGGGTATACTTTTGTACCGAGTAAATTTGGGAACATTTCGAAAGAAATTATTAATTTAAAATGCTTTGTAAGGAAGCTTAATTTAAAACTGTTTTTTAATAATGAAATGATTCCATCTGTTCCCTCTATTTTGAAGTTGCCCAGTGTCTTTAACCCACCTTTGCACCCTTCTTTACTACTATTTGAACAAGTGTGTGAGTTAGATTTCAGACACATGTTTAGTGACAGGTCTAAGAGAGGGCCGTCTTATGATTTTAATACTTCAAAAGAACAGATTGAATTATTAGATAACCTTTGTAATGCTTCAGTAAGACTTATTAAACCTGATAAGGGTGGAGGGCTGGTTATTTTCGATAACCAGACATACAAAGAGAAGATGTTTTCTGTTTTAGAACCACCAGCTTATGTAGAAGCATCTATTAATGAAGTACAAGGTGCGCATAACAGAATGAGAGGGTATTTTCGAGATTTATTTCTCGAAAATAAAATTGATTTTGACACCTATAATTATATAGATATAACATTACCAAAGATTCCTGTTATGTTCGGCATACCAAAGGTACATAAAGACTTGAATAATCCACCCATGAGGGCTTTAATTGACGGAAGGTCTTCCATGACATACCCCAGTGCTAAGTTAGTTGACAAACTCTTGTCTAAATATGTGGAACGTCTACCAGGAGTTTGCAAAGACTCTTGGTCTTTCCTTAGGGGGATTAATTGTCTACCTTTCAACAGTGATGATAATTTTCTCACTGTTGACGTAGTTGACTTGTACACCTCAATCCCCCACCAGGAAGCTCTTGAGTGGATTGCTCTTCTACTCGTAGAATTAGGAGCTCCAAGAACTGAAATAGACGTAATCACTGAGATTCTTGACTTAGTGTTGTCTTCGAATTATTTCATCTTTGATAAAAAGTACTTTTTACAGAAACAAGGAGTTGCCATGGGCTCCCCTTGCGGTGCTTCGGTGGCTAACTTCTTCATGGGGTATTGGGAAAAGCATTTCTTATTTTCATCACCATCCCTCATGGAACCAGTCCAATTTTACACTAGATATTTGGATGACATTTTTTTGTTATTCAGGGGTGATAGTAAAGCAGCGAATGATTTTGTAAATATTATTAATAACACCACGGATTTTTTAAAATTTACTTATAAATTCTCTACTTCTGAAATTGATTATTTAGACGTAAAATTAACAAAGGATTATCAGTCTCAGAACTTTGTCTCTAATATTTATAGAAAACCAACGTACTGTAATTCTCTCTTGCACTTCTCTAGTTACCACCCCTTTAGACAGAAGAGAGCTATTGTCAAGGGCCAATTGGTCAGAGCGGCAAAGATGTGCAGTACTTTAGAAGGTTTTCAAAGAGAATGTGATTTGTTATCAGAAATGTTCTTTAATAGAGGCTACCCAATCCAACTACTTGATGAGTTGGTTAGGGAAATAAATACGAAGAGACTTAGTGGTTTTTTCAAAGCCATCTTGTCTAAGAATAATGTCACTGTAGAAAATGAATCCACTTTTGTAAGTTTACATGACTCTAATAACATCATTACTGATGAAACTGAAGGTTTAGGTACAACACCAGTCTTTGACTCTTCTTTGAGTTACATCACTACATTTAGCCTTGATTCAAGGGCCATCATTACAATCATACGGAAAAATTGGGATTTCATCTTGGGTAACCCTGTATTAACAGAAAAATTTGGTTTATTTCCTAGATTTGTTTTTAAAAGAAACACCAATTTAAAAGAACTTTTACAAAGGGATTGTCCGAATAGAAAATTTTTTAATAAAAAGTTGGGTATGTACCCATGTGGCTTTTGTAACAGGTGTTACAAAGTCAGATCGGGTCAGACCTTTAGTATTCATGATAAAAAATTTGTTATTAGATTCCCACTGAATTGTGAAAGTAAATTTATAGTTTACGTTGCCTTATGCAATTGCTGTCCTTCTTTCTATATAGGAAAGACTGATCGCAGACTGCGTGATCGTATGTACGAACACCTGTATGCAATAAAAAATAAGAATGACAGCAACGCCTTGGCTAAACATATTATTGACCAACCTGGTCATAGTTTTTCATTCATGGCAATAGATCAAATACAAACATCTTTTAGAGGTGGCCCTACCCCATTGCTACTCGAAAATTGTGAGCTTGAATGGCAACTTAGAACTGATGCCTTTCATTTTCCTGGCTTGAACGAGAATTGCAATATTACAGCAGTCCTGAAAATGAGAAGTTATTTACGATAAATTGTAATTTCTTTTTTATTTTTCACTTATATATTAAAAGAATTTCTTAATTCTTAATTTTAACAAAAATGAAAATTTTGTAGTACTTCTACACTGGTTAGGTTATTAATTATAATTTTTTAGATACATATATATATCTTTGAAAACCTTTCACTGTTTGATATAATAGTTAAAGGCAGATACATACTTTTTGTATGCTATAATTATTTATATAATTATTTTTAAGAAATAACTGCTTGATGACTTTTATATTTAAAGACATGTGTCAAAAATTTGTTTCCTAGTAGTAAATATTATTGTTTTGATATTTTGTACTGTTATTAGTAACTAGTAGATTTTTAAAAAATTGTCATGACATCACTTCCTTTCTTACTTTATATATGTCTGACTGAGTTTATTTTAACTGATTACTCTCTGAAGAAGCTACGCCAGTGTGCATGGCGAAAACGCTTCAAAATAATAAAACTGCGTTCAGGAAAAGAATTTACAAATTTTTTATTGGCTTGCTTAAGCCGTTTGGTGAAGTGGTTTTATTCTCGTCAGCTGGAGCAAGGTGCCTGTGGTCTTATTTGCTTATTTGGTTTTAGTTTCTTGTTTGTTTCACCAATTAACTATACTCACACTGACCTTTTCCCTGACCCTAAGAAACCGAAAGGGGAAATACAACCTTTTCAGCTCTGCCATGAGTAAACCTTGCAAACCTCCTTGAATCTGCATGATCTGACTTGGCTAGCTTCAAAACAGCCCAATCTGGCAGTGTCAGACTTGAAGCTCTGAGTTTCTCACATGAAAATAGGGAAAATTCAAAAACAAAATCTGCGCACGGTTGACCCCGCCGTTTGCAAACCGACGCTAGTTAAGCGCGCAGCTGATGGTATGTTTCTCGCATCGAAGGGGCGCAAGTGTTGAGGAGGGTCTCTGCACTTAACCGAGCCCTCCTGAATGGACACTATTCCCATAACCCTAACCCTAATCCCTAACCCCAACCCCCTAACCCTAACGTTGTTCAACCCAGTTGGAGGAAACAATTATCTAGGCAGTCACTTTCCAAAGTGAGTTATGTACAGCAGATAGATAACAACGTCCCTTAATAGAGAAGGTCTCTGGCCTCACAGCCCCATGGTCCAGACAGGGTTCAGTCCAGACCTCTAGTCACTATCTGGGTGGAGTTTTTTATGATTCGCACATGTCTCCATGGGTTTCCTCACACATTCCAAAAACATGTTGTTTGACTGTCCACTCTAAAACTGTCCATGTATAATGCATTCCCCCTCACCCTTGTTCCATAGGTCCATAGATTAGTACTAGGCTAACTGCCCCTGTGGGCCATTTTAAGCCTAACCAGTTAGCCCATATGAGAATCGAACCTGTTGCCCTGAGGTTGGAAAGAGCCCAAGGTATGCAAACAAGCTCACTTACATGGTCAACAAATAAAGAAAATAAAAAGATAACATTAAGCTAATGCAGCCATCAATGAAGAAATCCAACTCACTTCTCACTTGTGCCATTTAAGTCCAACTAAGCCATCAGCCATAAGGCACACACGGGTGTAGGATTAAACAAACAGGATACAAACGAATACAGGATTACACTCACATTGTGGAGATGGGTGTCAGAATACACTCACAGTGAACAGGTAAATGTAGAATTACACCCAATAAGTACAGACAGATACAGAATTATTCCCACAGAGTAGAGAAGGATTTAGACTAAACCCACAGATTAAAGATGGATGTTAAGGCTATACCACACAAGGTGGAGATGAATGTATGACTAACTTCACAGGGTGCAGTTGGATACAGGATTTTACCCATGGGGCATAGACAGATGGTGGATTGTACTTGCACTGTACAGATGGATGCAGTATTATACCCAGAGGTTACAGAAGGATGCAAGATTTTACCCCACAGTGTACAAAAGGATCTATTATTATACAAACATTGTGCATTTGAATACAAAATTGCATACGACTTACAAATGGATGTAAGATAACAACCCCACCCCACTCCAGGACACAGACAGATGAAGGTATGCCTCTCAAAATTCATATGAGGTACATTACACATTTTAGTTCTAGAAGAACTTTTCTACTACAGGTGAAGACAACTTTACATGCTATCCAGTGGAATGTAAAATCATTAGTGGCACTCTGTAGGAAACTGACATAAACACTGTAGCATTTGATTCCACTGTGTTCAGTGCTTCCATTTTCAGATCTGATAATTTGTCAAACACTCTGCCCACTTGTCACATACTTTGCTGATGGAAGAATTAAAAATATAAATGGACTAATTTACTCAGAGGGTACAAAAAAATGCTGCATCTCATCCACAGGCAACAGATGAATGCGGTACTATGTCCACATGGTACAGATGTGTGATTACACCTACATTGGGATTACATCAACACAGTACAAAGAATGTGTGAGGATTTAGCATTACACACACAGAGCAAGGAAGACTGCAGGATTATATCCAAAGGTACAGAAGGAAGTTAGATTATACCCACAGCAAAATGTATCTTTATGTAGGATTATACTCTGTACAGATATTCATGAGGTACAGATGGATCTATAACTGCACCCACAGGGTACAGTTAGATGTAAGATTACAGCCAATAAGTGCAGGGTAAGGTAGGTGTGCAGTCTCACAATACAGATGAATTTAGAATTATGACTACACAGTACAGAAAAATACATGACCACAGGGCACATATTAATTCAATGTAAAACATACAGGCAAAAAGAATGTAGGATTATACTGACATGGTACAGATAGATGGATGCATGACTGCACCCAAAGTGTACAAAAGGATGCATGACTGCACCCACAGTATAGAGGGATGCATCTCTGCACCCATGGTGTACAGAAGAATGCATGACTGTACCCATGGATGTACAGAGGGATGCATGACTGCACCTATGGTGTACAGAGGGATGTACTGCACCCACAGTGTACAGAGGGATGCATGACTGCACCCACGGTGTACAGAGGGATGCATGACTGCACCAATGGTATACAGAGGATGCACAGCTTCACCTATGGTTTACAGACGGATGCATATCTGCACCCATAGTCTAAAGAGGGATGCATGACTGCACCCAGAGTATACAGAGGGATGCATGTCTGCACTCGAGGTGTACAGAGGGATGTACTACACCCACAGTGTACAGAGGGATGCATGTCTGCACCCACAGTGTACAGAGGGATGCATGTCTGCACCCACAGTGTACAGAGGGATGCATGTCTGCACCCACAGTGTACAGAGGGATGCATGTCTGCACCCACAGTGTACAGAGGGATGCATGTCTGCACCCACAGTGTACAGAGGGATGCATGTCTGCACCCACAGTGTACAGAGGGATGCATGTCTGCACCCACAGTGTACAGAGGGATGCAGGTCTGCACCCACGGTGTACAGAGGGATGCATGTCTGCACCCATGGTGTATAGAGGAATGCATGTCTGCACCCATGGTGTACAGAGGGATGCACATCTGCACCCAAGGTGTACAGAGGAATGCACATCTGCACACACAGTGTACAGGGGGATGCATGTGTCCACCCACGGTGTAGAGAGGGATGCATGTCTGCACCCATGGTGTACAGAGGGATGTATGACTGTACCCATGATGCACAGAAAAATGCATGACTGCACTTGAGGTGTACAGAGGGATGCATGACTGCACTTGAGGTGTACAGAGGGATGTTCTGCACTTGTGTACAGAGGGATGCATGACTGCACTTGCAGTGTACAGAGGGATGCATGACTGCAGCTAGGGTGTACAGAGGGATGCATTACTGCACCTATGGTGTACAGAGGGATGCATGACTGCACCTGCAGTGTACACAGGGATGCATGACTGCACCCACAGTGTACAGAGGAATGCATGACTGCACCCACAGTGTACAGAGGAATGCATGACTGCATTTACATTGTAGAGAGGAATGCATGACTGCACTTGAGGTGTACAGGGGGATTCATGACTACACCCACCATGTACAGAGGGATGCATGACTGCACCCACAGTGTACAGAGGGATGCATCTCTGCATCCATGGTGCACAGAGGGATGCATGACTGCACCCCCAGGATATAGGAGGATGCATGACTGTACCCAGTGTACGGATGGGTATGACTGCACCTGCAGTGTACAGCAGGATGCAACATTAAACATAGAGAGTAAAGAAGGATGTAGGATTATACCTAAAAGGTAAAGAAGCATGTGAGATTATACCAAGAAGAAACTGCATTTAGTTTGTGGTATGATACTAACAGGCGACTATTGATGTATGGTTACTCCTACAGGGTACAGACAGGTGTAGGCTTACACCCACAGTGCACAGAACAGTATATGATTATATATATATCGGGTACAGCTGGATGAAGGATTACACTCACAGTTTATAGACTAGCATATGATTATACATATAGGGGAGAACTGGATGAAGGATTACACTTGAAGTAGACAGCTGGTTATGGAATTACCCAGTGGTACAGACAGATGAAAGATTAAACCCATGTGGTGTAGATGCACTTACATTTATTCCCACACTATAAACATGAACAAATGATTACACTCATAGGGTACAGGTAGATGAAGGTTTACATCCAAAGGGCACAGGTGGATATAGGATTTAATCTATGGGGGTATAGATTTATGTACATTTGAGCTCACAAGGTAGAGATGGCTGTGAGACTACAATTACAAACTACACATAGATGTAGAATTATACATACCACAAAGATGAACAGTAAAGCATGTTCACAGGGTACACGTGAATGGGCAATTACATCCAAATGTAGACATTTGTGTAGACTTGCACTCTGATTACAGACAACTATAGGATTATACCCACTAGGTACATGTAGACTTGAGATCACACACACACACAAGGATGCAGGATTATACTCACAGGGTACACAGTGAAATGAAATTAAACCCACAGATATAGCTGTACATTATCAGTGCATGTGTGGGTATAGGATTACATAGGCAGGGCAGAGATGAATGTAGAATTACACCCACTGTGTACAGAAAGATACAAGATTATATTCACAGGGTACACAGTGAAATGGAGTTAAACCTACAGGGTAGAGGTGGCAGTAGGCTTACACCCACAAGGAAACAACACACACACACACACACACACACACACACACACACACACACACACACACACACACACACACACACACTCCCCATACATATGAATGTAGAATTACATCTGTTGGGGTACAGAAGGATGTGTGAATATATTCAAAGGGTAAGAGGTGGCTGTAGGAGTATGCCCCCAGGGTACAGATAGATATAAGATTATAACCACAGGTTATACAAAAAGGTAGGATTATACCCATGGGTTATAGGAGGAGGTAAGATTATACCCACAGGTTATAGGAGGAAGTAGGATTATACCCATGGGTTATAGGGTGAGGTAGGACTATACCCATGGGTTATAAGAGGAGGTAGGATAACACCCATGGGTTACAGGGAAAGGTAGGATTATACACATGTTATAGCAGGATTATACCCACAAGTAATAGGAGGATGTAGGATTGTATCCACAGGTTATATGAGGTGGTAGAGTTATACTCATAGGTTATAGGAGGATGTAGGATTATGTCCATGGGTTATAGGACAAGGTAGGATTATACACACAGGTTATAGGACAAGGTAGGGTTATACCCATAGGTTATAGGACAAGGTAGGATTATACACACAGGTTATAGGAGGAGGTAGGATTATACACACAGGTTATAGCAGGATGCAGGACTGTACTCACAGGTTATAAGAGGACATAGGAGTATTCCCTCAGGGCACACATGGATAAGGGATTTCATAAACAAAGTACAGTTGGATGTAGAATTACATCCATAAGATAGAGAAGGATGTTGGATTATAGTCACTGGGGACAGGATGGAACAGAATTATACCCACATATTACACCTTGCGGCAGGAGTACACTAACAGGGATAGATGTAGGACTATATCCACAGGACACATGTGGATGTGGGATTAAGCACACAAAGTACAGAAGGATATAGAATTGTGTCATATGGTAGATCTAGCTGTGTGATTACACTCAAAGTACAAATGTATAAAGAGTTTTACTCATATGGCACATATATATATATATATTGGAAGGGACAGTGGTGCAGTGGTTTGCATTGCCACCTCACAGCAAGAGGTTCTCCAGTTCGATTCTCAGCTGGGGTGCCTTCTGTTTACAGTCTGTATGCCCTCCCTGCATTTGTGTGGGTTTCCTTCAGATGCTCTAGTTTCCTCCCATGTTACAAAGACATGCATCTGGAGCATTTCTCCTTAGGCCTTCGCTGAAAATTGGCTCGTTCGAAATCGGAATTTCCCAGTAAACAAATGTTAAATAAATTAAATAAAAAATAGTAGAGATATCTATAAACTTTTGCACACAGGGTATATTTGGATGTAAGATTACATCACGCAGTGCAGATGAATATAAAGTTATACTGATTGAATATATATGGGTGCAAGATTATGTTACATCATGGTAGAGATGGCTATAAAATTATACTCACCAAGTATATATTGGTGTAAGATTATATAATGTGCTGCAGATTAATATAAGATTATACTTTCAGAGTATAGATAAATGTAGAATTATCCCCACAGGATAAATGTGGATATAGGATTAAATAGATAATATACAGACAGACATAGAATTACATCCATGGGGAACAGAAGGATGCAGGATTATACTCACAGGGTGAACAGTGAAATTAAATTATACCCACAGATGTAGCTGTACATTATCAGTGCATGTGTGGGTGTAGGATTACATAGACAAGGTACAGATTAATGTAGAATTACACCCAGAGCATACAGAAAGATACAAGATTATATTCACAGGCTACACAGTGAAATGGAGTTAAACCTACAGGGTAGAGGTGGCAGTAGAAGTAAACCCAGAGGGTACAGACGGATGAAGGATTATACTCACAGGGTACACAGTGAAATGGAGTTAAACCTACAGGGCAAAGGTGGCAGTAGAATTACACCCACTGGCTACAGAAGGATACAGGATTACACCCCCAGGGAAGAGACAGGTGGAGGATTATAACTAACAAACTTAATAAGAAAACGGTACTAGAACAAAATACAAAAAGGCATATGGATCACAAATACCTTTATTTATTAAGTTGTTTAACTCTCTAGCACCACAACAGAAGCCTTCGGAGGACATAAATGCAGGTTATACATATAATGTACAAGTAGATTATATACACATAGTAACTGCTCAAACAGAATTGCACCCACTGGGTACAGATGGCTGTAGGACTACACATATAGGGAATGGAGAAATGTAGGATTATACCTACAGAGAACATGTGGATGTAGGATTACACCCACAGGGTAGAAGTGGCTGGGGATTACACCTACAGAGTGCATGTAAATGTGGATTGCCCACACAAACTGCAGAAAGCTGTAGAGTTACATCATAGGCTACGAGTAGATGTGGGACTACACCCAGAATGTACAGGTGAATGTGTAGTAGCATTGACATGGCTGTAGGATTATGCTGGCAGGGAACAGACAAATATAGGATTATACCCACATGGTACACATGGATGTGGGAATACGTACACAAAGTAAATGGATGTAGAATTACATAATAGTGTACAAGTAGATGTGGTATTACACCCAGAAGGTACAGATAGATGCTGAATTATCCCCATAAGGTACAGACAGAATCAAAATCAGGGCCAACTCACAGTTGTGTAATTTCAGATTTATTTCACATAAACAGTAGCCACAAGTATTACAACTTGTGGCACAGAAATGCACACAAGTTGTGCAAAGCCATATTGTTAACTGAGCAGATCACTAGAGGGTAAAGTTACTTTCATCCACAAATAGACCCACAAACTACATATAGCTGTAGGATTACATCACACTGTGCAGATGGATAGAGGATTAAACCCACAGGACACATGTGGATGTAAAATTGCATCATACAGTGCAGATGTGTATAGGATTACACCCACAGGGTACACGTGGATGTATGACTATATCACACAGTGTATATGGATGCAAGATTAGATCTGCAGGGTATACACAGAGCACTGTACTCATACTGGGAAGACAGGAGGTGTTATTATACCTACCATGTATAGAATATGCTCACACGGTACAACTGAAAGCATGATTGCATGCAATGGTACAGATGGGAAGAAAATTACATCCAAGGAGTACACGAGTGTAGGATTACACCTACACGTTGAAGACAGATGCAAGATTATACCTACAGGATATATGATACAGAGTCATGTGAACTACACATAAAATGTCTTACTGGTAGCTGCTAAGAAACTTCTAGAAATATAAGTTACAGTTTATCACTGATCCATCTGCAGAGCAACAGACATTGTAATGTGCATTGCATGACTTTCTCAACAGCATAAATAACTGACAATAAACAAAAATACACTAAAATGCATTGCCACTCACTTGTCAAAAATATAAACAGATGATCTGAGAAGATGGTTAGAAGTTTACAGACTGAGTTTTACTGGAAATGTGTAGACTAGTATAATCAGATAAAATGTAAACTATACAGCAATTGACTAAGGTCACATGAAAGCAATTGGAATTTTAAATATTAAAAAATAAAAAGAATCTTCACCAGAACAGGTTTGCTGTAATACCGTTGATAATTACAATTTATTTCACATTGAATATAACTGCAGTTTGCTGTAAGTCATTAAAAGGGATTATAAAAGCACTGGGTTGAATAAAGTTCATGGGGATCTCTGAAGAGCCAGTAATTGAGCCATAAATCACGCTCACTTTAGGTATAAGGCAAGCTATGATCCCTCAGTCTTCTCGCATGTCATAGGGTTGCTCCAGCCATCATTGTGATTGTCTGAATGTCACACCATACTTTTTATATGGCCTAGTGTCAGGGTATCTTGGGATGGTAATTCTGTGTATTATAGACGCTAGATTCGGGATCACAGAAAAGTTAGTTACAGTTTATTTGCAGTTCTTTCAAGGTTCACAACTCTGTCTGCAGCTCAGGCTCCAATTTTTTCGACAGCACAGTGAGAACCTGATCAAATTTCTTGTATCGTTGCTCCTGATCTGCCTCTGCACCTCTGCTCCCCCAGAACAACCTCAGTGCAAACTCAGACCTGAACACTTCAAGCAGCTCATGGCTGGGCTGGAAGTCTACAAGAGAAAGAGAAAACAGTGATACACAACTCTGAGTATAGTCTACGCAGTGGCAATTTTAGTTTACCTTAAGCATTGGACAATTTTCAAACCATAGGTCCCTGTCACCCTGCCCACACACACACACACACATGCATGCATGTGCAATACACGCATGCACACACACAAAGACAGACAGTTATTTCTTGTATTAATTAATTATTTGGACCATGCATAAATGCTCATGTTCTTTTGAATTCACCTTCCCGACTTCAGATCATTTGGACTACTTTCATTATAATTCACCAATGTCTGTAGTCATCAATTGCAGCCACTTGACTGTGTACACCACAAATGTCTTGCTATGGTAAAGAAATAGTTATCAGACTGCTTTACATAAATGCAGACAAGTCCTGCAAAGTCAGACTAATGAGTATTTAAGATGATCATGACAACCATGGTTAGCAATTCTCATCCACAGACATACCTTGTATATTGCAATTATAGCCCCATTATTGACAGTGTGCACCTCAGATGTGGGATTGTGGTATAAATACATAAGTAATTAAGGACATAATAATGCATTTCACACCTGTTTCACACAACACACTATTCTAATTTACTTCACCAAAGTGTACACTAGTCCTGCAAAGCTAGTCTATTTAAACTGAAAAAACAAGAAGTTATTTTCAACAACATATAATCCCCAATTCCCATCTACCAGTTATAGCTACTTTTCTGTCTACACCTCATATCATTGTGATTTAAAATACTTCTCAACCTCTTAGCATAAAAATCAGGAACAAAGCCAAAGAAGAATAAGGAGCAAATGCACAGAATCAGAGTTAGATGCTAAATACTACTATCATATACTTATAAACATGTAAGAATAACAGTTGTTGCACTGACATGCATTTTCTGAAAGATATGACGTTTGAAACTCAAATGTCTGTCATTATTTAGTGATTGCAGTCCTCACTGATTGCCAGAAAACCAAAAGTTTTATGAGGAACAGACTAAAATTAGAAAGCAAAATCTGGGCATTCTGCAAAATCAAGGACAGCTCTGTAATTTCAGCTTTTGTTTCACATAAACAGTAGTCATAATGTCTTTCAAACAAATATACAGTAGTTGTGCAACGTCAGACTGTTAACGGAGCAAAAGACAGAAGATAAAGTTACTTTCATCCACAAAATGCCCCACTCCCACCACCAGTTATAGCAGCTTTTTTTCCAAGTGTAATTCATCTGACAGTAATTAAAACAAAACCACTAAATGCTCGAAAGTCAGGGATAAAGCCAAAAATAATGTATACTTAAAAAGTTGCTAGAACAATGTGGTTTCATTGGCAAGCATTTTCTGAAGGGTTTGAAGTTTAAGAACTCAAATACCTGTTATTATTTAATGACTGCAATCCTCAATGATTTTCCAGAAAACCACACATTTTTATGAGACCCATATCAAAAATATGAGGCAAACCAGGGACATTCAGTGAAACTGGGGACAGTTTCAGCTTTGTTTCTCACACACAGCTAGATCATAAATATTCCAACTTATTTCATGCAAATGTGCATCAGTTTTGAAAAGGCAGACTTTAAAAGGACAAACAGTTGAATAAAGGCAATACTATGAGAAAAACTAGTAAAAGGAATTCTAACAGCTGCAGACAGAACTCTTAAATGTACGAAAGTTTATTTTATAACAACACGCTTTTCGTCACTCTACACAGGGTAACCATCAGAAATCAAAAATCAGGGACAGTTTGAATTTTCTTTCACAGTCACTAGATAATACAATATTCCAATTTATTTCACACAAATGCAAGTCTGAGTGAATGACAGTTTGCTTTCATCTGAAGCCACACAACCGTCTAATTTCATGGGTGCAATTCTCAATGCCATATTGGTTTGCCTGTCAAGATATTAAAAAAGTTACTGACCACCTCATGGTACCATGACCCACTGTTGCACTTTCAAACCAGGAGTCCACCTCTCCACTGTACTATTCAATATTTGTGAGCTGTTAGCTGCTGTCCAGTAAATCTTGGAAAGATAATAAACAGAAAGCTGCAGTGCTTTACATAGGACTGGTGCAGGCCATGTAGTTTTACTAGATAAAGCACACTGCAGTGATCACCGCAATCAGCCCATGCAGAACACGCACAAATAGGAGTATACAAAGGTAGATATAGTGTCTATCTTTGAATGATTTGGGAATTTTTTTTTTATTTTTATTTTAAACTACAAATAAATGCATGTTTACATAAACTGTTATGTTTGGTACATAACCTTGCCAAAAAAGGCTGAGCAGTGCTGAATATAGCAAAACGTTTTAAAAATAAAAATTATCCTGTTAAGCTGACCATGGACCCTGCCTGCCATTGTAGGCCCAAGACAGCTGCCCAAGTCACCCCCATTGCAATCTGCCTCTGATTCTATCACTCAGTATAATACTTTTGTTGATAAATGGTAGATAATTGGAATGGTGATCAAAAAGGTAGATATTAGGGAAACAGGACAGAACTTTGTAAAGCTGGTCAGGTAGTAAAGGTATGAATGAGTCTAAGGGAATGGAGGAGCTTGGTGGTCTGGTCAGAGATGGCCAAAAATGTAAAAGAGGGCATATTATCCTGGTTGTAACATTTATGATTACTGCTGTTGCATGATGAGTTCCATAAAACCATTACTGTGAGTGAGAAGTACTGATGAGGGGAACATGTAGTATGCATTCCCTAATGGCAACCATGTACTACAATTCTTAAAGATATGCTAACAATATAAATGGTCTTATATTTATGAGGTAGTCACTGCTTACTAAAACATAGAACAGCTAACATGTCACAGATCAACTTGTTCATTAATAAAGAACCCCATTTATCCTTTATGTGCAGCTATCTGTCTTTACAGACATGAGAATCATGGGTAGAACTGCACAGACTGTTCATCTATCTAGCTAGTAAGACCAAGTCTTTTCCATATCTAGCCTGTAACCCCAATACAGGTTTTTGGTTTTGTTCCATCTCAGACCATCCACACTATGATGGCTTGCATTCTGTAATTGCTTTTTTTGTTCGAAATTACTCTGAATTCTCATACTGTTCTGATGCACCTTTGTATTATAGTGCAGCCTCAGGTTCAACAATTCCTATTGGTTTATCAACTTATACATTTGCATATGGCTAGCTGTAAGGTCCAAATGGGTCATCCAAGAACCTTTTTCAGTGGAGACCCAGGAAAAGAAGCTCCAAAACACACTCGTCGAGAGAAAAACTTACAAAGAGATTGTAGCAAACACTTTGTGAGCACAAACAATATTTGAAGTATAGTGATTACAGACTAAACATTGACTAGCTGTGTGTGAAAAGTAGCAGTTTTCAAGGAAGGAAAACTAGAAAAAAGGGATTGCAGTAAAGTAGGAAGTAGTTAAAGGAAGCCAGATGTAGAACAGTTAGTACTGGAGTATAAACGCTGAAAAAGATCAAGAGTTAAATGTTGACAGAGCTCAAAATTAGTAAAAATGTGTAAAAATCTAGAGGACTGAGTATTAAATCAGACGAGGAGGCTGTGCTGTTATTAAGTTAAGGTTCATGTCAACAGTTATGAAAAGAGCAAAATTCTAAAGCTACTGATGAAAGGAGATACTCTGTGGTTTGAGTGAAGAAAAAGTAGGAGTGGGGAACAACTGGTTATCCAGGAGAGGAAGAAAGGGGCAGATTTTAGAGTTAAGGGGATAAGTGTGGACATTTTTTGGGAAAATGCTACGAGTTTGAGGTTGTCTGAAGGCAGATGGCATCTAGTTAGAGAGTTTGGTCACATGCCATGAGTGCAAGGCTTCAGCTCGTGTGTTAAGGTATCTGTGGAGTTCTCATGTGGGACAGAACCACTTCATCAGTGAAATTAGTGAAGGACATTTGGATGGCTGGTGTAGAATACAGTGGGCTACCTTCAGCTGGGTATAATGAAGATAGCTGGGAAATTCTATCTGCTCATTTTTATGTAGAACAATGCAGTGGTGAGAATGGACGGACAATGTTGCTATTTTCTTGTGGAGTACTATGAAACGTAGTGTAGATCTGGGTAGTATAGAGTAGGCTTGGTAGCAGATAAGGATTAGCTGTAGCTTTTCAGGCTTGTTCTGAGAGAAATGTACAAGGCACCTAGATTTTGTTTACTTTTCTTAGTGATACTGGATATACATAGATCATATTTAAATTTCCTGTCCATGGTAACTCAAAGTTTAGTATTTGGGACAATATCCAGGATAATAATATTGTTGGAAGAGGTAATGGAAAAATAGTTTGTGTGACAGGACCAGATCTAGGAAGGAACAGCACATTTATCTACTTTATCACTGAGCATTAGGTTATGCTGTTGTAGCCAAAGTTTGACAGATGAGTATAAGTCCTAGATCTTGGCTTGCAGCTCATTAATGGATAGGGAAAAGCAAACAATAGTGGAGTTAGCTGCACTGAATAAGTGAGGCAGGGTCAGACATGGTATACAGATCATTGGTAACTATATTATACGACAATGGGTACAATAGTGGAGTTAGCTGCACTGAATAAGTGGGGCAGGGTCAGACATGGTATACAGATCATTGGTACCTAGATTATACGGCAATGGGTACAATAGTGGAGTTAGCTGCACAGAATAAGTGAGGCAGGGTCAGACATGGTACACAGATCATTGGTAACTATATTATACAGCAATGGGTACAATAGTGGAGTTAGCTGCACTGAATAAGTGAGGCAGGGTCAGACATGGTATACAGATCATTGGTACCTAGATTATATGGCAATGGGTACAATAGTGGAGTTAGCTGCACTGAATAAGTGAGGCAGGGTCAGACATGGTATACAGATCATTGGTAACTATATTATACAGCAATGGCTACAATAGTGGAGTTAGCTGCACTGAATAAGTGAGGCAGGGTCAGACATGGTATACAGATCATTGGTACCTAGATTATATGGCAATGGGTACAATAGTGGAGTTAGCTGCACTGAATAAGTGAGGCAGGGTCAGACATGGTATACAGATCATTGGTAACTATATTATACAGCAATGGGTACAATAGTGGAGTTAGCTGCACTGAATAAGTGGGGCAGGGTCAGACATGGTATACAGATCATTGGTAACTATATTATATGGCAATGGGTACAATAGTGGAGTTAGCTGCACTGAATAAGTGGGGCAGGGTCAGACATGGTATACAGATCATTGGTAACTATATTATATGGCAATGGGTACAATAGTGGAGTTAGCTGCAATGAATAAGTGGGGCAGGGTCAGACATGGTATACAGATCATTGGTAACTATATTATACAGCAATGGGTACAATAGTGGAGTTAGCTGCACTGAATAAGTGAGGCAGGGTCAGACATGGTATACAGATCATTGGTACCTAGATTATATGGAAATGGGTACAATAGTGGAGTTAGCTGCACTGAATAAGTGAGGCAGGGTCAGACATGGTATACAGATCATTGGTAACTATATTATACAGCAATGGGTACAATAGTGGAGTTAGCTGCACTGAATAAGTGAGGCAGGGTCAGACATGGTAAACAGATCATTGGTACCTAGATTATATGGCAATGGGTACAATAGTGGAGTTAGCTGCACTGAATAAGTGAGGCAGGGTCAGACATGGTATACAGATCATTGGTAACTATATTATACAGCAATGGGTACAATAGTGGAGTTAGCTGCACTGAATAAGTGGGGCAGGGTCAGACATGGTATACAGATCATTGGTAACTATATTATACAGCAATGGGTACAATAGTGGAGTTAGCTGCACTGAATAAGTGGGGCAGGGTCAGACATGGTATACAGATCATTGGTAACTATATTATACGGCAATGGGTACAATAGTGGAGTTAGCTGCAATGAATAAGTGGGGCAGGGTCAGACATGGTATACAGATCATTGGTAACTATATTATACAGCAATGGGTACAATAGTGGAGTTAGCTGCACTGAATAAGTGAGGCAGGGTCAGACATGGTATACAGATCACTGGTAACTATATTATACAGCAATGGGTACAATAGTGGAGTTAGCTGCACTGAATAAGTGAGGCAGGGTCAGACATGGTATACAGATCACTGGTAACTATATTATATGGCAATGGGTACAATAGTGGAGTTAGCTGCACTGAATAAGTGAGGCAGGGTCAGACATGGTATACAGATCACTGGTAACTATATTATATGGCAATGGGTACAATAGTGGAGTTAGCTGCACTGAATAAGTGAGGCAGGGTCAGACATGGTATACAGATCATTGGTAACTATATTATACGGCAATGGGTAGAATAGTGGAGTTAGCTGCACTGAATAAGTGAGGCAGGGTCAGACATGGTATACAGATCATTGGTACCTATATTATACAGCAATGGGTACAATAGTGGAGTTAGCTGCACTGAATAAGTGAGGCAGGGTCAGACATGGTATACAGATCATTGGTAACTATATTATATGGCAATGGGTACAATAGTGGAGTTAGCTGCACTGAATAAGTGAGGCAGGGTCAGACATGGTATACAGATCATTGGTAACTATATTATATGGCAATGGGTACAATAGTGGAGTTAGCTGCACTGAATAAGTGAGGCAGGGTCAGACATGGTATACAGATCATTGGTACCTATATTATATGGCAATGGGTACAATAGTGGAGTTAGCTGCACTGAATAAGTGAGGCAGGGTCAGACATGGGATACAGATCATTGGTAACTATATTATATGGCAATGGGTACAATAGTGGAGTTAGCTGCACTGAATAAGTGAGGCAGGGTCAGACATGGTATACAGATCATTGGTACCTATATTATACGGCAATGGGTACAATAGTGGAGTTAGCTGCACTGAATAAGTGAGGCAGGGTCAGACATGGTATACAGATCATTGGTACCTATATTATATGGCAATGGGTACAATAGTGGAGTTAGCTGCACTGAATAAGTGAGGCAGGGTCAGACATGGTATACAGATCATTGGTAACTATATTATACAGCAATGGGTACAATAGTGGAGTTAGCTGCACTGAATAAGTGGGGCAGGGTCAGACATGGTATACAGATCATTGGTAACTATATTATACGGCAATGGGTACAATAGTGGAGTTAGCTGCACTGAATAAGTGGGGCAGGGTCAGACATGGTATACAGATCATTGGTAACTATATTATACAGCAATGGGTACAATAGTGGAGTTAGCTGCACTGAATAAGTGGGGCAGGGTCAGACATGGTATACAGATCATTGGTAACTATATTATATGGCAATGGGTGCAATATAGTGAGTTTGCACTGCTGAATAAGTGGGGCAAGGTCACATGTGGAACAGATCATTAACTATATTATATATTGCAATGGGTACAATTAGTGAGTTATCTGCACTGAATAAGTGGGGCAGGGTCAGACATGGTATACAGATCATTGGTAACTATATTATATGGCAATGGGTACAATAGTGGAGTTAGCTGCACTGAATAAGTGGGGCAGGGTCAGACATGGTATACAGATCATTGGTAACTATATTATATGGCAATGGGTACAATAGTGGAGTTAGCTGCACTGAATAAGTGAGGCAGGGTCAGACATGGTATACAGATCATTGGTAACTATATTATATGGCAATGGGTACAATAGTGGAGTTAGCTGCACTGAATAAGTGAGGCAGGGTCAGACATGGTATACAGATCATTGGTAACTATATTATATGGCAATGGGTACAATAGTGGAGTTAGCTGCACTGAATAAGTGAGGCAGGGTCAGACATGGTATACAGATCATTGGTAACTATATTATATGGCAATGGGTACAATAGTGGAGTTAGCTGCACTGAATAAGTGAGGCAGGGTCAGACATGGTATACAGATCATTGGTAACTATATTATACGGCAATGGGTACAATAGTGGAGTTAGCTGCACTGAATAAGTGAGGCAGGGTCAGACATGGTATACAGATCATTGGTAACTATATTATACAGCAATGGGTACAATAGTGGAGTTAGCTGCACTGAATAAGTGGGGCAGGGTCAGACATGGTATACAGATCATTGGTAACTATATTATATGGCAATGGGTACAATAGTGGAGTTAGCTGCACTGAATAAGTGAGGCAGGGTCAGACATGGTATACAGATCATTGGTAACTATATTATATGGCAATGGGTACAATAGTGGAGTTAGCTGCACTGAATAAGTGGGGCAGGGTCAGACATGGTATACAGATCATTGGTAACTATATTATACGGCAATGGGTACAATAGTGGAGTTAGCTGCACTGAATAAGTGGGGCAGGGTCAGACATGGTATACAGATCATTGGTAACTATATTATACGGCAATGGGTACAATAGTGGAGTTAGCTGCACTGAATAAGTGAGGCAGGGTCAGACATGGTATACAGATCATTGGTAACTATATTATATGGCAATGGGTACAATAGTGGAGTTAGCTGCACTGAATAAGTGAGGCAGGGTCAGACATGGTATACAGATCATTGGTAACTATATTATATGGCAATGGGTACAATAGTGGAGTTAGCTGCACTGAATAAGTGAGGCAGGGTCAGACATGGTATACAGATCATTGGTAACTATATTATATGGCAATGGGTACAATAGTGGAGTTAGCTGCACTGAATAAGTGGGGCAGGGTCAGACATGGTATACAGATCATTGGTAACTATATTATATGGCAATGGGTACAATAGTGGAGTTAGCTGCACTGAATAAGTGAGGCAGGGTCAGACATGGTATACAGATCATTGGTAACTATATTATACAGCAATGGGTACAATAGTGGAGTTAGCTGCACTGAATAAGTGAGGCAGGGTCAGACATGGTATACAGATCATTGGTAACTATATTATACAGCAATGGGTACAATAGTGGAGTTAGCTGCACTGAATAAGTGAGGCAGGGTCAGACATGGTATACAGATCATTGGTAACTATATTATACAGCAATGGGTACAATAGTGGAGTTAGCTGCACTGAATAAGTGAGGCAGGGTCAGACATGGTATACAGATCATTGGTAACTATATTATATGGCAATGGGTACAATAGTGGAGTTAGCTGCACTGAATAAGTGGGGCAGGGTCAGACATGGTATACAGATCATTGGTAACTATATTATATGGCAATGGGTACAATAGTGGAGTTAGCTGCACTGAATAAGTGGGGCAGGGTCAGACATGGTATACAGATCATTGGTAACTATATTATACAGCAATGGGTACAATAGTGGAGTTAGCTGCACTGAATAAGTGGGGCAGGGTCAGACATGGTATACAGATCATTGGTAACTATATTATATGGCAATGGGTACAATAGTGGAGTTAGCTGCACTGAATAAGTGGGGCAGGGTCAGACATGGTATACAGATCATTGGTAACTATATTATACGGCAATGGGTACAATAGTGGAGTTAGCTGCACTGAATAAGTGGGGCAGGGTCAGACATGGTATACAGATCATTGGTAACTATATTATATGGCAATGGGTACAATAGTGGAGTTAGCTGCACTGAATAAGTGGGGCAGGGTCAGACATGGTATACAGATCATTGGTAACTATATTATACGGCAATGGGTACAATAGTGGAGTTAGCTGCACTGAATAAGTGGGGCAGGGTCAGACATGGTATACAGATCATTGGTAACTATATTATACAGCAATGGGTACAATAGTGGAGTTAGCTGCACTGAATAAGTGAGGCAGGGTCAGACATGGTATACAGATCATTGGTAACTATATTATATGGCAATGGGTACAATAGTGGAGTTAGCTTTACTGAATAAGTGGGGCAGGGTCAGACATGGTATACAGATCATTGGTAACTATATTATACGGCAATGGGTACAATAGTGGAGTTAGCTGCACTGAATAAGTGGGGCAGGGTCAGACATGGTATACAGATCATTGGTAACTATATTATATGGCAATGGGTACAATAGTAAAGTTAGCTGCACTGAATAAGTGAGGCAGGGTCAGACATGGTATACAGATCATTGGTACCTATATTATATGGCAATGGGTACATAGTGGAGTTAGCTGCACTGAATAAGTGAGGCAGGGTCAGACATGGTATACAGATCATTGGTACCTATATTATACGGCAATGGGTACAATAGTGGAGTTAGCTGCGCTGAATAAGTGAGGCAAGGTCAGACATGGTATACAGATCATTGGTACCTATATTATACGGCAATGGGTACAATAGTGGAGTTAGCTGCACTGAATAAGTGGGGCAGGGTCAGACATGGTATACAGATCATTGGTACCTATATTATACGGCAATGGGTACAATGGTGGAGTTAGCTGCACTGAATAAGTGGGGCAGGGTCAGACATGGTATACAGATCATTGGTAACTATATTATACGGCAATGGGTACAATAGTGGAGTTAGCTGCACTCAATAAGTGAGGCAGGGTCAGACATGGTATACAGATCATTGGTAACTATATTATACAGCAATGGGTACAATAGTGGAGTTAGCTGCACTGAATAAGTGAGGCAGGGTCAGACATGGTATACAGATCATTGGTAACTATATTATACAGCAATGGGTACAATAGTGGAGTTAGCTGCACTGAATAAGTGGGGCAGGGTCAGACATGGTATACAGATCATTGGTAACTATATTATACGGCAATGGGTACAATAGTGGAGTTAGCTGCACTGAATAAGTGAGGCAGGGTCAGACATGGTATACAGATCATTGGTAACTATATTATATGGCAATGGGTACAATAGTGGAGTTAGCTGCACTGAATAAGTGGGGCAGGGTCAGACATGGTATACAGATCATTGGTAACTATATTATATGGCAATGGGTACAATAGTGGAGTTAGCTGCACTGAATAAGTGGGGCAGGGTCAGACATGGTATACAGATCATTGGTAACTATATTATACGGCAATGGGTACAATAGTGGAGTTAGCTGCACTGAATAAGTGGGGCAGGGTCAGACATGGTATACAGATCATTGGTAACTATATTATATGGCAATGGGTACAATAGTGGAGTTAGCTGCACTGAATAAGTGGGGCAGGGTCAGACATGGTATACAGATCATTGGTAACTATATTATACGGCAATGGGTACAATAGTGGAGTTAGCTGCACTGAATAAGTGGGGCAGGGTCAGACATGGTATACAGATCATTGGTAACTATATTATATGGCAATGGGTACAATAGTGGAGTTAGCTGCACTGAATAAGTGAGGCAGGGTCAGACATGGTATACAGATCATTGGTAACTATATTATATGGCAATGGGTACAATAGTGGAGTTAGCTGCACTGAATAAGTGGGGCAGGGTCAGACATGGTATACAGATCATTGGTAACTATATTATATGGCAATTGGTACAATAGTGGAGTTAGCTGCACTGAATAAGTGAGGCAGGGTCAGACATGGTATACAGATCATTGGTAACCTATATTATACGGCAATGGGTAGAATAGTGGAGTTAGCTGCACTCAATAAGTGAGGCAGGGTCAGACATGGTATACAGATCATTGGTAACTATATTATATGGCAATGGGTACAATAGTGGAGTTAGCTGTACTGAATAAGTGAGGCAGGGTCAGATATGGTATACAGATCATTGGTAACTATATTATACGGCAATGGGTACAATAGTGGAGCTAGCTGCACTGAATAAGTGAGGCAGGGTCAGACATGGTATACAGATCATTGGTAACTATATTATACAGCAATGGGTACAATAGTGGAGTTAGCTGCACTGAATAAGTGGGGCAGGGTCAGACATGGTATACAGATCATTGGTAACTATATTATACGGCAATGGGTACAATAGTGGAGTTAGCTGCACTGAATAAGTGAGGCAGGGTCAGACATGGTATACAGATCATTGGTAACTATATTATATGGCAATGGGTACAATAGTGGAGTTAGCTGCACTGAATAAGTGGGGCAGGGTCAGACATGGTATACAGATCATTGGTAACTATATTATACGGCAATGGGTACAATAGTGGAGTTAGCTGCACTGAATAAGTGAGGCAGGGTCAGACATGGTATACAGATCATTGGTAACTATATTATATGGCAATGGGTACAATAGTGGAGTTAGCTGCACTGAATAAGTGAGGCAGGGTCAGACATGGTATACAGATCATTGGTAACTATATTATGGCAATGGGTACAATAGTGGAGTTAGCTGCACTGAATAAGTGAGGCAGGGTCAGACATGGTATACAGATCATTGGTAACTATATTATACGGCAATGGGTACAATAGTGGAGTTAGCTGCACTGAATAAGTGAGGCAGGGTCAGACATGGTATACAGATCATTGGTAACTATATTATACGGCAATGGGTACAATAGTGGAGTTAGCTGCACTGAATAAGTGAGGCAGGGTCAGACATGGTATACAGATCATTGGTAACTATATTATACAGCAATGGGTACAATAGTGGAGTTAGCTGCACTGAATAAGTGAGGCAGGGTCAGACATGGTATACAGATCATTGGTAACTATATTATACAGCAATGGGTACAATAGTGGAGTTAGCTGCACTGAATAAGTGAGGCAGGGTCAGACATGGTATACAGATCATTGGTAACTATATTATATGGCAATGGGTACAATAGTGGAGTTAGCTGCACTGAATAAGTGAGGCAGGGTCAGACATGGTATACAGATCATTGGTAACTATATTATATGGCAATGGGTACAATAGTGGAGTTAGCTGCACTGAATAAGTGAGGCAGGGTCAGACATGGTATACAGATCATTGGTAACTATATTATATGGCAATGGGTACAATAGTGGAGTTAGCTGCACTGAATAAGTGAGGCAGGGTCAGACATGGTATACAGATCATTGGTAACTATATTATATGGCAATGGGTACAATAGTGGAGTTAGCTGCACTGAATAAGTGGGGCAGGGTCAGACATGGTATACAGATCATTGGTAACTATATTATACGGCAATGGGTACAATAGTGGAGTTAGCTGCACTGAATAAGTGAGGCAGGGTCAGACATGGTATACAGATCATTGGTAACTATATTATACAGCAATGGGTACAATAGTGGAGTTAGCTGCACTGAATAAGTGAGGCAGGGTCAGACATGGTATACAGATCATTGGTAACTATATTATACAGCAATGGGTACAATAGTGGAGTTAGCTGCACTGAATAAGTGAGGCAGGGTCAGACATGGTATACAGATCATTGGTAACTATATTATATGGCAATGGGTACAATAGTGGAGTTAGCTGCACTGAATAAGTGAGGCAGGGTCAGACATGGTATACAGATCATTGGTAACTATATTATATGGCAATGGGTACAATAGTGGAGTTAGCTGCACTGAATAAGTGAGGCAGGGTCAGACATGGTATACAGATCATTGGTAACTATATTATACAGCAATGGGTACAATAGTGGAGTTAGCTGCACTGAATAAGTGGGGCAGGGTCAGACATGGTATACAGATCATTGGTAACTATATTATACGGCAATGGGTACAATAGTGGAGTTAGCTGCACTGAATAAGTGAGGCAGGGTCAGACATGGTATACAGATCATTGGTAACTATATTATACAGCAATGGGTACAATAGTGGAGTTAGCTGCACTGAATAAGTGAGGCAGGGTCAGACATGGTATACAGATCATTGGTAACTATATTATACAGCAATGGGTACAATAGTGGAGTTAGCTGCACTGAATAAGTGAGGCAGGGTCAGACATGGTATACAGATCATTGGTAACTATATTATACGGCAATGGGTACAATAGTGGAGTTAGCTGCACTGAATAAGTGGAGGCAGGGTCAGACATGGTATACAGATCATTGGTAACTATATTATACGGCAATGGGTACAATAGTGGAGTTAGCTGCACTGAATAAGTGAGGCAGGGTCAGACATGGTATACAGATCATTGGTAACTATATTATACAGCAATGGGTACAATAGTGGAGTTAGCTGCACTGAATAAGTGAGGCAGGGTCAGACATGGTATACAGATCATTGGTAACTATATTATATGGCAATGGGTACAATAGTGGAGTTAGCTGCACTGAATAAGTGAGGCAGGGTCAGACATGGTATACAGATCATTGGTAACTATATTATATGGCAATGGGTACAATAGTGGAGTTAGCTGCACTGAATAAGTGAGGCAGGGTCAGACATGGTATACAGATCATTGGTAACTATATTATACAGCAATGGGTACAATAGTGGAGTTAGCTGCACTGAATAAGTGAGGCAGGGTCAGACATGGTATACAGATCATTGGTAACTATATTATACGGCAATGGGTACAATAGTGGAGTTAGCTGCACTGAATAAGTGAGGCAGGGTCAGACATGGTATACAGATCATTGGTAACTATATTATATGGCAATGGGTACAATAGTGGAGTTAGCTGCACTGAATAAGTGAGGCAGGGTCAGACATGGTATACAGATCATTGGTAACTATATTATACGGCAATGGGTACAATAGTGGAGTTAGCTGCACTGAATAAGTGGGGCAGGGTCAGACATGGTATACAGATCATTGGTAACTATATTATACGGCAATGGGTACAATAGTGGAGTTAGCTGCACTGAATAAGTGAGGCAGGGTCAGACATGGTATACAGATCATTGGTAACTATATTATACAGCAATGGGTACAATAGTGGAGTTAGCTGCACTGAATAAGTGAGGCAGGGTCAGACATGGTATACAGATCATTGGTAACTATATTATACGGCAATGGGTACAATAGTGGAGTTAGCTGCACTGAATAAGTGGGGCAGGGTCAGACATGGTATACAGATCATTGGTACCTATATTATACGGCAATGGGTACAATAGTGGAGTTAGCTGCACTGAATAAGTGGGGCAGGGTCAGACATGGTATACAGATCATTGGTAACTATATTATACAGCAATGGGTACAATAGTGGAGTTAGCTGCACTGAATAAGTGAGGCAGGGTCAGACATGGTATACAGATCATTGGTAACTATATTATACGGCAATGGGTACAATAGTGGAGTTAGCTGCACTGAATAAGTGAGGCAGGGTCAGACATGGTATACAGATCATTGGTAACTATATTATACGGCAATGGGTACAATAGTGGAGTTAGCTGCACTGAATAAGTGAGGCAGGGTCAGACATGGTATACAGATGATTGGTAACTATATTATACAGCAATGGGTACAATAGTGGAGTTAGCTGCACTGAATAAGTGAGGCAGGGTCAGACATGGTATACAGATCATTGGTAACTATATTATACGGCAATGGGTACAATAGTGGAGTTAGCTGCACTGAATAAGTGAGGCAGGGTCAGACATGGTATACAGATCATTGGTAACTATATTATATGGCAATGGGTACAATAGTGGAGTTAGCTGCACTGAATAAGTGAGGCAGGGTCAGACATGGTATACAGATCATTGGTACCTTCATTATACGGCAATGGGTGCAATAGTGGAGTTAGCTGCACTGAATAAGTGAGGCAGGGTCAGACATGGTATACAGATCATTGGTACCTATATTATACGGCAATGGGTACAATAGTGGAGTTAGCTGCACTGAATAAGTGAGGCAGGGTCAGACATGGTATACAGATCATTGGTACCTATATTATACGGCAATGAGTACAATAGTGGAGTTAGCTGCACTGAATAAGTGAGGCAGGGTCAGACATGGTATACAGATCATTGAAACAAGAGAACTAGAATGGCAACTGTTATTGGATGCCTTCTCCGTCCCCGGGTTGAATGAGGCTTGTAATATTTCTGCAATTTTGAAATATAGAAGTTACCTTAGGTAGTAAAAGTGTGAATTAGTTATTTAGTACCTTACTTTTTATGAGTAGTTTTTGTAATTAAATTAATAGTCCATTTATGCCTAACATGGAATTATCGGTTTTATATTGTAGGTTCTAATAAATAATCTTATTTTATTATCTGATCCTACAATTTATGAATGTACTGTATTGCTGCTGGAGTGTGCTCCTGATAGTTTCAATTTATTTTTATTCCTATTTTAATTTTACTTTTGGATTATTATATAATCATATAACAACACATAATAACAGTTCATGAATTGTTGTGTGGATATTGGTATGCATATATGTTTTCAACATATTTTTTTAAAAATAAATAATTAATTACTTTGTTTAATGTTGCCAAGGAAATGACATCACGTTGCTTGGCTTGAGGTTTTAAATTTGTGCCCACTTGGCGCTTTTTTTATGTCTGATGAAGCTTCTGCGTTAGCAGAGGCGAAAATGGTATCCTAATAAAGTACGTTCACGTTGATTTTTACATTTTGACTTTGTCAGGTGTTCCGTAACTCGTTTACGCCTTTTTGTTTTACCAGTTGTTCGTTTTTTTTGTGTTTATTTTACTAGTATGGCTACTGGCGTTGCAACGAGTCCTAGGACACAGATTTTATTCGGGTCTGGAAATGTTCCTTCTACGGACGACCCTATGAGCACCGAGGCGCTTTTGCTTTTACTAACTCAATGGCTCAATGGGTTAAACTCGCATCTGGATAAAATTGAATCTAACGAAGCGTTAATGTTACGGAACCTCAATCCAAGCCAACCGGCTTTTAACCACAATGTTCCTGCGAGCGGATATTCTGATGGTATTCAACCAGGTCAACCTCAGCGTTTAAATATAACGGCTGGCAGTCTTAATGTTGAACATCCACATCCTGCCGCAAGATGCGGTGGGGTAACAGGTTTGGAAGACCGGAATAATGGTGGTCAATTTTCTGACATTGCGCCTGGATTTCCAGGGCAGAACATGGCTTGCAATGGTGTGAGCAACAACTCTAACAGCAATCCTGGGCTTATCGGTGTGCCTATATTTTACGAATGGGTTGGGAACCTTGAGGCTCTCGATTTTGGCTCTTTTCTCCCATCGGGCCCTCCGGCTCCAGGTGTTGACACTACAGGTAACTTCATAGACAATATCACTGAGAATCTTAAAGCTTTGGACTTTAAAATGTTAAATATAAAGAAATTACAATTAGAGGTCTCTTACTTTAAACAATGTTTAAAAGAAAAAAATGTACCCAAGGGATTGATAAGCTCTTTTGTTCCGACCGGACTATTCCAAGACTCTGTTTATTGATGATCTTACAACTCTCTTCAATAAACAAGGATTGGAACTGTTAGATTTAATGGTGAAACATTATTCTAACTACATTGGGACCTTGTTGGCTGAAACTAGTGAGTTAGATGAGAAGATTAAGGCTGATATTAACTTTATGTAACGATATAAATACGACTACAATCATATTTTTCAGAGTATTGATGCTCTGTTAATTAAGCTTAAACTCAATAAAACAAAAAAACTTTCCAGAGATAGGCAAGCTTATACCAGCTGTCTTGCCTATCCTAATCTTCATAAGAATACCAACAGAAATAACAACTTGGCTGCTGCCCATAACAAAGGTGACAACGACAGAGATGTGACAATTATTGAAACTGCCCCGGATCGGGGTGACCATGTTTTTGATGATGGGGATGAAGGTTCTTCTACTCAGGAACCAAGGAGGAGTAGTAGAATTAAGGCTAACCATGATAATCACGCCAATCACCCTAATTATAGAGGCCAACACAAGCCTTTTTTAGGGCGCAAGAACTATCAGCAACAATACAACAAGAACAAGTACAAATAGAGCCCATTAAAGGGCATCTTGGTGTCAGTTCTTTTACCTCTCCAAAACCAATCATCTTGACCAACATTAAGGGAGACTTTAAAGTTTATAATTTTTCCAATATCAACATTGAAAGTGACTTGATTGAACTTTTGGCGTATGGCCTTTCCTTTGTCCCTGACCAGAAACTCCATCTGTCTAAGTTGTTGATAGACTTCAAATGTTTTGTCCGTAGATTAAATCTTAAGGTGTTGTTTAGTGGTGAAACAGCAAGCGAAGGACCTTTATTTAAGCTGTTGAGTGTTTTCAACCCTCCTTTGCATCCTATTTTGCACACCTTTGAGAATATTTGTGAATTAGACCTAAGACAATTTTTTGAATGTGTTAAATGGTTTGACAATCAGAGTAATATCTCGTCTGACCAAAGAATAGCCTTAAAAAACTTACATAGCCTTCCCATTAGGGTTATTAAACGTGAGAAGGGTGGGCTTTAGTCATTTTTGATAAAGAGGACTACACCGAAAGGATGTTAACTGTTCTGAACTCTCCCGCCTACGAAATTTCATCTTTGAATGAGATGACAGGGCAATATAACAGGATTAAAGGGTATTTTAGGGACTTGTTTATTGAAGGTAGGATTGACATTGACACTTTCAATTTCATTAATATTTCCTTCCCTAGGGTCCCAGTTATGTTTGGGATCCCTAAAATTCACAAAAACCTGTTTGATCCACCAATGCGTGCCTTAGTTGACGGGAGATGTTCCATTACCCACCCTTGTGCAAAAGTATTGGATTGTACTATCTCCAAATACCTTAGTTTAATACCCCAAATTTGTAAAGACTCTTGGTCTTTCTTGAATTCTATAAATGAAATTCCATTTGACCCATCTTTAAATTTTTTAACTATCGACGTGGTCGATCTTTACACCTCTATACCACATCAAGAGGCGGTCGAATGGGTTGAGTTAATGCTTTTAAGCTTAAAGGCTCCTAAGGATGAGATAGTGGTTGTTACACTCCTTCTGGACATCATTTTGTCTCCCAACTTTTTCATTTTCAATAATTGTCATTATCTGCAGAAAAGAGGTATTGCCATGGGCTCCCCTTGTGGGGGTAGCATGGCAAATTTGGTAGTTGCCTACTGGGAGAATACTTTTCTTCTAAATAACCCCAGGTTTAAAAACATCATCAAGTTCTACACACGTTTTTTAGATGATGTGTTTGTACTTATTCAGGGAGGTGAAGACGTTGTTGTAAATGTGATTAATTACATGAATGATTCTACCACATTTTTAAAATTTACTTATCACTTTTCGCTTAGCGAAATTGATTACCTTGATGTCAAATTGGTTAAAGATCTTCATAACAATCGATTCCTGTCTAGTATTTTTAGGAAGCCAACTTACTGTAATGCTTTTTTGCACTTTTCCAGTAACCATCCCTGGAAACAAAAGAGATCGATTGTTAAAGGGCAGTTGGTTAGAGTTGTACGAATGTGCAGCACAGCTGTGGCCTTTGAACATGAGTGTTCTATTTTGAAAGACATGTTTCTTAATAGGGGATATCCAATTGACTTAATAGACAGCTTAACTGAAGAAGTCTCCTTAAAAAGAGATAATGGGTTTTATCAACCCCTCCTCCAAAGTAGTAAACAGACCACTGTTGTTAGCACTGTGTCCTCACCTGGTTCTTCTTCCCCCTTAGAACCCCACTTTAATCAACATGAACTTGTTGGTTCTTTGTCCCTGCATCATTTGCCTAGCCGTGATTTTAAGACCAGTTTGATTATCACACATAGCAAACATGTTGTTGATATTTGTTCTATTGTTAAGAAGAACTGGCACTTTATTCAAAATAGAGCCTTTTTATTAAACATACTGGGTACACATCCCTCTTTTGTGTTTAAGAGGGGAAGTAACTTAAAAGAACTTTTACAGACAGCGGAACCTTTATATCCTTTATCAAGACAAACTGGGACATTTATTTGTGGGGCTTGCAATTGGTGTAGACTCTTGAAGGTTGGGGGCTCGTTTAACATCAGAGATAAGAAATACATCATAAAACACAAGATTAGTTGTAACATGAAATTAGTGGTTTACATTGCCCTTTGTGACTGTTGCCCAGCATTTTATGTTGGCAAGACGGACCGTAGATTACGGGACCGTATTTATCAACATAATTATGCTATAAAAAACAAAAAAGGCGATAATGCTCTTTCAAAACATATTCTAAACAATGCTGGGCACAGTTTTCACTTCATGGGCATTGATCTTGTCAAAGTGGGTATTAGGGGGGGTCCTCAGCCCCTTTTACTTGAAACAAGAGAACTAGAATGGCAACTGTTATTGGATGCCTTCTCCGTCCCCGGGTTGAATGAGGCTTGTAATATTTCTGCAATTTTGAAATATAGAAGTTACCTTAGGTAGTAAAAGTGTGACTTAGTTATTTAATACCTTACTTTTTATGAGTAGTTTTTGTAATTAAATTAATAGTCCATTTATGCCTAACAAGGAATTATCGGTTTTATATTGTAGGTTCTAATAAATAATCTTATTTTATTATCTGATCCTACAATTTATGAATGTACTGTATTGCTGTTGGAGTGTGCTCCTGATAGTTTCAATTTATTTTTATTCCTATTTTAATTTTACTTTTGGATTATTATATAATCATATAACAACACATAATAACAGTTCATGAATTGTTGTGTGGATATTGGTATGCATATATGTTTTCAACATATTTTTTTTAAAAAATAAATAATTAATTACTTTGTTTAATGTTGCCAAGGAAATGACATCACGTTGCTTGGCTTGAGGTTTTAAATTTATGCCCACTTGGCGCTTTTTTTATGTCTGATGAAGCTTCTGCGTTAGCAGAGGCGAAAACGGTATCCTAATAAAGTACGTTCACGTTGATTTTTACATTTTGACTTTGTCAGGTGTTCCTTAACTCGTTTACGCCTTTTCGTTTTACCAGTTGTTCGTTTTTTTTGTGTTAATTTTACTAGTTAGAGAGTTTGGTCACATGCCATGAGAGCAAGGCTTCAGCTCGTGTGTTAAGGTATCTGTGGAGTTCTCATGTGGGACAGAACCACTTCATCAGTGAAATTAGTGAAGGACATTTGGATGGCTGGTGTAGAATACAGTGGGCTACCTTCAGCTGGGTATAATGAAGATAGCTGGGAAATTCTATCTGCTCATTTTTATGTAGAACAATGCAGTGGTGAGAATGGACGGACAATGTTGCTATTTTCTTGTGGAGTACTATGAAACGTAGTGTAGATCTGGGTAGTATAGAGTAGGCTTGGTAGCAGATAAGGATTAGCTGTAGCTTTTCAGGCTTGTTCTGAGAGAAATGTACAAGGCACCTAGATTTTGTTTAATTTCTTAGTGATACTGGATATACATAGATCATATTTAAATTTCCTGTCCATGGTAACTCAAAGTTTAGTATTTGGGACAATATCCAGGATAATAATATTGTTGGAAGAGGTAATGGAAAAATAGTTTGTGTGACAGGACCAGATCTAGGAAGGAACAGCACATTTATCTACTTTATCACTGAGCATTAGGTTATGCTGTTGTAGCCAAAGTTTGACAGATGAGTATAAGTCCTAGATCTTGGCTTGCAGCTCATTAATGGATAGGGAAAAGCAAACAATAGTGGAGTTAGCTGCACTGAATAAGTGAGGCAGGGTCAGACATGGTATACAGATCATTGGTACCTAGATTATACGGCAATGGGTACAATAGTGGAGTTAGCTGCACTGAATAAGTGAGGCAGGGTCAGACATGGTATACAGATCATTGGTAACTATATTATACAGCAATGGGTACAATAGTGGAGTTAGCTGCACTGAATAAGTGAGGCAGGGTCAGACATGGTATACAGATCATTGGTAACTATATTATATGGCAATGGGTACAATAGTGGAGTTAGCTGCACTGAATAAGTGAGGCAGGGTCAGACATGGTATACAGATCATTGGTAACTATATTATACGGCAATGGGTACAATAGTGGAGTTAGCTGCACTGAATAAGTGAGGCAGGGTCAGACATGGTATACAGATCATTGGTAACTATATTATACAGCAATGGGTACAATAGTGGAGTTAGCTGCACTGAATAAGTGGGGCAGGGTCAGACATGGTATACAGATCATTGGTAACTATATTATATGGCAATGGGTACAATAGTGGAGTTAGCTGCACTGAATAAGTGAGGCAGGGTCAGACATGGTATACAGATCATTGGTAACTATATTATACAGCAATGGGTACAATAGTGGAGTTAGCTGCACTGAATAAGTGGGGCAGGGTCAGACATGGTATACAGATCATTGGTAACTATATTATACGGCAATGGGTACAATAGTGGAGTTAGCTGCACTGAATAAGTGGGGCAGGGTCAGACATGGTATGCAGATCATTGGTAACTATATTATACGGCAATGGGTACAATAGTGGAGTTAGCTGCACTGAATAAGTGAGGCAGGGTCAGACATGGTATACAGATCATTGGTAACTATATTATACAGCAATGGGTACAATAGTGGAGTTAGCTGCACTGAATAAGTGGGGCAGGGTCAGACATGGTATACAGATCATTGGTAACTATATTATATGGCAATGGGTACAATAGTGGAGTTAGCTGCACTGAATAAGTGGGGCAGGGTCAGACATGGTATACAGATCATTGGTAACTATATTATACAGCAATGGGTACAATAGTGGAGTTAGCTGCACTGAATAAGTGAGGCAGGGTCAGACATGGTATACAGATCATTGGTAACTATATTATACGGCAATGGGTACAATAGTGGAGTTAGCTGCACTGAATAAGTGAGGCAGGGTCAGACATGGTATACAGATCATTGGTACCTATATTATACGGCAATGGGTACAATAGTGGAGTTAGCTGCACTGAATAAGTGAGGCAGGGTCAGACATGGTATACAGATCATTGGTACCTATATTATACGGCAATGGGTACAATAGTGGAGTTAGCTGCACTGAATAAGTGAGGCAGGGTCAGACATGGTATACAGATCATTGGTACCTATATTATACGGCAATGAGTACAATAGTGGAGTTAGCTGCACTGAATAAGTGAGGCAGGGTCAGACATGGTATACAGATCATTGAAACAAGAGAACTAGAATGGCAACTGTTATTGGATGCCTTCTCCGTCCCCGGGTTGAATGAGGCTTGTAATATTTCTGCAATTTTGAAATGTAGAAGTTACCTTAGGTAGTAAAAGTGTGAATTAGTTATTTAGTACCTTACTTTTTATGAGTAGTTTTTGTAATTAAATTAATAGTCCATTTATGCCTAACATGGAATTATCGGTTTTATATTGTAGGTTCTAATAAATAATCTTATTTTATTATCTGATCCTACAACTTATGAATGTACTGTATTGCTGTTGGAGTGTGCTCCTGATAGTTTCAATTTATTTTTATTCCTATTTTAATTTTACTTTTGGATTATTATATAATCATATAACAACACATAATAACAGTTCATGAATTGTTGTGTGGATATTGGTATGCATATATGTTTTCAACATATTTTTTTAAAAATAAATAATTAATTACTTTGTTTAATGTTGCCAAGGAAATGACATCACGTTGCTTGGCTTGAGGTTTTAAATTTGTGCCCACTTGGCGCTTTTTTTATGTCTGATGAAGCTTCTGCGTTCGCAGAGGCGAAAATGGTATCCTAATAAAGTACGTTCACGTTGATTTTTACATTTTGACTTTGTCAGGTGTTCCGTAACTCGTTTACGCCTTTTCGTTTTACCAGTTGTTCATTTTTTTTGTGTTTATTTTACTAGTATGGCTACTGGCGTTGCAACGAGTCCTAGGACACTGATTTTATTCGGGTCTGGAAATGTTCCTTCTATGGATGACCCTATGAGCACCGAGGCGCTTTTGCTTTTACTAACTCAACGGCTCAATGGGTTAAACTCGCGTCTGGATAAAATTGAATCTAACGAAGCGTTAATGTTACGGAACCTCAATCCAAGCCAACCGGCTTTTAACCACAATGTTCCTGCGAGCGGATATTCTGATGGTATTCAACCAGGTCAACCTCAGCGTTTAAATATAACGGCTGGCAGTCTTAATGTTGAACATCCACATCCTGCCGCAAGATGCGGTGGGGTAACAGGTTTGGAAGACCGGAATAATGGTGGTCAATTTTCTGACATTGCGCCTGGATTTCCAGGGCAGAACATGGCTTGCAATGGTGTGAGCAACAACTCTAACAGCAATCCTGGGCTTATCGGTGTGCCTATATTTTACGAATGGGTTGGGAACCTTGAGGCTCTCGATTTTGGCTCTTTTCTCCCATCGGGCCCGCCGGCTCCAGGTGTTGACACTACAGGTAACTTCATAGACAATATCACTGAGAATCTTAAAGCTTTGGACTTTAAAATGTTAAATATAAAGAAATTACAATTAGAGGTCTCTTACTTTAAACAATGTTTAAAAGAAAAAAATGTACCCAAGGGATTGATAAGCTCTTTTGTTCCGACCGGACTATTCCAAGACTCTGTTTATTGATGATCTTACAACTCTCTTCAATAAACAAGGATTGGAACTGTTAGATTTAATGTTGAAACATTATTCTAACTACATTGGGACCTTGTTGGCTGAAACTAGTGAGTTAGATGAGAAGATTAAGGCTGATATTAACTTTGTACGATATAAATACGACTACAATCATATTTTTCAGAGTATTGATGCTCTGTTAATTAAGCTTAAACTCAATAAAACAAAAAAACTTTCCAGAGATAGGCAAGCTTATACCAGCTGTCTTGCCTATCCTAATCTTCATAAGAATACCAACAGAAATAACAACTTGGCTGCTGCCCATAACAAAGGTGACAACGACAGAGATGTGACAATTATTGAAACTGCCCCGGATCGGGGTGACCATGTTTTTGATGATGGGGATGAAGGTTCTTCTACTCAGGAACCAAGGAGGAGTAGTAGAATTAAGGCTAACCATGATAATCACGCCAATCACCCTAATTATAGAGGCCAACACAAGCCTTTTTTAGGGCGCAAGAACTATCAGCAACAATACAACAAGAACAAGTACAAATAGAGCCCATTAAAGGGCATCTTGGTGTCAGTTCTTTTACCTCTCCAAAACCAGTCATCTTGACCAACATTAAGGGAGACTTTAAAGTTTATAATTTTTCCAATATCAATATTGAAAGTGACTTGATTGAACTTTTGGCGTATGGCCTTTCCTTTGTCCCTGACCAGAAACTCCATCTGTCTAAGTTGTTGATAGACTTCAAATGTTTTGTCCGTAGATTAAATCTTAAGGTGTTGTTTAGTGGTGAAACAGCAAGCGAAGGACCTTTATTTAAGCTGTTGAGTGTTTTCAACCCTCCTTTGCATCCTATTTTGCACACCTTTGAGAATATTTGTGAATTAGACCTAAGACAATTTTTTGAATGTGTTAAGTGGTTTGACAATCAGAGTAATATCTCGTCTGACCAAAGAATAGCCTTAAAAAACTTACGTAGCCTTCCCATTAGGGTTATTAAACCTGACAAGGGTGGGGGTTTAGTCATTTTTGATAAAGAGGACTACACCGAAAGGATGTTAACTGTTCTGAACTCTCCCGCCTACGAAATTTCATCTTTGAATGAGATGACAGGGCAATATAACAGGATTAAAGGGTATTTTAGGGACTTGTTTATTGAAGGTAGGATTGACATTGACACTTTCAATTTCATTAATATTTCCTTCCCTAGGGTCCCAGTTATGTTTGGGATCCCTAAAATTCACAAAAACCTGTTTGATCCACCAATGCGTGCCTTAGTTGACGGGAGATGTTCCATTACCCACCCTTGTGCAAAAGTATTGGATTGTACTATCTCCAAATACCTTAGTTTAATACCCCAAATTTGTAAAGACTCTTGGTCTTTCTTGAATTCTATAAATGAAATTGCATTTGACCCATCTTTAAATTTTTTAACTATCGACGTGGTCGATCTTTACACCTCTATACCACATCAAGAGGCGGTCGAATGGGTTGAGTTAATGCTTTTAAGCTTAAAGGCTCCTAAGGATGAGATAGTGGTTGTTACACTCCTTCTGGACATCATTTTGTCTCCCAACTTTTTCATTTTCAATAATTGTCATTATCTGCAGAAAAGAGGTATTGCCATGGGCTCCCCTTGTGGGGGTAGCATGGCAAATTTGGTAGTTGCCTACTGGGAGAATACTTTTCTTCTAAATAACCCCAGGTTTAAAAACATCATCAAGTTCTACACACGTTTTTTAGATGATGTGTTTGTACTTATTCAGGGAGGTGAAGACGTTGTTGTAAATGTGATTAATTACATGAATGACTCTACCACATTTTTAAAATTTACTTATCACTTTTCGCTTAGCGAAATTGATTACCTTGATGTCAAATTGGTTAAAGATCTTCATAACAATCGATTCCTGTCTAGTATTTTTAGGAAGCCAACTTACTGTAATGCTTTTTTGCACTTTTCCAGTACCCATCCCTGGAAACAAAAGAGATCGATTGTTAAAGGGCAGTTGGTTAGAGCTGTACGAATGTGCAGCACAGCTGTGGCCTTTGAACATGAGTGTTCTATTTTGAAAGACATGTTTCTTAATAGGGGATATCCAATTGACTTAATAGACAGCTTAACTGAAGAAGTCTCCTTAAAAAGAGATAATGGGTTTTATCAACCCCTCCTCCAAAGTAGTAAACAGACCACTGTTGTTAGCACTGTGTCCTCACCTGGTTCTTCTTCCCCCTTCTTCCCCCACTTTAATCAACATGAACTTGTTGGTTCTTTGTCCCTGCATCATTTGCCTAGCCGTGATTTTAAGACCAGTTTGATTATCACACATAGCAAACATGTTGTTGATATTTGTTCTATTGTTAAGAAGAACTGGCACTTTATTCAAAATAGAGCCTTTTTATTAAACATACTGGGTACACATCACTCTTTTGTGTTTAAGAGGGGAAGTAACTTAAAAGAACTTTTACAGACAGCGGAACCTTTATATCCTTTATCAAGACAAACTGGGACATTTATTTGTGGGGCTTGCAATTGGTGTAGACTCTTGAAGGTTGGGGGCTCGTTTAACATCAGAGATAAGAAATACATCATAAAACACAAGATTAGTTGTAACATGAAATTAGTGGTTTACATTGCCCTTTGTGACTGTTGCCCAGCATTTTATGTTGGCAAGACGGACCGTAGATTACGGGACCGTATTTATCAACATAATTATGCTATAAAAAACAAAAAAGGCGATAATGCTCTTTCGAAACATATTCTAAACAATGCTGGGCACAGTTTTCACTTCATGGGCATTGATCTTGTTAAAGTGGGTATTAGGGGGGGTCCTCAGCCCCTTTTACTTGAAACAAGAGAACTAGAATGGCAACTGTTATTGGATGCCTTCTCCGTCCCCGGGTTGAATGAGGCTTGTAATATTTCTGCAATTTTGAAATATAGAAGTTACCTTAGGTAGTAAAAGTGTGAATTAGTTATTTAATACCTTACTTTTTATGAGTAGTTTTTGTAATTAAATTAATAGTCCATTTATGCCTAACAAGGAATTATCGGTTTTATATTGTAGGTTCTAATAAATAATCTTATTTTATTATCTGATCCTACAATTTATGAATGTACTGTATTGCTGTTGGAGTGTGCTCCTGATAGTTTCAATTTATTTTTATTCCTATTTTAATTTTACTTTTGGATTATTATATAATCATATAACAACACATAACAGTTCATGAATTGTTGTGTGGATATTGGTATGCATATATGTTTTCAACATATTTTTTTAAAAATAAATAATTAATTACTTTGTTTAATGTTGCCAAGGAAATGACATCACGTTGCTTGGCTTGAGGTTTTAAATTTATGCCCACTTGGCGCTTTTTATGTCTGATGAAGCTTCTGCGTTAGCAGAGGCGAAAACGGTATCCTAATAAAGTACGTTCACGTTGATTTTTACATTTTGACTTTGTCAGGTGTTCCTTAACTCGTTTACGCCTTTTCGTTTTACCAGTTGTTCGTTTTTTTTGTGTTAATTTTACTAGTTAGAGAGTTTGGTCACATGCCATGAGAGCAAGGCTTCAGCTCGTGTGTTAAGGTATCTGTGGAGTTCTCATGTGGGACAGAACCACTTCATCAGTGAAATTAGTGAAGGACATTTGGATGGCTGGTGTAGAATACAGTGGGCTACCTTCAGCTGGGTATAATGAAGATAGCTGGGAAATTCTATCTGCTCATTTTTATGTAGAACAATGCAGTGGTGAGAATGGACGGACAATGTTGCTATTTTCTTGTGGAGTACTATGAAACGTAGTGTAGATCTGGGTAGTATAGAGTAGGCTTGGTAGCAGATAAGGATTAGCTGTAGCTTTTCAGGCTTGTTCTGAGAGAAATGTACAAGGCACCTAGATTTTGTTTACTTTTCTTAGTGATACTGGATATACATAGATCATATTTAAATTTCCTGTCCATGGTAACTCAAAGTTTAGTATTTGGGACAATATCCAGGATAATAATATTGTTGGAAGAGGTAATGGAAAAATAGTTTGTGTGACAGGACCAGATCTAGGAAGGAACAGCACATTTATCTACTTTATCACTGAGCATTAGGTTATGCTGTTGTAGCCAAAGTTTGACAGATGAGTATAAGTCCTAGATCTTGGCTTGCAGCTCATTAATGGATAGGGAAAAGCAAACAATAGTGGAGTTAGCTGCACTGAATAAGTGAGGCAGGGTCAGACATGGTATACAGATCATTGGTACCTAGATTATACGGCAATGGGTACAATAGTGGAGTTAGCTGCACTGAATAAGTGAGGCAGGGTCAGACATGGTATACAGATCATTGGTAACTATATTATATGGCAATGGGTGCAATAGTGGAGTTAGCTGCACTGAATAAGTGGGGCAGGGTCAGACATGGTATACAGATCATTGGTAACTATATTATACGGCAATGGGTACAATAGTGGAGTTAGCTGCACTGAATAAGTGAGGCAGGGTCAGACATGGTATACAGATCATTGGTACCTAGATTATACGGCAATGGGTACAATAGTGGAGTTAGCTGCACTGAATAAGTGAGGCAGGGTCAGACATGGTATACAGATCATTGGTACCTATATTATACAGCAATGGGTACAATAGTGGAGTTAGCTGCACTGAATAAGTGAGGCAGGGTCAGACATGGTATACAGATCATTGGTACCTAGATTATATGGCAATGGGTACAATAGTGGAGTTAGCTGCACTGAATAAGTGGGGCAGGGTCAGACATGGTATACAGATCATTGGTAACTATATTATACGGCAATGGGTACAATAGTGGAGTTAGCTGCACTGAATAAGTGAGGCAGGGTCAGACATGGTATACAGATCATTGGTACCTAGATTATATGGCAATGGGTACAATAGTGGAGTTAGCTGCACTGAATAAGTGAGGCAGGGTCAGACATGGTATACAGATCATTGGTAACTATATTATACAGCAATGGGTACAATAGTGGAGTTAGCTGCACTGAATAAGAGAGGCAGGGTCAGACATGGTATACAGATCATTGGTACCTAGATTATACGGCAATGGGTACAATAGTGGAGTTAGCTGCACTGAATAAGTGAGGCAGGGTCAGACATGGTATACAGATCATTGGTAACTATATTATACGGCAATGGGTACAATAGTGGAGTTAGCTGCACTGAATAAGTGGGGCAGGGTCAGACATGGTATACAGATCATTGGTAACTATATTATACAGCAATGGGTACAATAGTGGAGTTAGCTGCACTGAATAAGTGAGGCAGGGTCAGACATGGTATACAGATCATTGGTACCTATATTATACGGCAATGGGTACAATAGTGGAGTTAGCTGCACTGAATAAGTGAGGCAGGGTCAGACATGGTATACAGATCATTGGTAACTATATTATACGGCAATGGGTACAATAGTGGAGTTAGCTGCACTGAATAAGTGAGGCAGGGTCAGACATGGTATACAGATCATTGGTAACTATATTATACGGCAATGGGTACAATAGTGGAGTTAGCTGCACTGAATAAGTGAGGCAGGGTCAGACATGGTATACAGATCATTGGTAACTATATTATACGGCAATGGGTACAATAGTGGAGTTAGCTGCACTGAATAAGTGAGGCAGGGTCAGACATGGTATACAGATCATTGGTAACTATATTATACAGCAATGGGTACAATAGTGGAGTTAGCTGCACTGAATAAGTGGGGCAGGGTCAGACATGGTATACAGATCATTGGTAACTATATTATACGGCAATGGGTACAATAGTGGAGTTAGCTGCACTGAATAAGTGAGGCAGGGTCAGACATGGTATACAGATCATTGGTAACTATATTATACAGCAATGGGTACAATAGTGGAGTTAGCTGCACTGAATAAGTGAGGCAGGGTCAGACATGGTATACAGATCATTGGTAACTATATTATACAGCAATGGGTACAATAGTGGAGTTAGCTGCACTGAATAAGTGGGGCAGGGTCAGACATGGTATACAGATCATTGGTAACTATATTATACGGCAATGGGTACAATAGTGGAGTTAGCTGCACTGAATAAGTGAGGCAGGGTCAGACATGGTATACAGATCATTGGTAACTATATTATACGGCAATGGGTACAATAGTGGAGTTAGCTGCACTGAATAAGTGAGGCAGGGTCAGACATGGTATACAGATCATTGGTAACTATATTATACAGCAATGGGTACAATAGTGGAGTTAGCTGCACTGAATAAGTGAGGCAGGGTCAGACATGGTATACAGATCATTGGTAACTATATTATACAGCAATGGGTACAATAGTGGAGTTAGCTGCACTGAATAAGTGAGGCAGGGTCAGACATGGTATACAGATCATTGGTAACTATATTATATGGCAATGGGTACAATAGTGGAGTTAGCTGCACTGAATAAGTGAGGCAGGGTCAGACATGGTATACAGATCATTGGTAACTATATTATATGGCAATGGGTACAATAGTGGAGTTAGCTGCACTGAATAAGTGAGGCAGGGTCAGACATGGTATACAGATCATTGGTAACTATATTATATGGCAATGGGTACAATAGTGGAGTTAGCTGCACTGAATAAGTGGGGCAGGGTCAGACATGGTATACAGATCATTGGTAACTATATTATACGGCAATGGGTACAATAGTGGAGTTAGCTGCACTGAATAAGTGGGGCAGGGTCAGACATGGTATACAGATCATTGGTAACTATATTATACGGCAATGGGTACAATAGTGGAGTTAGCTGCACTGAATAAGTGAGGCAGGGTCAGACATGGTATACAGATCATTGGTAACTATATTATACAGCAATGGGTACAATAGTGGAGTTAGCTGCACTGAATAAGTGAGGCAGGGTCAGACATGGTATACAGATCATTGGTAACTATATTATATGGCAATGGGTACAATAGTGGAGTTAGCTGCACTGAATAAGTGGGGCAGGGTCAGACATGGTATACAGATCATTGGTAACTATATTATATGGCAATGGGTACAATAGTGGAGTTAGCTGCACTGAATAAGTGAGGCAGGGTCAGACATGGTATACAGATCATTGGTAACTATATTATACGGCAATAGGTACAATAGTGGAGTTAGCTGCACTGAATAAGTGAGGCAGGGTCAGACATGGTATACAGATCATTGGTAACTATATTATACGGCAATGGGTACAATAGTGGAGTTAGCTGCACTGAATAAGTGAGGCAGGGTCAGACATGGTATACAGATCATTGGTAACTATATTATACGGCAATGGGTACAATAGTGGAGTTAGCTGCACTGAATAAGTGAGGCAGGGTCAGACATGGTATACAGATCATTGGTAACTATATTATACAGCAATGGGTACAATAGTGGAGTTAGCTGCACTGAATAAGTGGGGCAGGGTCAGACATGGTATACAGATCATTGGTAACTATATTATACAGCAATGGGTACAATAGTGGAGTTAGCTGCACTGAATAAGTGGGGCAGGGTCAGACATGGTATACAGATCATTGGTAACTATATTATACGGCAATGGGTACAATAGTGGAGTTAGCTGCACTGAATAAGTGGGGCAGGGTCAGACATGGTATACAGATCATTGGTAACTATATTATACAGCAATGGGTACAATAGTGGAGTTAGCTGCACTGAATAAGTGAGGCAGGGTCAGACATGGTATACAGATCATTGGTAACTATATTATACGGCAATGGGTACAATAGTGGAGTTAGCTGCACTGAATAAGTGAGGCAGGGTCAGACATGGTATACAGATCATTGGTAACTATATTATACGGCAATGGGTACAATAGTGGAGTTAGCTGCACTGAATAAGTGAGGCAGGGTCAGACATGGTATACAGATCATTGGTAACTATATTATACGGCAATGGGTACAATAGTGGAGTTAGCTGCACTGAATAAGTGAGGCAGGGTCAGACATGGTATACAGATCATTGGTAACTATATTATATGGCAATGGGTACAATAGTGGAGTTAGCTGCACTAAATAAGTGAGGCAGGGTCAGACATGGTATACAGATCATTGGTACCTATATTATACGGCAATGGGTACAATAGTGGAGTTAGGTGCACTGAATAAGTGAGGCAGGGTCAGACATGGTATAAAGATCATTGGTACCTATATTATATGGCAATGGGTACAATAGTGGAGTTAGCTGCACTGAATAAGTGAGGCAGGGTCAGACATGGTATACAGATCATTGGTAACTATATTATACAGCAATGGGTACAATAGTGGAGTTAGCTGCACTGAATAAGTGAGGCAGGGTCAGACATGGTATACAGATCATTGGTAAATATATTATACGGCAATGGGTACAATAGTGGAGTTAGCTGCACTGAATAAGTGGGGCAGGGTCAGACATGGTATACAGATCATTGGTAACTATATTATATGGCAATGGGTACAATAGTGGAGTTAGCTGCACTGAATAAGTGGGGCAGGGTCAGACATGGTATACAGATCATTGGTAACTATATTATACAGCAATGGGTACAATAGTGGAGTTAGCTGCACTGAATAAGTGAGGCAGGGTCAGACATGGTATACAGATCATTGGTAACTATATTATATGGCAATGGGTACAATAGTGGAGTTAGCTGCACTGAATAAGTGAGGCAGGGTCAGACATGGTATACAGATCATTGGTAACTATATTATATGGCAATGGGTACAATAGTGGAGTTAGCTGCACTGAATAAGTGGGGCAGGGTCAGACATGGTATACAGATCATTGGTAACTATATTATATGGCAATGGGTACAATAGTGGAGTTAGCTGCACTGAATAAGTGGGGCAGGGTCAGACATGGTATACAGATCATTGGTAACTATATTATACAGCAATGGGTACAATAGTGGAGTTAGCTGCACTGAATAAGTGAGGCAGGGTCAGACATGGTATACAGATCATTGGTAACTATATTATACAGCAATGGGTACAATAGTGGAGTTAGCTGCACTGAATAAGTGAGGCAGGGTCAGACATGGTATACAGATCATTGGTAACTATATTATACAGCAATGGGTACAATAGTGGAGTTAGCTGCACTGAATAAGTGAGGCAGGGTCAGACATGGTATACAGATCATTGGTAACTATATTATACGGCAATGGGTACAATAGTGGAGTTAGCTGCACTGAATAAGTGGGGAGGGTCAGACATGGTATACAGATCATTGGTAACTATATTATACGGCAATGGGTACAATAGTGGAGTTAGCTGCACTGAATAAGTGAGGCAGGGTCAGACATGGTATACAGATCATTGGTAACTATATTATACAGCAATGGGTACAATAGTGGAGTTAGCTGCACTGAATAAGTGGGGCAGGGTCAGACATGGTATACAGATCATTGGTAACTATATTATATGGCAATGGGTACAATAGTGGAGTTAGCTGCACTGAATAAGTGGGGCAGGGTCAGACATGGTATACAGATCATTGGTAACTATATTATACAGCAATGGGTACAATAGTGGAGTTAGCTGCACTGAATAAGTGAGGCAGGGTCAGACATGGTATACAGATCATTGGTAACTATATTATACGGCAATGGGTACAATAGTGGAGTTAGCTGCACTGAATAAGTGAGGCAGGGTCAGACATGGTATACAGATCATTGGTAACTATATTATACGGCAATGGGTACAATAGTGGAGTTAGCTGCACTGAATAAGTGAGGCAGGGTCAGACATGGTATACAGATCATTGGTAACTATATTATACAGCAATGGGTACAATAGTGGAGTTAGCTGCACTGAATAAGTGAGGCAGGGTCAGACATGGTATACAGATCATTGGTAACTATATTATACCAATGGGTACAATAGTGGAGTTAGCTGCACTGAATAAGTGGGGCAGGGTCAGACATGGTATACAGATCATTGGTAACTATATTATACAGCAATGGGTACAATAGTGGAGTTAGCTGCACTGAATAAGTGAGGCAGGGTCAGACATGGTATACAGATCATTGGTAACTATATTATACAGCAATGGGTACAATAGTGGAGTTAGCTGCACTGAATAAGTGGGGCAGGGTCAGACATGGTATACAGATCATTGGTAACTATATTATACAGCAATGGGTACAATAGTGGAGTTAGCTGCACTGAATAAGTGGGGCAGGGTCAGACATGGTATACAGATCATTGGTAACTATATTATATGGCAATGGGTACAATAGTGGAGTTAGCTGCACTGAATAAGTGAGGCAGGGTCAGACATGGTATACAGATCATTGGTAACTATATTATATGGCAATGGGTACAATAGTGGAGTTAGCTGCACTGAATAAGTGAGGCAGGGTCAGACATGGTATACAGATCATTGGTACCTATATTATATGGCAATGGGTACAATAGTGGAGTTAGCTGCACTGAATAAGTGAGGCAGGGTCAGACATGGTATACAGATCATTGGTAACTATATTATATGGCAATGGGTACAATAGTGGAGTTAGCTGCACTGAATAAGTCAGGCAGGGTCAGACATGGTATACAGATCATTGGTAACTATATTATATGGCAATGGGTGCAATAGTGGAGTTATCTGCACTGAATAAGTGGGGCAAGGTCTGACATGGTATACAGATCATTGGTAACTATATTATAGAGCAATGGGTACAATAGTGGAGTTATCTGCACTGAATAAGTGAGGCAGGGTCAGACATGGTATACAGATCATTGGTAACTATATTATATGGCAATGGGTACAATAGTGGAGTTAGCTGCACTGAATAAGTGAGGCAGGGTCAGACATGGTATACAGATCATTGGTAACTATATTATACGGCAATGGGTACAATAGTGGAGTTAGCTGCACTGAATAAGTGAGGCAGGGTCAGACATGGTATACAGATCATTGGTAACTATATTATATGGCAATGGGTACAATAGTGGAGTTAGCTGCACTCAATAAGTGAGGCAGGGTCAGACATGGTATAAAGATCATTGGTAACTACATTATACGGCAATGGGTACAATAGTGGAGTTAGCTGCACTGAATAAGTGAGGCAAGGTCAGACATGGTATACAGATCATTGGTACCTATATTATACGGCAATGGGTACAATAGTGGAGTTAGCTGCACTGAATAAGTGAGGCAGGGTCAGACATGGTATACAGATCATTGGTAAATATATTATACGGCAATGGGTACAATAGTGGAGTTAGCTGCACTGAATAAGTGGGGCAGGGTCAGACATGGTGTACAGATCATTGGTAACTATATTATATGGCAATGGGTACAATAGTGGAGTTAGCTGCACTGAATAAGTGGGGCAGGGTCAGACATGGTATACAGATCATTGGTAACTATATTATACAGCAATGGGTGCAATAGTGGAGTTAGCTGCACTGAATAAGTGAGGCAGGGTCAGACATGGTATACAGATCATTGGTAACTATATTATATGGCAATGGGTACAATAGTGGAGTTAGCTGCACTGAATAAGTGAGGCAGGGTCAGACATGGTATACAGATCATTGGTAACTATATTATATGGCAATGGGTACAATAGTGGAGTTAGCTGCACTGAATAAGTGAGGCAGGGTCAGACATGGTATACAGATCATTGGTAACTATATTATATGGCAATGGGTACAATAGTGGAGTTAGCTGCACTGAATAAGTGGGGCAGGGTCAGACATGGTATACAGATCATTGGTAACTATATTATATGGCAATGGGTACAATAGTGGAGTTAGCTGCACTGAATAAGTGGGGCAGGGTCAGACATGGTATACAGATCATTGGTAACTATATTATAGAGCAATGGTTACAATAGTGGAGTTAGCTGCACTGAATAAGTGAGGCAGGGTCAGACATGGTATACAGATCATTGGTAACTATATTATACGGCAATGGGTACAATAGTGGAGTTAGCTGCACTGAATAAGTGAGGCAGGGTCAGACATGGTATACAGATCATTGGTAACTATATTATACGGCAATGCAATGGGTACAATAGTGGAGTTAGCTGCACTGAATAAGTGAGGCAGGGTCAGACATGGTATACAGATCATTGGTAACTATATTATATGGCAATGGGTACAATAGTGGAGTTAGCTGCACTGAATAAGTGAGGCAGGGTCAGACATGGTATACAGATCATTGGTAACTATATTATACAGCAATGGGTACAATAGTGGAGTTAGCTGCACTGAATAAGTGAGGCAAGGTCAGACATGGTATACAGATCATTGGTACCTATATTATACGGCAATGGGTACAATAGTGGAGTTAGCTGCACTGAATAAGTGAGGCAGGGTCAGACATGGTATACAGATCATTGGTACCTATACTATATGGCAATGGGTACAATAGTGGAGTTAGCTGCACTGAATAAGTGAGGCAGGGTCAGACATGGTATACAGATCATTGGTAACTATATTATACGGCAATGGGTACAATAGTGGAGTTAGCTGCACTGAATAAGTGGGGCAGGGTCAGACATGGTATACAGATCATTGGTAACTATATTATACGGCAATGGGTACAATAGTGGAGTTAGCTGCACTGAATAAGTGAGGCAGGGTCAGACATGGTATACAGATCATTGGTAACTATATTATATGGCAATGGGTACAATAGTGGAGTTAGCTGCACTGAATAAGTGAGGCAGGGTCAGACATGGTATACAGATCATTGGTAACTATATTATATGGCAATGGGTACAATAGTGGAGTTAGCTGCACTGAATAAGTGAGGCAGGGTCAGACATGGTATACAGATCATTGGTAACTATATTATATGGCAATGGGTACAATAGTGGAGTTAGCTGCACTGAATAAGTGAGGCAGGGTCAGACATGGTATACAGATCATTGGTAACTATATTATACGGCAATGGGTACAATAGTGGTGTTAGCTGCACTGAATAAGTGAGGCAGGGTCAGACATGGTATACAGATCATTGGTAACTATATTATACAGCAATGGGTACAATAGTGGAGTTAGCTGCACTGAATAAGTGAGGCATGGTCAGACATGGTATACAGATCATTGGTAACTATATTATATGGCAATGGGTACAATAGTGGAGTTAGCTGCACTGAATAAGTGAGGCAGGGTCAGACATGGTATACAGATCATTGGTAACTATATTATACAGCAATGGGTACAATAGTGGAGTTAGCTGCACTGAATAAGTGAGGCAGGGTCAGACATGGTATACAGATCATTGGTAACTATATTATACGGCAATGGGTACAATAGTGGAGTTAGCTGCGCTGAATAAGTGGTGCAGGGTCAGACATGGTATACAGATCATTGGTAACTATATTATACAGCAATGGGTACAATAGTGGAGTTAGCTGCACTGAATAAGTGAGGCAGGGTCAGACATGGTATACAGATCATTGGTAACTATATTATATGGCAATGGGTACAATATAGAACCTTGAGGGACATGTATGGGGAAGAAGAGAATGCTGTTGGCCACTTGATACATTATATTCCGTTAATGAGGTAGGTAAGGAACCATTTCATAGCATTAGCTGAGAGGCTGACAGTGGTCAGTTGATTGAGTAGTTTATAATCAGGGAGACTGCACTGAGAGATCTAGGAGGTGCATAAACCAACATATTCTTATTGTGGGGTACACTAATGACATTTAGAAAAGTTACAACAGCAGCTGTTGTGCTGTGGTTACTGTGGAGTCCATGCTGGGAGAAAGACATTGTTGTAAAAGGTACAGCGCTAATTGGGAGTGAACACATATTTCCAGTATATTTGACAAGAGAGGTAGGATGGCATTCTGCATGAAGTTACAAAGATCATTAGATTTGGCACATTTATGTAGAGGTAATATGTAGCTTTGCTTCCACATTTTGGGGACTTGGGATTCAGTTACTGATAAGTATGGAGACTGTGGCTAGTTTAATGAATTCAGCTTTGAAGAATGTCTGCTGCTAATGTGGTTGGTTTAGGCTTAAGAAGGATTTTTTGATGGTTGCAGTGAGAAAGCAACAGAGTGTGGAATTAAGTAAGGGGTTCCTGGGATCATTTTGAAGGAGGAAAACAGGTGTTTTGATAAAATGGGAGTTAAACGCAGGCTATGTTATAAACTCATTAAACATAAGGTTAGGCTGGGGTGATCAGGGTTTAGGAGATTAAGTGATGCCAGAAAGTACTTGTGCTTGTTTTTTTTTTGTCATCTTGTAAAAGGTAAAATAGATTTTTAACTAAGATTTTCAACTGATTTTGTAGATTTCTGTAGTTCTGAAACATCTGAGGTTCTGGTTCTGGTGCCACTGCTTCCAGGTTCTACCTCTTGTCCTCATTATATATGAGGGCTGGTATAATGGTTAAGGTGCTTACCTTACATACACAAGGTGCAGGGTTTAATTCTCACCATGGGTAATTGTCTAGGCCATTTAGGCTTTAAATGGCCTATGACGGCAGTTAGCCTAGTAGTAATCTATGAACCTGTATGCAAATGACCCCTTAAAGATACCAAGTAATTCAACTACACAGTTCTGAATGCCTATGACATTTGGGGGTGGGATGGTTGGCATAATGAGTAAGGAGTATACTCACAAACGCAGGGTTGAGGGTTTGATTCTCACCTTTGAGAGAAATTAGATAGGCTTAAAATGGCCCACATGGGCAACTAGCCTAATGCATACCTATAAACTGTCCACATGTTTTAACTCTATATCCCTCATGAACAGGGACAGTCGGTGCTGATCATAGACTTGCTCTGCATTTAAAGACTATTTAACCAAGGTTAACTAGGGAATACAAGTACATTTCTAGGCATGTAAAGGCCCTAGCTTCATTAGCCTAGTAACCACCTATGAACCTATTAACTGTTTTGTATTATAAGTTAACCAAGGTGTGGGGTTGGTTTTGATATGTTTTCTTCTTAGGGGGGGGATTGGGAATTTAGAATATAAAATAAAACTGTGTTAAAGGTTTCTGTTGCTTCATTTAGGGTGAGATGTTTTAGATGGTGCCTGTTTATTTGACTGCATCTATGAAAGTTTTGATACTGGAATTAGGTTGCAGACAATATTATAGTGAGGAACACATATGATGTCCTTCTGTTCTAATGTTGCAGTATTCATAATATGCGGGTTTGCATGCCAAGAGTGACCCGATGTCCAGTCAGTATACCAATGCCTTTTACTACCTACAGTACGTGGTACATCACACACATGCTCCTTGTGTATGTAGGGCATAAAAGTGATGTCTGCATGTACTATCCACAGAACTTCTCTGCCCCCAGTCTACAGGTTCATAGATTCATAGGTATGTACTAGGCTATCGGCCTTAGGGCCTATATAAGCCTAGCCAAATGAGGTTCCCTGGCTTTCGCCATCCAGGAAAATTATTTTCCTGTGTCCATGTCAAGCAGCACCACAGCAGTGATCCCTGGGGTGCATTTCCTGTTTCTCATCCAATTGTCAAGATTTCTCAAAGAGGGCTAATGAGGAGCTGTACTTGACATGAATGGGTAGCCTGTTCCAGAGCATGGGAAGTCTCTGTGACAAGAATCTATCCCTCCAGCATGCTCTGTTTATTGTGGTGACAAGGTTTAGGTCCTTGGAGCGTGTGGCTCGGAGAGATTGGGATTTCTTTAAGTGTAGCATGTCCACCAGATCTGGGTTAGACATGGCTTTGTATGTTAGGCAGAGGTTGCCTCTGAGTAGGCAATATGCAATGGAGCAGAGCTGGAATTTCTTGAAATGTTCTGCGTATGGATCTGTTTGAGGCCAGTAATCCTCCTAGTGAGGTATTTTTGTGGCCTTTCTAGTTGTTGCAGATGCCTTGCGAGGTACATGCCAAATGAGTCATTGTACTCTATGATGGGTCTGATGAGGGATAAGTAGAGAGGAACGATGACCTCTCTTTTTCTGGAGGAGAACCCCTTTGTGATGAAGTGTGCCACATAGAAGGATTTCCTGACTACTGTGGCAATGTGATTTTCAAAGGAGAGACTACTGTACACCTATGTCCCAAGGTCTGTTGTCACACATTCGGTGTTTAGTAGGCTATCACCTATGTGGTAGTTCATGGGTACGGTGTTTTTCCCAAAGGGGATGACAATGTACTTCTTGGCATTGAGCTTTAAGCCATGACTTTGACAACAAGCAATCAGTCTCAGTGAGGCCTCTTTGTAGAATGTCCACATCCTTAGGCAAATCTATTATGGCTCCTAGTTTGCAGTTGTCTGTGAATTTCATTAACCAGAGACCAGTTGTATTAGCCCGGACTTCAGAGAAGTAGATACTGAACAGGAGAGGACCCTAGACTGAACCCTGTGGTACTCCACTTGTCACTGCTCTGAAGTTGGATTTGGAGTTGTCTACTTTCACTGTGTGGGTACTGTCAGTGAGCCAGGTGGCCACCCATCTTGTGACATATGGATTTATGCCTAGTCCAGTGAGTTGATCTATAATACCAGAGTGTGGGATGGTGTTGAAAGCCTTGGTGAGGTCAAGAAAGGTTGTGTGCACCACCTTACCCTTGTCTATGGATTTGGTGACTGCTTTGAAGAAGTCAACCAGGTTTAGGAGGCATTATCTACCTTTTATAAACCCACACTGAGTGGGGACCAGAGTTTGGAGGTTACCCATGTCTTTTCCCATGGCCTTGCAGACCAGGCTCATCAGGCTAATGGGGCATTTGTTCCCAGGGTCAGTGGTGGCACCCCCTTTGTGGAGTGGGATAACTGTCGCTGTGTGCCATTCCATAGGCACAAAGCCTGAAGTGAGGCTATGGTTGAACATGGTGCCAGTTCATTTTGTAGTTCACACAGAATACAGCCTGGGATGCTGTCTGGTCCCATGGATGCTGTGTTCTTGACTTTGGAGAGTGTGGTCTTTACCTGATTACAGGGGCTTTGCAATCTTCCAGTATGGAGATGGGCCCTTTGGGGGGTGAGGGGGGTAAAGTTTGCACTGAACTTGTCTGCCAGCATGTTGGCAATATCAGTTGGGTCGTCAAATGTAGTGCCATTGTGCTGTAGTTCAGAGCAGATCTGAGTGTTGCCATTGAGATTCTTGATATAGCTGTAGAAAGCTTTGTGGTTGTGTTTAGAATCCGTGGTGATTTTATTTTCGTAACTAGCTTTGGAGGATTTTATGAGGGATCTCGGCTTCTTGCTGAGACTGATCAGGGAGTTCCTGCAATCATGGAATTTTACTCGTTTTTGCAACAGTTTCCTCCTTCTGTTGTAGTGTTTGTTTATGGCAGGGGACCACCAGATTGGCTTCCTTTTTTTGCAGGATAGAATCTTGGTTCTGTTGGGGATGGCATGGTTCATGCACCCGTGTATGTGCTTATACAGTGCTTTTGTATATGATTCAGCAGTTGTGTTTCTATTTTCCATCAGTGTGGATGACATGAAGTTGGCCATTTCTGACTTAAGAAGCATGAAGTGGACTTTGGAGAAATTTTCTTACACTGGTTTCCTTAATGGAGATGTGGGGGTGGGATATGGCTGTCTAGGGTGATTAGCTTGTGGTCGGACCTGACCAGCGAGGATTTGACCCTCTGGAGTGCAGCATCTGTTACCCATATTGGTAATGACCAGGCCCAGAATGTTGCTGCCGCTGGTAAGGGTATGGACAAGCTGATCCAGGGCATTGGAAATGATGAATTCCAGAAAATATTGGGTGGATGAGTTTGTACACGAGTAGTTTTCCCACTTGATGGGGTAGTTGATATCTCTCAATATTAGGGTAGTGGGCTGTACCTTAATATTATCCAGTATATCAAAAAACATGGAGTGGGCATCCTAGGGCATGGCAGGGGATCTGTAACAAGCTACAACTTGAATTGCAGTCTTGCCCAGTATTAATTGTACTTGGATAATTTCGGATGCATTATGTTGAGCAACCAACCTGGAGGTGTGGATATCCTTTTTGAATATGAGCACGCCTCCTCCTTTAGTGTTTGGTCCAGGTTAGGTGGCCGAAAGGTGTGGTAAGAATTGTAGCCTGGTAACACAGGGGTGCTCTCTGGAGCCTTAAACCAGGTCTCTGTCATTGCACAGATGTCGATGTTCTCCATCTTAATGAGTGCCTCGAGTGAGTGCATTTTGAGGTTTAAACTTCTAGCATTGAGAGATTATCATAGATTTCACTTGTTTGCATCTACTATGCTGGTGCATTTGATGTTTGAGCCTTGCCTAAAAAAAGGCACTATAGGGGCAGCAATAGCCTTAGCCAGTATCTGGAATCCCAGAGGCAACAGGTGCAAACCATCTCTGGCAAATTACACCATCTTCAATTGTTGGTCTGCTTGCCCAAGTTGTTTGCTGGTGTATCAAGCCATTTCAGATAAGTGCCCCATTGGGGTTTCTTTTTCTTAAAAATCAAAGAGTACAACTGGTTTACTGTTTGGTTTTAATAAAGATCGTTGCTTTTTCAGAAATATTTGGCTACCGCTATTAATACAATTTAGTGGATTATCACTGCTGTTGGATTTCGGGTCCTGACTTGCCGGGTTGGTTTGTTTCTTTTTCTTATTTACTACTGCTTTTTGTGTGAGGTTTTTCATGTAATCCAAGAAAGGCAAATGCCAGTGTGGGAGACAGATTCCACATAAGGATAGTCACGAACAGTGCCTCTTTTGTGCAGAGCCTTCTCATGACCATAAAACCTGTTCTATTCGTCAGGCCTTTGTGCCTAAAATTTTACGTAGTCAGTTATCCTCCCTAGCTATTTACTTAGAGAATCAGCTTCTAAAATGCTTAGCAAAAAACACTATGGAGCTAATGTCTGGGCCTGATGTCAAGTTGTCACTGAAGAGAAAGGCCAAAAAACAAGTTCCATCTCTTCTGCTGTGCCTCCTACATTGGATGCCTCTCTTGAGGCTCAGAGATGTGTCCTGTTCTTCAGTTGGATTCGTCTGGGACCGTTTCAGAGGCTGCCATAGATCCAAAAACAGGCACACCCTCTGAGGCTCTGCAGACATCCCCCCTTTGGATGGTGAAAGGTAACCTAGATTCATTATCACAGAAGGCCCTAGGAGGGTCCCTCAAATATTGGTGAAGGAGGAACCTTTGACAACAATTACTGAGTGCAGGCCTATGCCGGGCCCTTCCACCTTTCATAAGGCAGATGTCCACTTAAAAAAGAAGCAAAAAACTAAGTATATTTATTCTTCTAGAGACCTTTAAAGTGAATGGCAAAATTTTGCCATGGCTTATTTAATGGCCTTATGGCTCTAAAGCCTCCTTCAGGTGCCTCTGTCTCAACTCTGTCTTGGACATCTTCCCCTCATAAGAGAGTAAGGGAAGAGGAATTTACTGAGGATGATGTCCCTTCAGACAATGCATCCTTAGCTTATTCCACCCAGATTCTACATCCTTTAGAGTATGCATCTCCTGAAGAGGAGTCTAATGGCACAGAAGAAATTACTTTTCAGGAAAGTATTGCTAAAATGAAGGAGTTCATCAAGTGGGATTGTTCACAGTTTTCAGATGTGTAAAAAGGATGGTGTGAGCTCTTACAAATGGAGTCTCCTTCTCCTTCTGCTGTCCCTCCAGTTTTGTCTGCATTACTGGATGCTTTCTCTTCATCACCTAAGACATCAGATTTTCAGCTCCCTGTCCTTAAGAAGCCAGACTGCTTTTATAAAGTGCCTGATTACAGTAAATTCCTTTTCAAGTGTACATCAGCTGATCCTTCAGTGGTCTCTGCGGCTTCAGATAAACAATCTAGATTACTGCCATCCACTACACTCCTCCAGTCTGATAAGGAAAGCAGGACTATGGAAAGACTGAGTAAGAAGGTCTACACGTCTGCCACCCTAGCCTTTCATGCTATTAATTACCAAACTCGTTTGACCATATATGTTTTGGCTCTCCATTCCCTAGTCACTCACATTATTTCAGACCTTCCTGATTCAGAAGGGAAGAATCATGCCTTGTCCTTGTTAGAGGCTTCCACTCAGGTAGCTCACCATTCCATTAAGTGCAGCTATGATTCAGCCAGAAGCCTGTTCCAGGGCAGCTGGCAGAATCTGTTTGGAGGAGCTATACCTGGTTAAGCCTTCAACCATTGCCAGATGACATTAAAACAAAGTTAATGGTTGCTTCTCTGGATAATAATGCTTTGTTTGGAACTGCTGCTGCTAATCTGTTTGAGTCCTTGCAGGAGAAAGGTAAGGAGTTACCGGATTTTAAACATCTTTGTCTCGCCTGTGCCAAAGTTTCAAAGAATCTTATCTCTCTATCTCTCCAAAACAGCTTTTGTTCATAGACAGGCCTGCCTTCCTCCATCTAAGAATAAAAATAGTGGTAGGAGAGGTCCTCCAACTAAGGCTCTCAGGCTGCTCCTGCCCAGAAGCAGTGTTTCCTGACAAGCCAGGTAGTGTGTGACTACCACACTTGCCAAACCCTTATTCCTCTTCCTTTCATTTTTCTCGGTCTCTTCCAGTTTGGGAAAACATAACGCAGGACACATGGGTTCTTTCCATTATTCGGCAAGGATATTTCATGGTCTGGAAATCTCTTCCTCCATTCATGCGCGTTCCTCAGCCACCTCAGGAACAGCTGCTTCAGAAATGACTGAATCTAAGGAACTACTCTGGAGGTTCCACTGGCCCACAGAGAAGTAGGCTTTTGTTTCAGAATGTTTCTAGTCCCCAGAAAGGATGGTCCTGTGCGACCAGTTCTGGATCTTTCACACCTCAGTACCTTTCCGAAGGTCCCTTCTTTACACGTTGTCTCTTCAGACCTTGCTCCCTCTTATTCTTCCTCAGGTTTTCATGGGACCTCTCTGGATATCAGGGATGCCTACCTTCACATTCTCATCCCCTTTACAGGAAATTTTTATGTTTTTCTTTTGCTTCCTCACATTTTCATCTCTCCACTTTGACCTTTGTTCTTTCTACTGCCCCAAGGGTATTCACTAGATGCCTAGCTCCTGTAATTGCTTTTTACAGGCTTCACAGTATCCAAGTGTTCCCTTAGTTGGACAATCTACTGTTTCAGGCAGCCTTTCCAAACATCTTATTGCAGAACCTGCACTTCACCATTTCTCTTCTGCAAAACTTGGGGTTCACAATAAATTTCAAAAAGTTATCTTTTACTCCTTCTCAGTATCACATCTTCCTGGCTTGCAGGATACAGACAGAGCTTATGTTGGCCTCTCTGCCTCCTTTGAAGGTTCTGCCCTCATTTCTTTCTTTCAAGGTCTTCTCCCTCAAAACCCTGTCACAGCCAAGGAGTTTCTGAGACTTCTGGGTTTCATGGCATCCACCATTCCAGTGTTACATCTGGCCAAACTTCACATGAGAAAGTTTCAATGGTTCTTGAAATCGGTTTGGATGCAGCATGCACATCAACTAGACTCTGTTTCCTCTTCTTCCCTGTCTAAAGGAGCTTCATAGGTGGATTCAGCAGATGTCTCTGAACCCAGGTCTCCCTTTGCATCCTCCTCTTCCATCTCTAGAGCTGCTCACAGATGCTTAAGAAGTAGGTTGGGGAGCAGCCTTCGGCTCCATGAAGGTACAAGTAGTCTGGACCCCTTTTCAAAGAAAGGAGCACATCAACATCAAAGAGATGAGAGTGCTTCTGCTGGCCCTTCAGGCCTTTCATCCAATTTTACCTCCCAAGACCTCTCAAACTGTTTCTAGACAGTATCATAGTCACCTAGTATGAAATAAAATGGGGGGAGGAATCTTATCTTCTGTGCAGGTTAGCTCTCATGGCATGAAACTTGCAGTTCAGTACCATGTGACTGCTCAGGCAGTGTGTATCCTTTGCAGTCAGAATTAAGTGCAGACATTCTGAGAAGGGTCCTTGACTCAATCCCATGAATGGATGCTTCGCAGGAATGTGTTTCTGGACATTGTCCTCCAGTGGGATACACAAAGTAGATCTATTTGCCTCCTCTCTGAACAGACAACTTCCTCAATTTTGTGCCAAAGTCCTAGGTCATCTACTTTGGAAGGTGGATGCCCTATCAATTTCTTGGAAGAGGATGTTTCTTTATCCAGACCCACTCCACATTCCTCTCATTCCAAAAGTCCTGTTCAAGACTCAGCAGGACAAATCCAAAATCTTGCTGGTGACTCCCTTTTAGCCAAGACAATACTGGTTCCCTCTTCTTCTGCATTTAGCGAAGGGCAATCATCACAAGTTAGCTCACAGGGTAGACCTTCTCACACAAGACAAAGGATCTCTCATCCATCTCCACCTGTCTACTCTGCATCCGACGCTGTGAGTGATAGGGTTTTGATCACTTTCAGACACCTTTTTCTGAGGATGTGCTTAGGGTTCTACAGTAGGCCAGGAAACCCAATACTAGGAAATGTTATTTATCCAAATGGAAGAGGTTTTTCTGTCTGGTGTCTTTCACATAACCTGGCCACCGATGTCCCTATGGTTCTCTCTTGTGTGAATTGCTCAATGCTGGGTTGCTTATTCCTGTGTTAAGGCCCACTTATCAGCTATTTCTGCTTGTCTGCATTTACCTCCTACTTTAACTTCTAGTTATGAGGCAAAACAATTTCTTAAATAAATCATTCATATTAGGCCTCCCAGGAAGCCTGCACCTCCTCCTTGGTATCTTACCTTTGTTTTGGAAAAACTGACTTTGGCTCTTTTTGAGCTTGCAGTTTCAGCTTCCTTGCAATATTGCTCTTGTAAGGCTGTTTTGTTAGCTTTGACTTCAGCCTGATGGATGCCTGAGCTTCAAGCCCCTATGGCTTCTCCTCCTTTTTTGTTTTTTTCCTAAGGGCAGGGTGTCCTTGCGTACTAACCCTCCTTTTATGCCCAAGGTTCCTAGGTAGGTACTAGGCACTATTGGCCCTAGGGCCTATACAAGCCTAGCCAAAAAGGTACCCTGCCTTTTGCCACCCAAGAAAATTATTTTCCTGTGCCCCTGTCAAGCAGAACCACAGAATGTCGTGAATGAGTTATCACTTAATCAATCTATTCATTTGCCTACTTTTTCCATTCTCTACTGTCTGCTAGTGAGAGGGTGCTACACACCTTGGATGTGCTCAGACAACTCAGATTTTATTTAAATAAGCCTAAGGCTATCAGAAAATGTGATCAGCTTTTGGTTTCTTTTCAAAACAGGGCTCTGGGATCACCTGCTTCCAAGCAGACTATTTTGCCCTGGATTTCTAAGGCTATTTCTTTTTGTTATATTTCTCAAGGTAAGAGCCTTCCTTCCTCTTTTAAGACTCATTCTACTAGGGCTGTGGCTTCTTCTGGTGCTTTCAAGGGTTTCAACACTAATTACATTCTTGAAGCAGCTACCTGGACGTCTGCACATGCTTTTACCAAGCATTACAAGTTGTATGGCATTTCCAGAGTTAGAGCTGGTTTTGCTAGAGCCATTATTTATGGGTTTCTAGAGAGTTCTACTGCTCTTTCCTCTCCCTAGTTTCTTCCTGAGCTTTGGTACTCTCCCTCATGTTATGAATACTGCAACAGCAGAACAGTAGGACAGCATAGTTGTGTAAAAATCTTACCATAGCTATAGATGTCCTTCTCTTTACTGTTGCAGTATTCTATCCACCACCATGTCATTGTTTTTCTTCTGGATGTATGGTTTATCTTGCTTGTTCCTTAGACTGGCATTCCTCCTAGGGCATTCAGTTCTGAGGATAGTATGTGCAGACATCACTTTTATGCTCTACATACGCAAGGTGAATATGTGCAACAAATCACCAGTGACGGCTGGTGACTTCAAATTAAAGGGACGCTGCAGGAGACAGCTGAATGGGTGGGGCCAATGAGAAAGGGTGGGGCCAACTGGAAAGGGGTGTGGTCAACTTAAAGGGGTGGAGCTATGCTCACAACCACAACTGGAACTTTAATTAAATATGCTACCCTGGGTGCCAAACCATCATTACGAGAGTCCAATCAAGACAAAATGAAGTGTAGAAGAAAAAATATTTCAATGCATTGGCTACATGACAACTTACTTAATATCTAGATGGAAACACAAAGGTTGAGAGGCATGAAAAAATAAATTACTTATTAAATACGTTACTGGAATGCCAGTCAAAAGCAGTTCTAATTATAATTTATATTCAGCTTTATAAAACTACCAAGTAACATGCTGAACGTGGCAATCTCTGTGATACCCCCACTTTTAAAAATGTTTCTTATCCAAAAAAGACCTACTGCCTGATAACTATCTACTTGTTTCATGGGGAAGACATGATCAAAGTAAAAAATGAACAGCAAACAAGAAACAAGCTCAAGATAAATTGCTTAAAGCAGGAGTGTCCAACCCACGGCCCGCGGGCCGCATGCCCTTAAATTTAAATTTAAATTTAATTTCACTTTTTTTCCATGTGTTTACACGTCCGCATAGTTTTGCTCTTCTGCGCATGCGCCAACTTTCTTTTTTTTACGTTTTTTTCATACCAGCGTCTTTCCGCTGGTATGCGCATGCGCGAAAGCACCGTTCGGGCGATTTTTATATTACTGGTAAAGAAAAGCTGCAGGAAGGAGCGAGATCGTAGCGTAGAGAGAGGATTTATTATTTTTTAGTTTATTTCGTTGTGTACACACCGACTACACTACAACAAAGGTAAGTGAAGTATTTTGCTCCCTTAGAACTAGCTAGGTAAGGAAAATTAGTTAAAAACTTATTTATGCAGTGCTGACCAAAACTGTGAATCAATGGGGGAATTCTGCATGGACTAGTTTAGAGAAAGATCCTTTATTTACAGCTAGGTTGGGCTTTATGTGAGTGGAAGGGCACCAGTACTATTTAGTAATATACACTCTTTAATCTGTTAAATTGTTTAATCACACTTTTGTATTTTGTGTGTACAGCAAAGAACAAAACAATAATGCAGAATCAGGACATTTTCAGTAGTTGATGAGTAGCAATTTGGTGAGGTGTAGTGTTATGACTATGGCAAAATGAGAAAAGTCGGGTCAAGGAGGGCTGCAAAGTATTTGTAAGTGGTGAGAAAAATAATGGGACTTCACTACCTAAAAATCAAAAATTATGAGCATGGTTAATGGAGAGACTTTGAGTAGTGCCACATAACACAGACTTTGGTTTAACTTTATAGCTCTTAACTTATAAGGGCTTTTTAGAAAGCAAAAACAGAGTTTATTAAAATCAGTTTGTAGAGATTTACATTCCAAAGTACTCTGTGACAATTTTCAAGAGAAGGTGGCTATCAAAATAAAGGATGAGATAGGGTTGGGGTAGATCTTTAAGGAGAGTATTTATAATTGATAAAAATAGGATATGGTCAGCCAGCTCTGCTGTAAGAAAGTGCTGGCCCTGGGTATGTTACAAATGAATTAGGAACACCTGGCAATCCAGGCACTAGGATAACGAGATAGGATGGGATTCAGAATCAGTTGCAAGCTTGCCAGTCCTGAGGGCAGGGAGTTGGCTTAGTCATGCCATACGAATGAGCTTTAGTATGAGACTTAGAAGTGAAGTAGGGATTCTGGAGGATATGAGTCTGCCAAGGTGTATACAAATGAGTATTGCAAGTGTACAAGAGCATTCACCCATAGGGGTTCAGCATGACAGGCATTGTATGGTGAGAGGATTGCAAGTTTGAAAGAGCATGCACCCATATGGACTCAGCATGGCAGGCATTGTACTGTGAGAGTATTGCAAGTGTGCAAGAGCATGCACTCATATGGACTCAGCATGGCAGGCATTGTATGGTGAGAGTATTGTAAGTGTGCAAGAACATGCACCCATATGGGCTCAGCATGGCAGGCATTGTACTGTGAGAGTATTGTAAGTGGGCAAGAGCATGCACCCATATGGACTCAGCATGGCAGGCATTGTACTGTGAGAGTATTGTAAGTGTGCAAGAGCATGCACCTATATGGCCTCAGCATGGCAGGCATTGTACTGTGAGAGTATTGTAAGTGGGCAAGAGCATGCACCCATATGGGCTCAGCATGGCAGGCATTGTACGGTGAGAATATTGTAAGTGTGAAGGAGCATGCACCCACATGGATTCAGCATGGCAGGCATTGTATGGTGAGAGTATTGTAAGTGTGCAAGAGCATGTACCATATGTGCTTAGCATGGCAGGCATTGTACGGTGTTGCCTATCAGTGTAGTGTTGTGGTGAAATATAGCTCCAGAATGTTCTGTGTCTTTGGTTTCACATTGTTTTAAGTAAGATATTTTGGTTCACAGAAGGCATGACACAAATTTTGTAAAGTAAGGGGTAACTGATTGTTTTTACAGATAGTAGTTGCACAGTGAACAAAGACCACTGAGATACCAGTACATAGCTGTTTGTTACATGTACTGAAAATGATTGATTTGGCTAACTAACTGCTGATAGCCATGTATATACAGAGCATGGCAGTGCCCTACCTACAGCAAGTAAATAAGAATGTGTGAAAAGAAGGAACAAAATAAAGCAGAGCTGTATACTTGTACAGATGGAACTACCTTTCCTTAAGTCTGTCTATTTTTGTACACTGCAACAGGTGTTCTGTCACCTGCCCTTTCTTTTATTAAATTCTTAAATTGGTGTGTTTTATTTCATTTATTTGCAGAATTAAGGTACCCTCTGGGGAAGACCAGCTAAACTAGAGTGGAGTGCATGTGTTTCAGACCTGTCTTTGACTGTTAGAAACCAAATGATTATTACATCATGTTAAAGTTAATTACTATGAGAGTGAAATGGTTAACACTCTGTGATTAAAGCAATATGCAATACGTGTAACATCTCTAGGAGCAGATTTAAGGGGTGCAATTATGTTTCGCAGCAAGAGGACAGCGGTTACTGGTCTAGTTGATGTGCACAGTGAGATATGTAGTTTTTCTATGCAAGTCTGTAGGCTAGAAAAATAGTACATTTTATTTGTATAGTAAGAAGGGAAAAAAGCAGTTTATAGATAGACAAAACTTCTACACAGTGAAACACGATAAACTAGTTCACTAAATGTTTGCACTTACACTTAAATATGAGAAAAGAAAAATGCAAACAGGAACGGAATAATCATATTCATGTGCAGTTGTTACACATTACTGATGTGTTGATTAGATAAACTAGTTTTAGGAAGATAGCCTTGGGTGAGGACATGGTGAATTTGATTTCATTATGGTAAAAGGATAGGTTGTTGGGGAATTGCATCTGGAACTTGATTTTACGCTTAATAACATCTGAGCTGTACGGATAAAGTTTACGGTGCTTCCTTAATTTCTCGGGGGAGATCTTGGGAAATTGTGATTGTGTACTGTACGTGTTCTTACAATACAGCCACATTAGTCCGCATAAACCTGTGTTTGTTTTTTTTTTTTGCTCTTCAGTTAATGTGAGACCTTTTTTTTTTTTTTTTTTTTGGTCCTCACCTGCCGTTTGCCCCCAGACCATTTCTGTTGACTCAATGTGGCCCTTGCAACTGGAAAGGTTGGACACCCCTGGCTTAAAGGATTACTGCACAAGTTATGGACTATACATGATAGATTGGCATTCTGTTTAGTTTATGGGTAAAGCCTGCAAAGATGACTACAAGTCTCCAACAAATGCAATGAGCTTCTAAAAATACTGTAATCCTGTCTTTTATTACAAATGCTGTCATATGCATTTCAATACCTAAGGCTTATTTATACGTTATCCAGTTATATAAATATTCTCTGCATGGCAACAACAAAAAGGCTTTCAATGTTGGTAATTCTTTAACAGTATGCTTATTAAAGCTTACTTGCATCTTACAATCTCTGACAAGCTTACTGATGGTCATTAAAGCATTGCTACTTAAACACAGAGCAAGAGGCACTCCAACAGCATGCATTTTCTGAATAATAAGAAGCATAAATCAGCAGTATAAAATATGACAGAAAACCAGAACATTCTGCAAAATCAAGGACAGATGAAAAGCCATGGTCACACTTGTGGTCTACCTTGGATGGGGGAATACCCTGCACACGTACACTGCATAACTGCTCCTTGCTTTGCTTGGACACATCCAAAGCCACTACAGTGGGGAGTGGGGTGCAACAAGTATGTCACAATTTGAAATGTCTCTGGCTGATGGTGATGGCTCATACCTCTCAACTTCAGAGCAAGAAATCTGGACAAAGCCATACATAGAAGTGGGACACAGACCCAAAAATAAGAACAATTTTTAAATGTTGCTCTTATAAACTTAGAAAGGTAACAGAATAGTAGTAGGTCTTGCATTAGTATGAATTTTTTGAAGGTTATGAAATCTGAAACTCAAATGTCTGCCATTATTTTCTAACTTCAATCTTTAATTATTTGCCACTAATTTGCCAGAAAACCACAATTTTATGAAAAACAGACCAAAAATGTGATGCAAAAAATATAAAATTGCCACACAATACAGTTGGGAACCTGTCAAAGAAGGGACACCTTTTTAATATTAGTAATGTTAACTTGAGCAGCTGACAAAATAAGAGCATCTACATGCATTTCTGAAATAAAAGTAATCTATAACTCTGATCATTACAGTTATTTATAATTGCAAACCATCCACGTTTTCTTCCAAAATTGACATTTTGCAGAGGTATTATTAGGGGGAGAGCAACATTTTGAGCCAAAACTGGGGACACTGAGAAGTTTGGATATTCCTAATTCTATAAAGCGATTTATTTGCATGTACCTCTCAACCTCTTAATGCAGGAAATCTGGACAAGGCCAAATATACTGGGGGAACATACAAACAGTACTAAAAATTGCTCTTGTATAAACTCAAGACAGTTGATAGAATAATAGGTCTTGCTTTAGCATGAATTTTTCTGAAGGTTATGATGTCTGAAACTCAGTGTCTGTCATTACTTAGTGACCATTCCTAAATGATTTGCCAGAAAACCACACATTTTATGAGGAACAAACCAAAAAGAAGCAAAAATATGGACAGTTGAGAGGTATAGTTTAGCCAGGGCTGTCAGTTTGCTGCCCTTCCCCCCTCACAAAATCATGGTCAAATGGAGCCTCCACCCTGCAGTCATTCCAATGTCCCAGTCCTTGGTTATTTCACCCCATTTACCATAAACACTGTAATGTGCATACCGCTTTACTTCTGTGATGATTTGGATTTCATTTGAATTGCATTTTACAGCACAAACATTAATAGATATCTGCTAAACAAAGCAATGCAGTCTCACAATGAAAATAGACTTAGCATTAAAACTTCTCTGCCCTTGAAACTCACATTCATTGAAACAGCATTGAAACCCACATTCAAAGAAAATGCATTTTGCCAGTGGCAGATAAAGACAAACTTTGGGCTGTTTTCAAATCATAGGCCCCTTGAGCATGAAACATACATGTGCTCTTTGATAGACCTTCCTGATTGTATTAAATTATATTCCTTGTACAATACAATACAGTTGTTAGAGGGCATTTTATTGTTTTGAACATTTTTCCAGTAAACAATGAAATAAAATGCATGCACCAATAATGACAAAACTGCCCAATTCAGAACATTTCCATCATAAAAGCCTACTCAAACTTCTACAGTCCACCAGTATACGTAAATATGCACAATCTCTGAAGTAAAAGTAATCCAAATTCCACATTAAAGAAATCTGTAACTAATAAAGAGTTTGTTGCTAGCAAACAACTTTATATGTCATTGTTTCATCTACAAATAAAGTGCCTGTTGCCCTTGAGGAATAAATTGCCTATGTTGCATTAAAAATGATAAGCTAGTAATATCGCAATAGGGAATGGACGGCAAACTGATAACAGGTTCATAGTTACTAGGTATCTTTGCCAAAAAGGACTGCAGCATCCACCCCCTTTACAACACAGTACAGTATGAGCAATGCATCTACCTACTGTGGGAGTAGAACCCAGAGCCTTCTTCATCAAAAGCAAGTAGACTACCTGTTGTGCTAGAAACAATGCAAGCCAACTCAGCACAAGCAGCACTAGACTTTTGTTCCCCTGCAGCTCTCAGCTCCGTGTAAAATCTACTCGACACTCAGCTGTATCTCTGAACTTTGCAGCACAAGAAATCTAGAAAAAGCCAACATTTATTTGGGGGTGTCAAAAGCCTAAAAATCCAGGGACACATTTTAAACCATTACTTGTATAGTGTTGGAAAGTTGCTAGAATAAAATGCTGTGTTACCACCATACATTTCACTCCCAAGACTTAAACCCAGGACCCTGTGCAAAACAGTCAGAGCAACATTCCACTATGCCAAATCAGCTGTTTTGTGTGAGAGAGGAAGACAAACTTAAATGGCTACCATTTAGTGAATTCAGTTCTCACCATAGCGGTCAACCTCTCAGCACAAAACATCTTAAAGCCAATAATGGTGGAATACAGCCCGCAAACATATTCAGCAAATTCAGTTATCACCCATAGCTCTCAACCTTAGCACAGAAAACCTGGATGAAGCCAATACCGGGGGGTATACAGTCCCAAAAATAGAGACAAATTTCAAATGCCCATGGTATAAACTTAGAAAATTGTAGAATAAAAGGTTTTGTGTTACCATGTACTTTCTGAAGAATATGAAGTCTGAAATTCAAATGCCTGTTATTTTTATTTAACATTTGATAACCAGGAAAGTCTGACTTCTAACAAAAGCCAATTTTCAGCAGAGGCCCAGGGAGAAACATTGCATACACATGTCTTTGTAAGCAGACTCCACACAGGCACCCCAGAATAGAATCAAACCAGAAAACCTGTAGCTATCGGGCAATAATGCTACCAGTGCACCACTGCACTACTGACTGTGCAAGGAAAAACAAACCTACAGAAACCACAGATTTTATGAGGAACAGAAGAAATATGAGATGGGAGGACATGCAGACTTCACACAGGCACCTCAGCCTCAGGATCAAACCAGAGAACCTGTAGCTGTGTCAGGCAATAATGCTACCAGTGCACTACTGACTGTGCAAGGAAAAACAAACAGACAGAAACCACAGATTTTATGAATAAAGAAAAAATATGAGGCAAAGATCTGGAAATTTTTTTCCACAAACGGTGGTGGGTAGGGAATTCAGGCCCTTGTCACCTTGCATCCAAGGTACAGGGTTCAAGCCTGAGGTATTCTCTACCCGCCACCATGTGTTCCATAGCCAACATTATATAGCAACCGGGGCATCACACACACACACACACACACACACGCGCACACTTCCCCTTCCTTACCTGAATTAGTTTAGCAGCCCCCATTCCCATTGTCCACATAGTAAATCCACTCTCAGTCTCCTCCTCAGCCCACGCAAGCTAACGGCTGGGTTTCCGGTCCTTCTGGTAGGTTTCTCAGCCTGCCAACAATGCTGGTGTCCTGTGAGAGTAGGCTGGAAGCCCCAGCCTGCTGACGTTGCAGTCTGGTGGTGTTCTGTACCACGGTCATCATTACTACATATACTTCTGGGCTGCAGGGCAGAGATGCCATTCTCCCTTATCTGGACTACCTGGCAGAGCAGTCTGGAGTTCTGCAAGAGTACCAGGAACTCTAAGCATGCATGCGTGGAGTTCTGGGACTCATTCATTTTATTTTTCTGTTTTGTTTTTTCTTTTTCATTCCAAGGTTGTGTGGCTGCAGTCCTGCAGTCCGATAGCATGAGCCACCCCTGAAAATCACTTACTCGTAGGTAGTAAAAGGCTTTGGTATACTGGCTGTACGTTGAGTCACCCTTGGCAGGGAATCCCTCATGTTATGAATACTGCAACAGTAAAGAGAAGGACATCTATCATTGCAGTAAGATTTTACACAGCTATACTTTCTTAGTGTAATTCCTAGCAACATAAGTTGCTGATGTTATCAGGTAGTATGCACAATTGGAATGTCTTTTGCAATTGGTAATAAAGATCCAGTCCACAGTTGAGAAACAGTGTGAGGTTTTGTTAAAGTGGGTTTGGGGCTTCAGTAATATCTGTAAAGTTGTACAGGTTCTAGGAGTGGGTTTGGGGCTTCAGTAATATCTGTAAAGTTGTACAGGTTCTGGGAGTGGGTTTGGGACTTCAGTAATATCTGTAAAGTTGTACAGGTTCTGGGAGTGGGTTTGGGGCTTCAGTAATATCTGTAAAGTTGTACAGGTTCTGGGAGTGAGTTTGGGGCTTCAGTAATATCTGTAAAGTTGTACAGGTTCTGGGAGTGGGTTTGGGGCTTTAGTAATATCTGTAAAGTTGTACAGGTTCTGGGAGGGGTTTGGGGCTTCAGTAATATCTGTAAAATTGTACAGGTTCTAGGAGTGGGTTTGGGGCTTCAGTAATATCTGTAAAGTTGTACAGGTTCTAAGAGTGGGGTTTGGAGCTTCAGTAATATCTGTAAAGTTGTACAGGTTCTGGGAGTGGGTTTGGGGCTTCAGTAATATCTGTAAAGTTGTACAGGTTCTGGGAGGGGTTTGGGGCTTCAGTAATATCTGTACAATTGTACAGGTTTTGGGAGGGGTTTGGGGCTTCAGTAATATCTGTACAATTGTACAGGTTTTGGGAGTGGGTTTGGGGCTTCAGTAATATCCGTAAAGTTGTACAGGTTCTGGGAAGAAGTATGATGATTTCTAGTTTGATGTTTGCTGAAATGCTGACACCTAGGAGACAATGCCTTCTACTATGGTGGGGGTGCTTTTGGGAGGGATCTGTGAGGTAAATAAATTAACCATTATGCCAACCTGGAACCCAACAAGAGCAAAGGAAGGCAATGTTAAGAAAAGTTGAAGTAGGAAAATTAAAGAAAGGGAGGTAAAAACAACAGTAAAATCAAGGTAGTGAATGGACAAATAGTACGGTCTGTTTTTGCCATCAGAAAGAAGTGGTTGTTAGAACTGAATGGGAAAGTGATCAAAAAAGGATACATCAGTAAAATTAACTATGCTGGTTAGTCTGTGAAGGCATATTTACAACTTTCTGCTTTGATTAGAAGGTATGTAAGAGGTGATCTGAAATATTTTGAAAAAGAAACACGAGTTTCAAACTGTAGATTATATTCTGCACTGCAGTAACTGAGTAGACTTTACAGGATTCTGTGTGGTCAGCTGAGAGGAGAATGACTACAAAACGTGGCTTAAGTGGTCACTCATGTACTCATCATTCAACAGCAAAACCAAAGGAATTACCCTTTCTGTAGAATAAACATGAAGCACATGATTTTCACAATATGGAATATTCACACTGTTATGGCTATAGCCACTACTGTGAATGACCACAAAGACATCCTGTCCATACTAGGAGACATACTAGAAATTAAGCAGTCTAGCATGATTGCAAACTGTCAGTTATAATGCTGTTTCTGTATCTGCATTTAGTATTATAGTTGTGACACCCCTGCACTGACCCAGTAATCAAGGAGCCTCAATCTTCACCACTGAGGTACATACACATTGGGAGGATGACATGTGCACAATCCAGTAAAGTGCAATTTCTCTTAAGACCACACAGAGATCACAATCTGTCTGAGGATGGTGTCTCCTTTCTCCAGTTCCCCAATAAGACTCCCCACTGGCACAGCTATAGGGTTGAGATCTCAGCTGAGTGGCCAAGCTAAGACCTCCAGCACCCTCTTTGTCCAACCAGTGCTTCGTGTTCCTGCCCAGGTAGCTGACACAAACACATTTTGAGATTTGATTTACGCACACACACACACACACACACACACACACACACACACACACACACACACACACACACACACACACACACACCTAGGAGAGGTTGGCCAGGCTTACTAGCTATGCTCCCCCTCTCCCCCAAACTATAAGTTAGTTTTCACTGCCACCAGACAACTCTTATCAGCTACTTTATGGCCCTTAGCAAAGGGTGTCCAATCTTAGTGTGTAATTTTACTATAAATCCAATTGGTAGTTTGACCAAGTGCCAGGCTATTAGGAGTGACCTGTATAGTCTCACCAAAGAGATATGCAAGTACTCTAACAGCTTAAATATCTCTAGACAGACCAGCCACAATTGAAAGGTTTAAATATTTATTTATTTATTTTACATTTGCTTACTGGGCTAGTAGCCCGTTTTCAGCAGAGACCCAGAGAGAAAAGCTCCAAACAGAAGATTTTAAACAGTAGAACATTAGATAAGCATAAGCTGCATGAATAATTATACATAGATTTAAAAAGAGTAAAAAAATCAAAACCATATTATACACAATTATATACAGGTTTGTAGAACATCGGAAGTTATATGCATCTGTGCATTATAGAGACAGTGATTATCAAATAGCAGTGCAATTATATGCATGGTTTCACATAGCATATTCAAGGAAGGAAGACATAATTGTAGTGTAAAATGTGCTTAGGACTAGTAGAAAGTTAGTTAGGGTATTGGGGGAGTGAGAGAGGAGGTAGCTTGTATGCCCTGATCAGAGGAAATAGAGTGGGTAGGATGGGGCATGTACTAAATTATCATGTGGTAGTGCAGGAGCATAGCCAATTGTTGTATAAGTGTTCCTTGAGCAGAAGTTTGAAATTGGTGTTAGAGGTAGTGTTGTTTATGTGTTGGGGTATGGAGTTCCAGGTTTTTGCTATTTGGTTAGAAAACAGGAAGTCACCAAAGCTGTTATTGGCTTTGGTGACTTTTAATAGAAGTTTATCTGATGAGCGAAGGGTACAGTAGGTAGAGTTTGGTTGGATTCGGTTTGAGGGAAGGACAGTTATCAGGTTGGTGTACAAGTTTGGTGTGGGAAACTGTAAGATGGTTCAACGTTGTGGTAGTTTAAGCCATTCTAACTGTTTTAAGGTAGTGCAGTGCTGTGTTCCGTTGTGGAGGCTGGTAGTGAATTTAGCAATTTTGTGATAGCAGGCTTCTAGTTTGTTAAGATCAGGTTTCCTAAGATTAGTGAAAAGATGGGAGGAATACATTACAGTAGATAGTAGGTATGCTTTGGCAACAGCTTGTCTTGTGGTAGGGGTGATAATTATTTTGGTTCTATACAGTGAACCTAGTTTAATGTGGACTTTTTTTATGGAGACTGCTGTGTGTTTGTCATATTTTAGTGAGTTGTTGATAGTGACTCCAAGTAATTTGATATTGTCAACCGCTTTGATTTTTGTATTGTCCGATGAAGGATGTAGAAGGGGGTGGCGGAGCTGAGGCTCTGTTATTAGTGAAAATCATGTTTTGTCTTGTTAGGGTTTAAAATGTGTTGGTTTTCTGTTAGATATTGCTCTGTCAGAGAAGGCCTTTTGGGTTCTAGTCATGTTCAGGGAAGGTAGAAGCTGAGCGGATGATGGTGGAGTTGTCTGCATATTGGACAGTTGTAGCATGGTCAGAGGCAGAGCTAATTTTATTGGTAAAGACGTAGAAGAGTAGGATGCCTAGGATGGAGCCTTGTGGGACATCAACAGAGACCGGCAGGAGAGTTGATGGTTCTTCCTGCCACTTGACTGCTTGTTAACATTCAGACAGGTAACTATGAAACCATAAGATTGCAGAGTGAGAAAAATTAATGGCAGATAATTCATAGAGTAATTTTTGATGGGAGACCGTATCAAAAGCTTTTGACAAATTGCTGATACATGGTTGCCACTATTTTTAAGCTGGTGGGGAGAATTACTCAAGTTAAGGAGGGCAGTAGTGGTGCTATGTTTAGGTCTAAAATCATGTTGGGAGCTAGAGAGGATGTTGTTTAGTAGCAGGTGGGACATTAATTGGGAGTGTATGCATTTTTCTAGAATTTTGCTTAAGGGGGTAGCATGGAAATTGGTCTGTAGTTTGTTAATTCTGTGGATGTTCCTCCTTTGTGTAAAATAAATATGTGGGAGATTTTCCAGAGCCTGAGGACATATTGTTCAGAGATGGAGCAGTTAATGAGAATGGACACTGGGTATGAAATAGAGTATATGCTGCTAACTTTAGAAACTCGGGGGGAGCTGGTCTGCGGCTAGTGTTGTTGGTTTTAATTTGCAGAGTTTTTTATGTGGCTAGTTTGGATAGGCTTAAAAGAGAGTGGAGTTTTGAGGGGTGAATTACTGGGAATAGTTAGTAGAGTGACATTTTTACTGTTTAGGAGGGACTGTATGGAGTTTATGAAGTGAGAGTTAAATTGGGTGGCTATGCTGTCTGTGGAATTGGGGAAGTTTGGGTTGGGGTTGGCGGTTTGGCCTGGGTTTAACAGTTGCTTAATAGTGGCCCAGAATTTTTGAGGGTTGTTCTGATATTTTTGCTGAAGTAGTATGTACAATGATTTTTTTGTCATTTCAAATGTATGTTTTGGTTAGGTTTCTTAGTTGGCAGTACCATAGAAGGGAAACTTGGGTTCTGGATGATTGATAGTGTTGCCACACTATACCTCTTTGTTTCATTATTTGTAGACTGTCAGTGCTTAGCCATTGATTTGATTTTGACTTTATGCACATTCTTCTGATTGGGGCCAGAGAGTTAACTATGTTTAAGAATGATTCACTGAAATATTGGACTATGTCATCTAGGTTAAGGTGTTTTAAGCGAGTCCAGTTGTATTGTTTTAGATGGGAGTTGAAGGTATCTTTAGAGACGTGCCTTTTACTCTGGATGTTTTAGCTGGGCTTATTTTTTGTCTAAGAATGAAGGTGGGCAAGCGGTCCCTAAGGGAGACTGGGAGGCAGCCAAATTGGTTACATATGTTTGGTTGGTTGGTGAGAATCCAGTCTAGTATGGAACGCTTGTTAGTATGTTTGTCAATTCTGGTTGGACTACAAATTAGTTGTGAGAAACCAAAGAGATTGATAAAGTTGGTAGGGTTTTCTGCGTTACAGATAGACCAGTCTAGGTTGGAGCCACCTAAGATAATTGTTATATGGTTGTATGTGGAAGAGTCACAGTAGAGGAGGTTTTCAATTATCAGGGAATTGTTGCCAGGGGAAATGTAAGTGGCTATGTTGGTATTATACTTATTTGTGTTTAGGAGAAGGCGACAGACTAGTATTTCTGAGTTAGGGGATTGAGGGGGGTTACTATCCAAGATTTGCAGGGTGAGGTTATTTTTGTAGATAATGGCTATGCCCCCATCACACTTGTGTGGCCTGTCAAGATGGTGTATATTATATCCGTGAGGTAAGAATTCACTATCTTTGTTGTGTTTTTACAGTTAGGTTTCTGTGAGAACTGAGATGTCAGGGGAATAATGACAGAGTGTGGCTTGAAATTCATGTGCCTTGTTTAGAATACTTCTAAGATTCATGTTCAGGATTAGTAGGTTGGAAGGGCCATTAGTTTGAATTAGGGAGCTTTGAATGTTAAGAGTAGCTGTGAGGGAATTGTGTGTGGTGTTTGGAGACGGGCTGTGGATTTGGGTGTATATCTCCACACAGACTAAGCACAGATACATTGTAGAGGAATAGGTAAGGGAGTTTGTGCACTTGTGATGGAGGTGTGGGGATATGAGGGTGTTACAGTATGTAAGCTTGTAGTGGTTGATGTGTAGGTTGGTGAATAGCTGAGGAGAAATGGTGATGTATGTGTGCAGTATAGGTCTATAAGGATATACTGGTATGGTGGGTATGTGGATGTATGTGACCTAATAGCTATGGAAGGAGGTTGTATGGTAGGTAGTTGTTAGTAGGGTGGATAAGAGTGTGAGTAAGAGGAGCATGCTTGTGTGTTAGGAGATTAGGAGTGTCTGCAAGATGTGTGCTATGTGTGTTGAGATTCAGTGGAGGTGAGGAATGGTAGTTATTCTGGGAAGAGAGAGGTGAGTAGTGCTGAGGGAGTGGTTATAATGTGAGGGGTGATAGGAAAGTGGGTTGTAATTATGTGGACAAGCTAGGGTTCTGATGTATGTTTGGTGTATGGGGAGGTGTATGTGTGTAGGAGAACGTGAAGGGATGGGAGATGGTGGCAGGGGGCTGTTGTGTGATTGGTTAATTAGGGAAGGGGTGGGTCTAACTATAGGTACAAGTTTAGGGAGGGTGGGTGGGAATGGGGGTACGGTAATGGAGTGGAGTGAGCCAAAACGCAGCGTGGGTGAACGGAGCGGGTTGAACCACAAAGTGATCAGATGCAGTGCGCCAGATTCAATCAGTTGTACTACATGAGGAAAGGGGAGTAAAAGTAACTTTTACCGTATGAAACCTGATTTCAGCCTGATTATAGTAAAAGAGAGTTTCTAGTAAAATAGATTTAGCTTGTTAGAAATAGACATATTTAACAGTAGCTAATAAAAGACCAAGACAATGCTAAATATGTATGTACAGTGCTAGAGTTCAGAATCACAGGAAATATTTAAAACATTGCAGTAGTCTCAAACACAGAAAACATCTAAACTAATCTTTACTATATTTCTTACTGAATCTAAAAAAAATACTATACCCTAGTAACTTATAGAGCAACAAGGAGGCAGAAGTGGTGACTGAATGTTCTTGTTAGGTCAAAGACAAAATAAAAAATGCCCAGTCTCTCTCTCTCAGAGATTTCTTAAATTAACATCAAATATTACTGCTGGGTTAGCTTAGTTGGCCTCACCTGACTTTAGTTCCCAATCTAAACCCCCATTGTCAGAAATTACTAACATTTAGCATCTCCCTGTGAAAAATACGTAGCCCTCAGATCTTTTAGAAAATAGTGGAAGACGTAAAATAATTTACATTCCTCCACTCTTAAAGACCATACAAAAACTTCTAGCTCTAGACATTGTGTCTGCTACTGCACTGTGACTGAGAGATAACATATTTTGTTTATGGCCCATCTATAAAGTAATTTAACCTCAACTATTCTTACGTTTTGCAAGTTAATCTCCTGTGTTTGTCTTCCCTGTTAAAAATATATATCCAAACAGCTACAATAGTGTATATACACCTCTGCTCGGTATTTTACAAAACATCTCTTCAGCACACATTTGTACAATATGACAGACATGTTGATATTCACAAATGACACACAACCATTTACAAAATTGCAGATAGCTGGGCTGGCAGTATCTTCTTCTGTCACATGTCTATATAAATCATATTAATATTCACAAATGACATACAATTATTTACAAAATTCCCGATAGCTGAACTGGCAGTGTGACCCCCCCCCCCAAAAAAAGAAACTCAAGCTAGTTTTTCCAAGTGTCCCTTGAGAAACTCTGCTTGAGGGTTGACTATCTGGAATACCTCACCCCATTCCCTGTCTTGAGAGCCCATCTGCGTTGGCACTGCTAACCACACTGCCATGCTGCACTGTCATATCATATGCTTGCAATCCTAGGCTCCACTTTAATAACTTGGCATTTTGCTGGCTGGCTCGATGTAGCCATGTTAAGGGATTGTGGTCTGTAACTACTGTGAATTTCCTTCCACACAGATAATGCTGAAGTTTCTGCAGTGCCCACACTATAGCTAGACATTCCTTTTCTACAGCTGCATAGCATTCTTCCCTGGGTTGGGGCCGATGACTGAGATATACCAGTGGGTACTCTTCTCCCTCTGAGGCGACCATGGTTCGAAGCATCCACCTGAACAACAAATTATTTGATGTAATCTGGACTGGCTAACACAGGGGGTCCTCCCAAAGTTTCTTTACACTTCTGGAATGCCTGCTCACATGCTGTGGTCCACACTACCTTATCTGGCTTGTTTTAAATTGTCAGGGCTGTGAGAGGAGCAGCTATGGCATTATAACTGGGGATACACTTTCTGTATTACCCTGATATCCCTAAGAATCCCCTCACCTGATTTTTGGTAACAGAGGCAGGCGATGCCTGAATGGTTTCCACTTTGGCAGGTTCTGGCCTGATCTTACCACTCCCCACTCTATGTCCCAGGTAGGAGACCTCTGCTATACCCACCTGATACTTACTGGGATTACTGGTTAACCCTGTCCTCTGTAGTCTGCGCCCAGCACCTCCCTGATATGTTTAAGGTATTCTTTCCAGAAATGACTGTCAATGGTAATGTCATCAAGGTAAGTAATGGCAAAATCTCCTGCTCCTGCTAGGATACACTCTACCAGTCTCTGTAAAGTTGATGGGGCATTTTTCATCCTAAAGGCATCTTCGTGAACACATACAAGTTGAAAGGCGTCACAAAGACTGACCTCTCTCTAGCATTGGGAGTCAAGGCACCTGCCAGTATCCCTTGGTAAGATCAATGGTGGTAAGATACTTAGCCCAACCCAGCTGCTCTAGGGCCTCATCTGTCCTAGGCATGGGGTAAGCATCTGACTCTGTGTGACTATTTAATTTTCTGCAGTCCACATAGAACCTGGTGCTGCCATCCATCTTATGTACTAGCACCAGTGGGGAGGCCCAGGGACTGCTGGACTCAAGATTACCCCTAGTTCCAGCATTTCCTGTATCGTCTCCCTCAGAGTGTGTTTGACTCCCACAGGCACCCTATAAGGGGGCTGCTTAATAGGCCTTTGGGATGCTGTATCCACATGGTGCTGCACCAGGTAAGTGCACCCTGGTTTCCCCTGTGAACATGTTCCCAAACTCCTGTAACACTGTTTGGATTTCTCGAACGTGGGTAGGGGATAGCTGCTGGGACATTGCTACCCCTTTCACTGAGGTGTCAATCTGAGCCCCACCAAGATCATCAGTCACCAGATCCCCATCAGACACCTCATGCCATTCAGTGCAAATACTTAGCACAAGGGTCTCCCTGTCAATTTGTGGCCCTGCCTCCTGCCTAGCAGTTCTACCATGAAGTTAACATCACTGACCTGCCTTACCACTTTGAAGGGTCCCTCCCAAGCTGCTTGCTGTGTCTGACAGGAATAAGAGCCATTACCTGCTGCCCCACAGCATACTCTGAGGCTCGAGTATTCCAGTCATACCTGACCTTTTTCTGCTGTTGGGCTTCTACCAGTTTCCCCTGGGCCAAGCCCATGATTTCCCTGAGCCTTGTCCTGAAGTTTAGGACATATGACGCAGCAGACTCCTTGTGGGATTCACACTCGCCCTCACACTCATCATAAATCAAATCTAGAGGTCCCCTCACCCTATGCCCATACAGCAACTCAAAAGGTAAAAAACCTGTGAATTCCTGGGGCACCTCTCTGCAACCAAACAATAGATGGGGCAAATATTTGTCCCAGGACCTCTTAACTTAGTCTTCAAATGCCTGTAGCATGGTCTTTAGTGTAGAGTATAATTTCTCAACCAGACCATTAATCTGGGGACGATAGGGGGTGGTCTTTAGGTGCTTCACCCCACAGTACTTCCACAGACAAGCCAGCAGATCTGACATGAAATTAGCACCTCTGTCAGTCAGTATTTTGTTTATGAATCCTGCCCTGCTGAAAATCTCTAAGAAAGCATTTTCCATCTTTTCTGCCTCAATGGTGGACAGAGCCACTGCCTCAGGGTATCTGATAACAATCTACTACCACTGGGATATATTTTTTCCCTGTGGAACTTGGGGTATTCAGAGGTCCCAAAAGATCCAGAGCTACCCTCTGAAATGGCTCCTCAATCACAGGCAAAGGTACCAAAGGAAAGTTCACCTAGTCTCCTGCCTTGCCTACCTTTTTGCACTGCTCACAGGTCCTGCAGTATCCTGTTACATCTCTGGAAATCCCGGGCCAATAAAAGTTCTGCAAAATACATATCTTTGTATGTCTTATGCCCATACGACCTGCAAAGGGAATATCATGGGCTATGGCTAGGAGTGCCAGATGGTAGACTCTGGGCACTACCAACTGCTGTATTCTCTCACCCTCTAGCCCTCCATGAGGGGTCTACTCTCTGTACAGTAACCCTTTGTCCCAGTATACAGAGTCCCCCTTCCCTGGAGAATCAGGTGCCATACTAGCTACCTCCCTTAAGCTTTGTAATGTAGGGTCTGAGATTTGAGCCTGTCTCAACTCTCTCTTGGTAACCCCTCCCCTACCACAGGAGTCTGGTATCCTCTGACAGTAGTGCCTCACTGTCAGCCTGGGTACTACTACTCACTTCTGCCCTTGCAGTCAGTGTCAAAGGGAACATTAATAGCCGCAAGCAGATATGGCTCATCCTCAGTCTCACTGCTACAGTTAGCTCCCTCCCTGAAGTAACCACCTCACCAGTCCTGGCTGCAAATGTATGGTCTGTCTGGGTCCCCCCAGGCTACCAGACCCAGATGCTTGCCCCCAAGCCTTACTTCATGCAACTGCATGCACACAAGGTACTGCATTACCAAAATCATTCCCTATTAGGACATTTGCAGGGATATCTTCAAACATACCAACTTGATGACTTCCTTTTCCATCCTCCCAGTCAAAGTAAACCCTAGCTAAAAGTATTTGGAATGGGGTCCCCCCTAAAGCTCTGACTGGAATAGACTTCCCAGGCAAGCAGTGCTCCTCTAACAATTGCAGGCTTTACAATTTAGGTCAGAGACTGTATCTCTCTTATCAGTGGCATCTTTCCCATTTACTAAGATAGGATATAACCTCTTGTGGTAGTTTGGTACCCTTGTTGTCTCCAGACAGCTTACTGCTGGCATTCTATCATTCCCACTTACTGGCTGCCCCACCTTTTGTTCCCCACCTTGCCTCCATGGACATCTACATGCTACATTGCCCCACTGGTTGCATTTAAAACATTTAACCCTTGGTCCTGGATGTGCACCTGGACTAGTGACTTCCCCTGCTACTGATGAACTCTTTTGGGGCGGTCTAGGCTGCCCACCATGGGTTCCCTTAGACCCATGTGCAGCACTGGGTATCCCTTTCCTGTGCAGTTATGTCCTGCTTGCTAGGTATAGGTCTCCTTTTTTCCCCCCAACTCATCTGCTGTATTGCATTGCCTATCAGCTAACCAGATTCTCATGTCCTCAGGCATGTTAAGGGTTTGTTCCCTCACCAAATGTCTGCCAGCCCTTCAAAAGTGGTGACCTGACATCCACTCACCCACCTATGAAAATACATGTTTAGTTTAGCAATATATTCATACACACTTTCATCTGCCTTGCATCTAATCTCATGAAACATTTTCTGTAAGCATCAGGTGTTAAGTTAAAACATTCTAAAAAACAGTTTTTAACAGTATTATAACTTAAGCAATCAGTATCAGACAGTTTAGAAATAGCAGCTACAGTTTACCATGGAGTAAGGGGGTCAGGAATGGTACCCAGAACCCGTGGTCAACATTATACTGTTTACATACCCTTTCAAACATATGAAGGAAACTATAGAAATTATCCCCCTCTGTAAATTGTGGAAGAAATTTACTGACCTTTGTTGCTTCTGGGGTTTGGTTACTCCTTTCCCCATTACCTCCATGACCCTGGTGAAGAGACAGCATCTCCTTCTCATGTTGCCTCTGCCTCTCATTCTCCTCAGCTTCCAGACATCTAAGTCTCTCTGATGCTTCTATTTTCATTTGTTTTTCCTGCTGTAGTCTCTCTGCTGATTCTATTTCCAAATGTTTGGCCTCCAGTTCAAGTCTCTAACTCCAGATAGATTTTTAAGTCTTCTGTGGAAAGGTTGAACTGTCCATTTGCTGATAGTTGCACATCTCCAAGGACAGTCTGATTATAATCCTGGTTGCTGGTCTGTGATGTAGCTGTGCCCAAGGCTGCAATAATTTCTGTTTAGTCAGGCTGGCATGCATCAGTCCTTTAACCTGGCACATCTCAGTCAGCTAGCTCCTTGTCAGCTTGCAATACTCCTCTGCTGACATGCTTGCCTGCTTTCCCTCACTAAGCTAACAAAAAAAAATAAAACAATTGTGATATGAAACTCTGACTGTTCATTGTGTGGCTGACAGAGTACAAACACCTTCTTCAGTGACCACCATTTACAGGCTACAGGAATTCAGCACCCACACCACTGAATCCTAATACGTGGATACTCACCACTACAAGCCAATTAATATGTGGTGTGGATATCCCACCACTGCCCACCAATTAATATGTGATGCCCGTGCACTGGCCCAGTAATCAAGGAGCCTCAATCCTCACACTACTGGCAACAGTGGGGAATGTACACACTAAGAGGATGACAAGTACACATACAGTAAAGTGCAATTTCCCTTAAGATCACACAGATATCACAGTCAGTCTGGGGTGGCTTCTCCTTTCTCCAGATCCCCAATAAGACTCCCCAGATCCCCAATAAGACTCCCCACTTGCACAGCTATAGAGTTGAGATCTCAGCTGAGTGTCCAAGCTAAGACCTCCAGTATCTTCTCTGTCCAAACAGTGCTTTGTACCCCTGCCCAAGTAGCTGACACACACGCACACCTTGACACTTGATTTATATACACACACACACACACACACACACACACACACACACACACACACACACACACACACACACACACACACACACACACACGAGACTGGCACAGGTTTACTAGCTAGCTCCCCAGACTATAAAGGTATTTTTCACTGCCACCAGCCAACTCTTATCAGCTACTTTAAGGGCCTTAACAAAGGGTGTCCAATCTTAGTGTGTAATGTTACTATAAATCCAAATGGTAGTTTGACCAAGTGCCAAGCTATTAGGAGTGGCCTGTACAGTGTCACTAAATAGATATGTAAGTACACTAAGAGCTTAAATATCTCTAAACAGCCCAGCCATAACTGAAAGGTTTAAATATATTTAATAATAAATAATAACAGAACAAAACAATACTAAATACATATGTACAGTGGTATCAGAGTTCAAAATCATAGGAAATATCTAAAACATTGCAGGACAGTCTCAGATAAATACAGAACACATATAAACTAATCTTTACTATATTCCTTACTGAATCTAAAATAAATTATTTTACCCTAGTAACTTACTTACAAAGCAACAAGCAGGCAGAAGTGGTGAGTGGATGTTATTATTAGCTCAAAGACCAAATACAAAATGCCAGTCTGCCTATCTCAGACTTTTGTTAAATTATCACCAGACTTTTGTTCCCAAGCTAAACCCCCATTGTCAGAAACTACTAACATTTAGCATCTCCCTGGGAAAACTCCCTGGTAGAAATTGTAAAATAATTTCCATTCCTCCACATTTAAAGACAATACAAAAAGTGTACAGCTCTAGACATTGTGTCTGCTACTGCACTAAAACTGAGAGATCACATCTTCTGTTTATGGCCCAGCTATAATGTAACTTAACCTCAACTATTTTTAAGTTTTGCAAGTTAATTTCCTCTGTTTGTCTCCCCTGTTAAAAAAAATATATATATATATATATATATATACAAACAGCTGCAATAGTGTATATACACCTCTGATCAGTATTTTACAAAACATCTCTTCAGCACACATCTGTAAAATATGACATACATGATGATATTCACAATTGACACACAACCACTTACAAAATTCTAAATAGCTGGGCTGCCAGTATCTCCTTTTGTTACATTTCTATAAAAATCATATTAATATTCACAAATGACATGTAATTATTTGCAAAATTCCTGCTAGCTGGCTTGGCAGTGTGACAATAGTGTTTTTGTGCATTCACAAGTTTTTGTAATGCTCACTTTTTACTTTGCTGAAGTTTCATGTTGAGGTACTATAATGTCTCTAACAACATATTACATGGTTTGGAATTCTCTCTAACTAAATCTTGATTTACAGTCTTTCTTTTTTTCAGTACATTTTTTTTATTTTTTAAATACAGTTGAATAAATTCCATAGTATTTGTATATAACATCTTAAATAACTATGTACACTATTTACATCAGCCTGACACTATAACAAAACTCAATATATACAATTACTTTATATGTATAACAATCCAGTTAGAGTGTATCTGTTCAGTAATTGTAAAGTGTCAATCAATGATCAGACTTTTTTTCCATAGATTGTTAATAAATGGCTTAGGATGAATCCTTAATTCTTAATTTTAATTTCCAACAATGCTGTGGTCTTCAGTAGGCTCTAGAAGTCTTTCAAAGTCAGTATTGTGTTTGTATTCCATCTTCTTGTTATACACTTCCTTGAGATTGCAAGTATTGTCCATACTAGATACATATTTGACTCATTCAAATGAGAACCTTCATACACATTTAATAATACTAGAGATTTAGATAAGTTAAACGATTCATTAACTACAGCTTGTAAAAAGTTTTTAATACCATTCCAAAATGGCTTAATTTTAATGCAGTCAAAAAAAATGTGATCCCAATATGCATTGTGTATTTGCTCACACCTCCAACATATTCCCTTTGTGGAAGAATTAATTTTAGTAATTCTATCCAGATAAGAATGCTGTGCAAGCATTTCCATTTAAAAAACTCTCCAGTATTGTGTAAAGGATGTATGTTTTATTGATAATAAAATATCTGATTTAATTTCTTCAGTTAGCTGTAATGAGAGTGTCCTTTTGTTATATAATTCCAATATGAGGATTTGGGTGTTGTTTTATAATTTATCAATATCTTATAAAATTTTGAAATACAATTTCCCATGTCATACTCATTATATATGATTTCATACAGGTATTTCTTAAGTTTAGGTATTTCTTTAAATGAAGAATTACTAATTATTCTGCATAAATCTTGCAAATACGTCAGAATGCTTTGCATAGTTAGCCAATCTTGTTGTGGAATTTTGTATGCTGTTTCTACTGTTTGCATATCTAGGACTTTTAGTTCTTTGATACATTGAAACCAACAAACATATCCTTTCTGTTCCCAGGAATTAATTATTTATCTGTGTATTTTATGTGGATAGCACTTTGTAACTATGAATGGTGTTAAAAGATCAAACCAGATTTTTAAATATATATCTGCATTAATCATTTTCTAACTGAGTCAAAGTAATAATTAATAATACGAGTTTTAGTTTGCTTATTTATATTGCATACTAATACATATGTGCCAGAATTTTTATCAATTTCAAATGTTTTTGTAAATCAGATTCATTTATTGATATCACAGTTAGTAATTCTTTCCAATTTGCAGAATAATTTGGATTTATCCAGTCTGAGATTGTTTTAGATATTGATGCTTTTATATATGTTTCTATATCAGGAAAGTTTAATCCTCCCTGTTTCTATGGTCTGATATGATGTATTAAAGCTATTCCATATCTCTCAACCACTTAGAGCAAAAATTCTGGACAAAGCCTAAAATAATGGGGGAAAAATTGGGATAGATTTTAAATATTGCTCTTACAAACTTAAAAAAGTTGATAGAATAATATGTTTTGCATTAGCATAAAATTTTCTGAAGGATGTAGAGTCAAACTCAAATTTTGTCATTATTTAATTATTTAAGTCCTCAGCTATTTGCCAGAAAGGTACATATTTTTAGGAGGAACACACCAAAAATATGAGGCAAAAATCTGGACATTCTGTGAAAATCTGTACAGTTGAGAGGTATGAGCTATTCTGTTTCTTTTGGGAAACCATACAATTTTTATTAGGCATGAGTTTATTTTTTTGAGTATATTCCTTTCTACAGTTGCATTGCCAAAGCTATATATAGAATCTTGGGTAGTAAAACCATTTTTATTAACTGTAGTCTATCTTCAAATGTTAATATTATTTTGTTCCACTTTTCCACAGAGATTTTAATTGTATTGATATTATTGTAGTTTTTTGAGACCAATTCATTATTATCCTTGCATAACTCAAATTCCTAGTTTCCCTATAATGTGATTCCCCTTCGTCTGCAATTCTTTTTTTAATTTAAAAATAAAAATTTTGATTTTGATTTATTGGAGTCCTGAAGTCCTGTAAAATGTGTCAATTAAAATATCTAATTCTTTTAATGTCTCTTTTGTATTGGATAATGTTAATAATTTAAATAAAACCAAGGAAGTGGAATCAGAGTGGTAAGTCCACCATTGCTAAACAAAGATAAAACAAGTCAGTAAAGTAACAACTAGCAACGGATGGAGCCAGACAAATACGGGATCCAGGAATCCACACAAAAGACTCACGAACTAGAATAGTTCAAAATGCAGGCACCAAAAAATCCAAATGGTGTATAAAAGTATAAACTCCTTTATTGTAGTCGACAACAGGTAAGCGCTTTCACTATTCAGCTTCATCAGACTATATAGCAACTACTAATGCACACACCATTTAAACCAAACATAATTCAGGTAGCAACCAATGATTAAGGAACATTAATCAAACAATGAAATTATGCCCAATAAAATAATGACTGCATCAGGAATAAATAAAAATATAACATATACAGAAAATAGGGATCCTTATATATTTCTTTGTTTACATTATTCTGTATTTTATTTTTATTTTTATTTTCTTCTTCATTTCATTTTATTTTGGTTCATGTTATTTTCTGTATAGGTTATATTTTTATTTATTCCTGATGCAGTCATTATTTTATTGGGCGTTATTATTTAATTGTTTGATTAATGCTCCTTAATCACTGGTTGCTACCTGAATTATGTTTGGTTTAAATGGTGTGCATTAGTAGTTGCTATATGGTCTGATGAAGCTGAATAGTGAAAGCGCTTACCTCTTGTCGACTACAATAAAGGAGTTTATACTTTTATACACCATTTGGATGTTTTGGTGCCTGCATTTTGAACTATTCTAGTTTGTGAGTCTTTTGTGTGGATTCCTGGATCCCGTATATGCCTGGCTCCATCCATTGCTAGTTGTTACTTTACTGAAATGTTAATAATTTGTCATCAGTAAAGAGCATTACTTTTGAATTGTATTGTTCATAAACATCCACACCTTTGATTTTTGTATTGTTACATATTAAATCTACCAATATTTCAATAGCCAAAGCAAATATAATCAGTGACATGGGACATCCTTGTTTAGTACCCTTTGTTATATGTATCGATTCAGAGGTGAAAGGACCTAGCTTAACATAGCTACATTATTTGTGTGTGTGTATATATATACATATATATATTCTTTAGTAGATGAACAAAGTTAGGAGGAAATTCAAATGACACCAGAATTTTGATTAAATAGTCCCAATTTAGGGAATCAAAGGCTTTCTCTATATCTAAGCCAATTATGAGTGTTTCTTTATTTTCTTTATTAACATAATCTATAAGAGAAATTATCCTTTTAATATTGCCATGCGTGTGTGTGTCTATGATATATAAATCCGGTTTGATCATTATTTATTGTTTTGGATAGTGGTATTTTCATTCTGTTAGTTAATATTGTCATAAATATCTTATAGTCATTATTTAATAATGATATAGGTCTATATGAGGTACATAGGTTTGGGGATTTGTTTTCCTTTAAGATTGGTTGGTGTGATTAAGAAATATCTCCAAGATGGTGGTATTAAAACTTGTGACTGAATTTCTAACAGAGTTTTATGGAAGAGGAATAGTATCTTTAAAGGAAAAATTTATACAGTTCCATAATTATGCCATCTATACCTGGAGCTTTATTATTTTTACCCTCTTTTATTGTATGTGTAATTTCTTTAAAGGATATGGGTGCTTGCAGATCTAGCTTTAATTTTTTCTGGTATTTTTGTATATTAGAACATTTTTCATCTAGATTTAGTTGATCGATATTATATTTTCTTTTTGAAAATGTTCCATACAGTGATTTCTATAGGTATCAAGAATGTCACCTATATCAGAGACATTTTCTCCTTTCTTTTCATGGAAGATACTTTTAATGTTATTAGCTTTTGATTGTATTTTGATTCTTGTCGATAAATTATGTAGATATTTGAGAGAAGTGGCCAATGTATTCATTTTTAGTTTTTCTAAAGCTAAACTAGTTTTGTGTGTTAGAATTGTGTTGTATTTATTGTTTAATACTTCTACTTTCTTTTTCATCTCCAAGTGATTTTGATTTTTTCCAGCTTTTACTGACAAAAGTTTGGATTGTAGATCTAATAATTTAGAATCCCATTCTCTGATTTTTTTTTATACCAAGTTAGGGTTTTACCACATATGTAAGCTTTTAATTAGTCCCATATCATTATTTTATTTATCTCTCTTGTGTAATTAATATCCAAGAAGAACTGTAATTCAGATAATAACCAGGGTTAACTCTTTAATTTTAGTTATATATGCTGGAATTCTGGAGTTAAATATTAATGGTTTGTGCCCATTTTGAAGTTTTAGTATCAATGAACTGTGGTCTGAAAAGGGGCAGGGAGTGATTGAAAAATTAATGATTTTAGCGTGTAAGTCATGGGCAGCAAATATTTTATCTATTCTAGTTTGGGTACCAAATCTGTGATCTTGGTGGAAAAGCAACAACGATTTATCTTCTCTAAATTTGAAAGTATCTACAAGATGAAATGATTCTACCTACTTGTTTAAAGCTTTTGATACAGCAGATGTATGCAGTGGTCTTTTATTTGTAATTTCAGAAATATCAAATATACAGTTAAAATCTCCTCCTAATATTACGTTGCCTTTACAATTATTGGAAATGAAATCCAAGTGTTTTAGCAGTTCCTGATCCAATGCCTGGGAACCAGTATAGCTTGGCTAGGGTCCATATTCTGTTATTATATTTAACTATTACTAATGCCTTAAGGCCTTCTTTATCTTCATACTTATAAATGATTTCTGGGTTAAACACATTGGTTTTCCATAAAATGGTTACCCCTTTTGTCTTTGTCTTACAAGTGGATTGTGCCAATATCATATATTCCTTAGGATTCCATTTGTAATTGTCATTTGTTATGAAATGAGTTTCTTGAATGAAGACAGTTTGTGCTTTGTTCAATTTAAATATTTCAGTAGATTTGATCTCTTGCTAGGATTGTTTAAGCCATTGGTATTTAGAGATAATAAAGTTAAATCCATCTTAGGTTATTTAGCCTATGTATTTTTTGTTTTATTGTGACCATTAAACATTTTCCCCTGACAACTATAAAGTATAAAGGAAATTATCAGTTTTATACTTAGAGTGTTTACCAATAAAGTAATGTTTTGGTCAGGCATACTAAAAATATTTTTGTGAAATAACAAATTTAAATTAATAAATGTTAACAAAACTAAGATCCACACTAGCCATGGAATGAAAATCATTCCTAATCTGATGGATAAACCTAAGTCCATCAGATTATCACTCATACCCTGATAATCCAAAACATGAGCGACAAATTGAATTATCATATGGAGAATATTTGTAATAGGAATAAGCACCATTTATATTATTTTGAACAGATATAGGACTGTTGTAGATTAGACAGAATTCTAATACAATATAAATGTCTACTTATTGTATAAGCAATTATTTACATGAAAGATAGACAGGCAATTGAATCGTAGTAAAGTAGGATGCATCATATATAAAACCTTAGTAAAAGATTATAGCACACAGTTATTTAACTTTCACCCATATTGATGAAGCCTTTCAAAACTTATTACTTACTCTAAATAGATGGTAATAATATTTAGACCTAATGTTTATAATACAATGTATTTTACTGGATACAACAGAAGTTATATTTTATTGTTTGCCAGCATTTAAGTAACCACTTTGTTAGTTGCCAACTTACTTAAAGCATCAATTTTGTTTTATGTAAACCTTGATGAAAGTTAGTGCATTTTAATTATCAGTGGATCCATTTTCCCCCCATTTCCTACACATAAGGATTTTCATATCTGTGTTTCTTATTATAAAATGAGTGAAATTATAGGTTAAAAGCAACAAATTCACTTCTTGTTATTAATGATTACAAGTTCCCTTTCCATATTCATATATTGCCATTTTATGGAATATACTGAAAGTTTTTAGATTTAAATGACAACATTCTATTTTGTATAATCAGCAAAGGTTGGCAACATTCTATTTTGTATAATCAGCAAAAGTTAAACTGAGTGATTATAGGTTCATAGGTTAGTACTAAGCTAATTGCACTTGCGAGCCATTTTTAAGCCTAGCCAATTATCCCTTGTGAGACTCAAACCCTGCACCTTGCATTTGTAAGGCAAACACCTTAACCATTAGGCCACCCTCCCAACCCTCTTGTTAATTTAATACTATTTGTTCAGAATGTGATTGTTACATTCTGTGACGTTCCTAGTTCAGGCTTCTATTGTTTCCCTTGAACAATCTTGTCACTTTGATGTCATGTACAAAACATTAGTTACCTTGATAACAGCTTAAGTATTACGTATGGTCAAGATGGGTTACAAAAACTACAATTCAAGTTAAAGCAATTATATGACTTGTCATGCACATTTACTTATATGAGGAAATCATGCTTCCCCTTGATGTTCAATATAGTGCATGTCATTTATGACAAGTTAAAACAGTAGTGTTATTATACACAAGCCCGTGTTATTAAATCAAGTCTTTAATATCTAAATTCAGCAGATTGCTTCATCTTATGTGACGATTATATATTTTATCTAGATTTACTAAAATCATACATTATATAACTATTGTGTGTTTTTTTTTTTTTGGGCTGTTGCTTATTTATTTGACAAACCACAAGCTGTTAAGCATTATCGTCACTCTGTTTCCATTACCATAGCAAAATGGAAGCATCTGTTCCTGTTGGTGTGTCTGTATACTGCTTACAAGAGGCTTGCAATGCACCTGAAGCAAAGCTTCACTTCACTGCAAATTCAAGCCTAAATTCCCTCCCTTTCAGCAAGGCAGCAGTCAGGAAAAGAACAGAGAGCAAACAGATCAAAAAAAAAAAAAACTTCCAACAAGCCGCCACAACAAAAGGCAAGAACACTCCTCTATAGCCCTCCCACCTCTCACTCAGCAGACTTACAAACCATTCTCTGCCAAAATATCCAAAATCACAGTTCTATCTATCCCCTTCCCCTGGATCCAGGCTAAAATACCAAATGTCTCTTCCTAATTCACAAGCATTAGTAAACCTCGCTCACAAGCCGCAACCCCCAGCTTCCTGGAGATGAAAACAGCAACATACAACAGCTGCCAGACACAACTGAATCCACATACACCATGTCAGGCTTACTCAAACAACACTCAAAGCTGGGATACCTGCCATAATTGATATTAATTATGTTTAGACAGAATAATAATGACATTTGTACTAGCTGCTAGACACGGCTGCATCCATGCACGCCATATCAGGATTGCTCAAACAGCACTCAAAGCTATGATACCGGCCATAATTGATATTATTTATGTTTAGACAGAATAATGATGACATTTGTACTAAGAACTTGCTACTTTTATTTAACCAGGATATACATGACATTTCTAAATCATACTTTAACTGAAGAAGGCATTAGTCTGCATGACAGCATTTTTTTTCAAAACACTCGACTGTTACTGCTGTTATATATGATGTTAATGTTACATTTGAGTCTGAAGTCTAATGAATGGTACCTTGTTGAATTAGATAATTAATTACTTAAATTATTATAAGTAAAATCAATGAAAATGAGCAGGATAAGTATTCATTGAGTTCAAGTAGGGGAATAGAAACTTCTATGTTTGTATTATATGTTGCTTTGTTTGGCTTATATATAATGTAATTAGTAACCCATTTTGACACACTTTTGTTTGTGATTCTAGAATTATTGGACTCTGAACATTCTGAATAAATTATTACTGTTTCTCAGTTGTTTAAGAATCCCTCCTTTTTTAAATAAAAACAGATGACGTGTGATGTATCATATCAGTTGATACTTTGAGAAGTGTAGTTGTAAGAGTTGTGTTTTGGGGACAGCTATCTTGGAATCAGTTTTTTGTTTCTTCTTTCTAGCATCAGTTCATTGTCCAGAAATTAAAGAAATGTTATAACTATGGATCTAGGTGGAGCATTTGTTGAGTTGAAGCATGCTTCCTCAGTGCTCTATGTGCCCTTTCAATCCCAAATGAAAGTCTCTCTTTCAAGTCTACAAATTCAGGAATCCAGGTTAAGAATGAGATAATATCTTCACCTTCAGTGTTTTCAGGCAGACCAAAGATCCTTATGTTGTTTCTCCTTTCCCTGTTTTCTAAGTCATCTATTTTGTTAAGCAGCCATGTATTCTGTTTAAGCAGAAATTCTTTTTGGAATTCTTCCTCTGAGTCTCCCTTCAATGTCATTTAGAGAAGTCTCTATATTTGTTATTTTTGTATTGTGTTGCTGTAATAGTTCCTTAAGAGTATCAGTCTGTTACTGAGAATTTAATTTGAGGTTTTCCAAGTCATTTTAAAGCCATCCATCTTCAAAGACAGTTCCTGTAAGGTAGATGTCCATCAGTTGCAGTTCTTTTTTCAAAGCAGCATCTGGATGAGAATTCCTTGAGTTGTTCATATTCAGCGACTCAATGCATCTCCAAGTTACATGACAGGAACATTTTTGTATATCTCCACCAAAATTGATATTTATGTAGCTTAGTAGTTTATCCATAGATGTATGATGTTTTAAATGTGAAAATAATAACATTTTCTTATATTATTATACTAGTTTATGGAGCTCTCAAAATTTACTGCTCTCAGTTGGCCATTTACAGTCTTTCTTGACAGTCAATACTGTTTCAGCAGTTTGGCTTTGTTTTTTTGTGGCCTCTGTTTTGGTGAATTTGTAAGATGAGTATCTGTTATATACATCTGAAGTTTTAGTCAGCAGTTTGCAGACGGATTCTTTAAACAGTTGTTTGCAGTAATATTGTTTTAATGGCCATGGCTTTTGCCTGTCACACTGCAGTAAACAGAAGGAGTGGTGGGAACAAAAGGAACAGCAAATGGAAGAGTTTGTGCTTTACTACTGCTGTTCCTCTTGGCTTATTTATTTCAAGATTTTCTTTGGATGCAAGTTGTCTGATTATAACAGCTGTGGACTTCACTTTTAGCTATTTGTAGTCTGATTAGTTCTAATGTCTACAGATCACTGAAGTTTACAAGCTTATTGCTGTTTTGGTAGGTTTGTTCACCCCAGGGACCATATCTGGATGCCTGATCCAATCCTGTTTGTATTTCATTTATAGGTTCTGTGAGCTGGATTTTTTTTCATGGCCTGTAGGCACCTTATTTTCTATATAGGATCATAGGAAGTTACTAGGCTAATGCCCCTAGGGTCCTTACAAGCATAGCAAAGTTCTTAAATGTATTACCATGATCAGCACCTATTGCTCCTGTCCAAGAGAGACATAGGGGGAACCCCTGGGGTGAATTTTTGGTCACCCATCCAATCGTCCAGATTGTGCCTGAAAAGGGCCAATGAGGTGCTTTGACATGAAGTGGGAGTCTGTTTCAAAGGTGTGGAAACATCTGGGAGACAAATCTGTCCCTCCAGCAGGTTTTATTAATGAAATCAGGGTCAGAGATTGCCTTGTAGGCAAGGCAGAGATCACCTCTGAGTAGTTTGTATGAAACAGAATACAGTGACAGTGATTTCAGATGATCCCCATAGGGCAGATGCTGAAGACCTTGAATTTTCATCGTGAGGAACCTTTGTGGTTTCTCAAATTGCTGCAGGTGCTTAGGAAGGTACATACCAAAAGGGGCAGTGTACTCAATTATTGGCCTGATGAGGGAAGAGTACAGGAAGGCTATAACTTCTTTTTTTCTGTAGGAAATGTCCTTACTTATGGGATGAGCAATATACATTGCCCGCCTTACCACTTTGGAGACATGGTGGTCAAAGGTAAGGTTGTTGTCAACCTGTGTGCCCAGGTCTCTCACCACTGAGTGAATACTTAAGGTGTTGCTATTGAAGTGGTAGTTAGCAGGAACATTGCTTTTACCAAAAGGAATGATAATATATTGTTTGCATTGAGTTTAAGGCCATGACTTTGGCGCCAGTCATTTGTTTGTGTATGACCCTCTTGTAGGATGTTGACATCATTTGGAGATTCTATGACTGGTTCCAGTTTGCAGTTATCAGCAAACCTTTTTCAGCCACAGACCTTTAGTTTTTGCTTGTACTTCAGAAAAATAGATTCCAAACAGTAAAGGTCCCAGAACAGATCCCTTTGGAACACCATTGTTTACAGGTCTGTTGTTGGAGGCGGATTGCCCTATTTTGACTATATGAATTCTATCTGTGAGCCAGTTAGTGACCCATCTAATGATACAAGGGTTGATGCCTAGTTGGGTGAGTTTGTCAATGATTCCAGAATGGGGGATAGTGTCAAAAGCCTTGGCTAAGTCCAGGTAGGCTGTATGCACAGAGTTCCCCTCATCCAGGGCCTTGGTGACTGTCTCAAAGAAGTCCACCAGGTTTAAAACATATGTTCTCCCTTTGAGAAATCTAACCATAGTAGGGTTAAGTGTTTGGAAATTACCTATATCTTTGTTCATAAGGTCCATGATGATTCACTCCATGGCCTTGCAGATAAGGCTAGTCAGACTAATAAGTCTGCAGTTCCTGGGGTCAGTGGAAGCACCACCTTTGTGCAAGCAAATAATGGTGGCTATTTTCCATTCAACTGGTACAAAATCAGTGCTTAGACTGTTATTGAAAATGAGTACCTAATGATGTTGTTAATTCATGCTGTAGCCCACATAGGACACAGCCTGGGATGTTATCAGATCCCATAGATGCTGTGTTTTTGGTCTTAGAGAGGGCATTTATGACCTGCTCTTTAGACATACAAGGAAAGGGACAGGTGGTAGGGATGTCATAGGGTACATGTGGCAAAGACAGGGGAGTGAATTTTTCACAGAACCTGTCAACCAACAGGTTAGCTATGTCCACAGGCTCAGTATATGTCCTATCATTAACTACCAGCTCAGAAGAAATCTGGGCCTTTCCTTTTAGGTTATGGGTGTAACTAAAGAATGCCTTAAGGTTATCTGTAGTTGAAGAAGCTAATTTGGATTCATAGTTCGCTTTGGAGGACTTCACAAGTAAGTCTTATTTGCTTGTTTAAGATGAGGAGGGAGTGTTTGCAGTTTAGGGCTTGCTCCCTCTTACTCTTAGACAGCAATTTCTTCTTCTTATTGTACAGCATGTAAATGGCTGTTGTCCACCAGGCAGGTTTGCTAGCTTGTTTTGGTCCTATCAGGTATGGCCAAGTCAGTGCAGTTATACAGGTGTCTATAAAGCATTGGTGTAGAGCTAGGCATATTTGTCAGTTCCTTCTGAGGGGGGAGATGCAGTGAAGCTATTTATACCATCCCGTAAAGAGGTTATAATCTGATTTGGAGAAGTTTTTAGTTTAGTTGCTGCTGGGGGGGTGGGAGGTTAGGTGTGACAGTTACTTTGAATGAGACTGATTTGTGGTCCGATCTCACCAGGGAGAACCTCACAGTGGGGGTGCTACAGTGGTCCCACATATTTTTGAGCACCAGATCCAGGATGTTGGAAACCCTACATGCTATTCTATACCCCCATACCTGCTGGTCATTAAGCTTCCCCTGATTATACTTGAGGCCACATGTTGTCCTGTACTGGGTGTTCCTAACACAGGAAGAGACAGTTCAGAGAGGCCATCATCCAGAAAACCACTGGGGTGGTCTGTGACTTTGACATTGACAGTGTAAATACTCTAGACCCAAACCCTTCTCCAGCTGGGGGACATGTAATTGCATCACATGCCTGACTGCTGAAAGTGCATCATTCCACTTTAAGGGACCAAACTATTCATGTAATGAAATGCTTCATTATCAAACTGGTTGCATCATATTTCACTTCAAACAAATTAGTACAACTACTCCACATTCTAACATGGAGGAGAGGTACACTGGACATAGCCACCCCATGCAAAAACAATCTTTAATTCATGTTTTCACTTAGGTTCACAGGTAAATAATATGCAATTTAGTCTGCTGACCATTACAAGCTTATCCAAAAACATCTATTAAAACTTTCACTTGAGCCTCAAGGACAGCAAGACAAGATAGATGGGGGGAGAATTTGAGGTTGCCCATCCAATTATGTAGATCATCCGTGAAGATGACAAGGTGCTACCACGTTTAACATTTAGTAAACATTTCTTCCAGAGGTTAGGGATATACTGAAAAATTAATCTAACATGCCAATGTGTCTTTTTTTATATGTTGATGAAGCTTTAATTCCTTTAGTCAGGCATTTCAGGTACATTAATTCTGTGAAGGAATAGGAGGTCAAAGATGATTGATTTTTGTGGCTCAAAAGGCTAGACACAGATCACCATGAAGAAACCTGTTCTCATAACTAAAATTTTTGAGGCCACTGATCTTTCTACTTACGACTTTCTGAAGTTTCGCAAGTTGTGTGATATGTTTAGATAAGTCAAAAATAAAAGTCCACATGCAAGTGAAGTGAATGGCTGTAAAATATATCACTCTCAGTCTTCAAAGAATTGGTTCCTTGTTCCAAACCACGATAAGAACACCAACACGCACAATTCCAGTAAAAAAGGGATTTATTGTATGCTAGCACTGTCAGCAAGCGCTTTCACCTCCACGGCTTTATCAAACTACAAAGTGCATAGTCAGTAAAAACATTTAAATACAATGAGATTCAACCCAATAGGTTCAAAATAAAACAATTAAAAATGACATCATTAAATGAGGACACACCTTTCCTGAGTTAACCCTTAGTGGTAAGCATATATTATGGTCTAAATATCCTCTTCCTCTTAAGGGCAGGTTGCACTTGCACCTTGTCATTAATGCCAGGGATTTTATCTGCCCTGAGCCTAATAATCCATTTAAGTTCACATTCTAAAAGGCAAGTATCTACATCCCGTCCTCTAATATTGGTCTTTAATTGTTGCAGTACACTAAATACAAACTCATGCTCAGCTCCCATTATTCTAATGTGTTTCGCTAAAGCATTACTGTCAGATCCAGTTCTGACTGCATATACATGTTCACGATATCGTTCCCTGAGCTGCCTACTGGTCTTCCCAACGTAGAACGCTGTGCAGGAAACGCAACGGGCCAAATAGACTACATATGTACTAATACAACTTGTATCTGTGGTGAACACATACTCTACTTTTGTTAATGGGTGTTGAAAGTCTTTCCTGTCATCTATAAAATGACACTGATTACAATTATTACAAGGGACCGTATTACGTTGCTCCCTCACCATCATATTCCTGGTTAGTGGTCTATTACACAGCTTACTTTTCAAGTTCTGTTTATTCTTATACGTAAACCGTGGACCTTCTCCCACCAACTTACTCAGACTTTCATCTAAATTCAACACCTGCCAATGCTGTCTAACGATGTCTGTGATCTTATTTACATCCCTGGTATAAAATAATGGAAACCTTAAGACATCCTGTGCTGACGCATGGCATAACCTAATATCCTCATTTCTTGCTGAGAAGTAAGGTTTCGCTAAACCTTCTCTTATTGCATCCACTTCCATCATATGTTTCATTATGTCCTTTGGATCATACCCCCTCTCAATCAACCTATTCTTAAGGCTTCGTACTTCTAATTCATACCCTTGGGGGCTGGGGTTCAATCTAGATGCCCTCATAGACTGACCTCTCATAATATTAGCAAAAACATAATTTGGGTGCATTGAACGTCTATGTAATAGGCTATTCCTAAAACAGGATTTCCTATATATGGACGTATTCAAAAGTCCACTTGGTAATCTAATAATGTTTACATCTAAGAATGGAAGCTCATCTCTGGAATAATTCAAGACGAACTTCAAATAACCACTAACCTCATTGATCTTATCAACAAACATTGTTAGAGATGCCTCATCGTCTTTCCATACAAAGAAAAGATCGTCCACGAAACGTCTGTAAAACCCCACTTTCTCTACAAACAAATCCATCTTGAACAACACCTCTTCTTCCCATTCTGCCATTACTATATTGGCGTAGCTATTGGGGTCTACTTCTAATGACCGAAACGCCGATTCGCCGACAGGGAAATAACCGACGCCAGAAAACCGACAACACACAAACCCGACAACGCGAAACACCGAACACCATAACACCGACACACTACACGTAAACAACACAGTACACTACAACACATATCCACTAGCCCTAACCCAAACCCTAACCCTAAGGTCCGACACTACCGCACACTCTCCCTACCTGCACCCTAACCCTAACTCACTTACACCGAACCCCAAGCTCCGACACTACGCACACTCCCTACCTGCACCCTAACCCTAACTCACTTACACACCCCAAACCCCAAACTCCGACACTACCGCACACTCACCTATCACACACCCTAACCCTACATCCCTGAGTATTGCACACTTACCTGTCCGCTCCCTACTCCTAAATCCCTCACTATCGCATACTTACCAGGTCGCGCTTACACATTCTCCTTGTCGGTCTTCCGTCTGTCGGGATTCGAGCGTGTCGGTCAACTGCGTTGTCGGTCGTTTCGTGTCGGTTATTTCCCTGTCGGCGAATCGGCGTTTCGGTCATTAGAAGGAGACCCAGCTATTGGCACATGATGCGCCCATAGCTACGCCATCTTTTTGCAGATACAACTCTTCACCGAAAAGGAAAACATTATTCTCCAATACTATCTCCAAAAATAAAGTTAGTATTTCTATAAATGTCTCTTCAAAATCACCATTCCTCCTCATATAGTTCTGACACCTAATAATCCCTTCAATATTAGGGATAACTGTGAAGAGGCTAACTACATCCAAAGTCACTAAGATATACTCCTCATGTTCATGTAGCTCTCTCGTATATTCATACAGTTCTATCAAGAATTGTTTACTGTCCTTCAAAACATACTTATTCTTCTCAACCAAAGGCCTCAGGAAATACTCCACTAGGATGGAGAAAGGTTCCGTAAACCATCCCTGTCCTGCCACTATCGGGCGCATGGGTGGATGAATAATCGACTTATGTACCTTAGGGAGGCCTTTTATTTCTGGTATCTTAGGGTTCCTAACCTTCAGATAGTTAAACAACGAATCAGGGATCATCTTACTCTGATACAAATCATCCAATACATCAAACACTTGAAATAACTTCATACCAACCTCATTCAAACTTATCTTAGTATAAAATCCCTCATCTTCCAACAAACTAGTCATGCTACGTACATACTCCTCTTTATCTAGGACCACTACCGGTCCTCCCTTATCTGAGGGTCTAATGACAATGTCACTATCTTCCATTAAACCATTCAGAGCCTTCCTTTGCATATAAGTAAGGTTGTACTTAACATTTTTATTCATTCCCTTTTTCATGGAAGGGATAGATAGATTTCGTCCCAACAGCTTGTATATACCCCCTTTGCATCCGTTGTTAGAAACCTTTTATAAGTTGGTGGAGAATGATTTGCATATGTATTATAATGATATGAAAAAGGGAATGAATAAAAATGTTAAGTACAACCTTACTTATATGCAAAGGAAGGCTCTGAATGGTTTAATGGAAGATAGTGACATTGTCATTAGACCCTCAGATAAGGGAGGACCGGTAGTGGTCCTAGATAAAGAGGAGTATGTACGTAGCATGACTAGTTTGTTGGAAGATGAGGGATTTTATACTAAGATAAGTTTGAATGAGGTTGGTATGAAGTTATTTCAAGTGTTTGATGTATTGGATGATTTGTATCAGAGTAAGATGATCCCTGATTCGTTGTTTAACTATCTGAAGGTTAGGAACCCTAAGATACCAGAAATAAAAGGCCTCCCTAAGGTACATAAGTCGATTATTCATCCACCCATGCCCGATAGTGGCAGGACAGGGATGGTTTCGGAACCTTTCTCCATCCTAGTGGAGTATTTCCTGAGGCCTTTGGTTGAGAAGAATAAGTATGTTTTGAAGGACAGTAAACAATTCTTGATAGAACTGTATGAATATAGAGAGCTACATGAACATGAGGAGTATATCTTAGTGACTTTGGATGTAGTTAGCCTCTTCACAGTTATCCCTAATATTGAAGGGATTATTAGGTGTCAGAACTATATGAGGAGGAATGGTGATTTTGAAGAGACATTTATAGAAATACTAACTTTATTTTGGAGATAGTATTGGAGAATAATGTTTTCCTTTTCGTGAAGAGTTGTATCTGCAAAAGATGGCGTAGCTATGGGCATCATGTGCCAATAGCTACGCCAATATAGTAATGGCAGAATGGGAAGAAGAGGTGTTGTTCAAGATGCATTTGTTTGTAGAGAAAGTGCGGTTTTACAGGCGTTTAGTGGACGATCTTTCTTTGTATGGAAAGGCGATGAGGCATCTCTAACAATGTTTGTTGATAAGATCAATGAGGTTAGTGGTTATTTGAAGTTCGTCTTGAATTATTCCAGAGATGAGCTTCCATTCTTAGATGTAAACATTATTAGATTACCAAGTGGACTTTTGAATACGTCCATATATAGGAAATCCTGTTTTAGGAATAGCCTATTACATAGACGTTCAATGCACCCAAATTATGTTTTTGCTAATATTATGAGAGGTCAGTCTATGAGGGCATCTAGATTGAACCCCAGCCCCCAAGGGTATGAATTAGAAGTACGAAGCCTTAAGAATAGGTTGATTGAGAGGGGTATGATCCAAAGGACATAATGAAACATATGATGGAAGTGGATGCAATAAGAGAAGGTTTAGCGAAACCTTACTTCTCAGCAAGAAATGAGGATATTAGGTTATGCCATGCGTCAGCACAGGATGTCTTAAGGTTTCCATTATTTTATACCAGGGATGTAAATAAGATCACAGACATCGTTAGACAGCATTGGCAGGTGTTGAATTTAGATGAAAGTCTGAGTAAGTTGGTGGGAGAAGGTCCACGGTTTACGTATAAGAATAAACAGAACTTGAAAAGTAAGCTGTGTAATAGACCACTAACCAGGAATATGATGGTGAGGGAGCAACGTAATCGGTCCCTTGTAATAATTGTAATCAGTGTCATTTTATAGATGACAGGAAAGACTTTCAACACCCATTAACAAAAGTAGAGTATGTGTTCACCACAGATACAAGTTGTATTAGTACATATGTAGTCTATTTGGCCCGTTGCGTTTCCTGCACAGCGTTCTACGTTGGGAAGACCAGTAGGCAGCTCAGGAACGATATCGTGAACATGTATATGCAGTCAGAACTGGATCTGACAGTAATGCTTTAGCGAAACACATTAGAATAATGGGAGCTGAGCATGAGTTTGTATTTAGTGTACTGCAACAATTAAAGACCAATATTAGGGGAGGGGATGTAGATACTTGCCTTTTAGAATGTGAACTTAAATGGATTATTAGGCTCAGGGCAGATAAAATCCCTGGCATTAATGACAAGGTGCAAGTGCAACCTGCCCTTAAGAGGAAGAGGATATTTAGACCATAATATATGCTTACCACTAAGGGTTAACTCAGGAAAGGTGTGTCCTCATTTAATGATGTCATTTTTAATTGTTTTATTTTGAACCTATTGGGTTGAATCTCATTGTATTTAAATGTTTTTACTGACTATGCACTTTGTAGTTTGATAAAGCCGTGGAGGTGAAAGTGCTTACTGACAGTGCTAGCATACAATAAATCCCTTTTTTACTGGAATTGTGCGTGTTGGTGTTCTTATCGTGGTTTGGAACAAGGAACCAATTCTTTGAAGACTGAGAGTGATATATTTTACAGCCATTCACTTCACTTGCATGTGGACTTTTATTTTTGACTTTTTATTTCAAGTTGCAGTGAAGTTAATCTGTTTGGTGGTTTGTGTTGGCTGTTTTATATGTTTAGATAAGTGTCAAAAGATGCATTGTATTTAACAATTTGTCTGATAGGATGCCAGTAAAGGGGCATTAAGCTTTACCTAGACCTAGTAAAGATGCTCTCAAAAACTAGACGAGACAGATAGAAAGCTTTCCAAACTAATGTGGAGAAATTAGGGTCAAACAATACGGAATTGTCAACACCAATGCACTGATCTCTTAGAACAGTACCCGACTGTAGTAGTGTGTCACTTATGCGGTATGCAAAAATGCTTAGTCTACCAAAATAAACTATGCTACATTTTTCACATTTAACTTGAGATCATTGTCTTTGCATCAGTTGTTCATGTGGTCTGACACATGTTGGAACATTTGTTAGTTAGTGGAAGATCAAACAACACCCAATTTACAGTCATCTGCAAATATAAATAACCACACACCAGAAGTGTTGTACTGAAGGTGTGTGTGTGTGTGTGTGTATGTGTATGTGTGTGTGTGGGGGGGTGAGTATGAATGAGCGGGGGACTGTCATGTGCAGCTTGTGTGTGTGTGTGTGTGTGTGTGTGTGTGTGTGTGTGTGTGTGCATGTGTGTGTGTGTGTATACCTGCAGGTGTGTGGAAGAGTAAATGGGGGTGTCTGTGCCAATAAAATGCATCATGATCATTATCACCAAAATGTGCTGTTTGGCATAGCATTGGTGATAATTACACTCAATTCAGAAATATACAAAATTAATGGATAATTAGGTCTTCGTCAGTCCGGCTAAATTTGTCTCTCAGTTGGACATTCTGTGATCTTAACTGCAACTTTTGGCTGCTGCAGTTTACATGCATGTTGGGATTCTTTCTGAATCTCAACCATAATCATATACAGATATGTATGTATGTACTGTGGAAGAATAAAGCAGCTGAGACACACCTGTGTTTATAAAAAAAATAGCAGTTTATTATACACATACATCATAAGTAAACACAGAGAAAAAACACCCGAGTGCATAAAACAAGGATTAAATGTTTTGCTTTGTAGCAACTTGTCCAGACTATCTTTAAGAATTATCACATAGTCTTATCAAACAGTGTAGTCTAGTCTAAATTTTTGGAACAGTGAAAGTGATAAATCTGCTCCTTGAAGAAAAGTTATGTTTTGGCAAACAAAAGCATTACTGTTATGTCTACAAGTTTTAGAACTACAATAAATATCCAGATTTAGTATTTTTTATTTTTTTTTATAACTTCTCTATTCATTTTAAGAAAAAACTCACAAAATTCTCTATATCTAGACATAAGTACAAACTACATATCAAAATAACTATGTACAAATCTCATCTATATCTTGTTTAATAAAACTCATACAGTTTCCATAAAATCATGTCATAATCTGGTCTAATACAGATTTCCAAAAATCCTTCTGTAATGGTTGCTGCTTCATGGAAAACCACAAATATTTGTGTGCAAGTAATTGCTTACTGGCTACTTGCTTCAAACCATTCCATGATAGTATAGTTCTATTTTTCCAATTTAATGTGATGTAGTATTTTATTAGCATAAAAATGGGTATTAGCAGATGTATGTGATTCTTTCTAATTCCTGGTGGGGGAATATGTAGGAGCACAAATTTCCATGATAAAGTTGTTTTTTCGTATCCCATTTTTTTTCTAATTCAACCCTTAAGGCACACCAAAGTTTGTATGAGCATTTGCAGCTCCAAAATATGTGAATGATATCTGCCTCTTGCAAAGGGCAGAATTGGCAATTTACTGGAATATCCTGGTGCAACTTACTTAGAATGTGGGGTGTGTAATATGCTTTGTTGAGAATCATAACCTGTGTATATCTTAGTTTGTGAAGTGGAAAAAATTTGGAGAACTTCTGAATAGCCTGTGCAATTTTAGTGGATGTGATCGTAGGGTCCTGTTTACTCCAGTAGCTAGAGTGAATAGCTTCTTTGTTGCATTTCATAGAAAGTATGACTTTATATACATTCGAGATCATTTTTTTTTTCCGTTGCAACAAATCCCATATGGTTTTACATGTAGATATATCTGTGTCTGAAATATTACTACCATCCCAGAATTTATTACACATCTCCTTCAATTGCCTTAATATAACTGTGTATTTATGTGGGAGATTTAATTTGTTCCTTGTATTAAGTACTGAATCAAGTTTAAATGGAAGAAAATCTATTACAGCTTTATCTCTCAGTAGTGGGTAGGAGTTTAAAGTCAATCACCCTATCATTTAATTTAAGATTGGGGTTGAGGTGAATCGGCTGGAGTGTCATGTACGTGGAATATAAATTCAAGGACTCAAAAAGATTTGGAGTGATTATAATTTGCTCCTTTAGATCCTTATTCACTTTATAGATCCTCCTATTCTCATCTAAAAATGGTAGAGCCCTGGGGTTAAACTGTAATGATTTAGCATAGTTGTGATATAGTTTCACCCAAATCGGGCACCACTTATTTGGATCCTCCTTATATTCTGCAATGGTAATTAATCTACTACACTTGTTAATTTCATAATATAGCCTAAGATCTGGAAGTCCCACCCCTCCTTTATCCTTGGGATAAATAGGTTTCTGATAACTTATCCTGGTAGGTTTTGGGTGCCATAAGAATTTTGATAATGCAGTTTGGGTGTTTTTGAAAAATTTCTTTTGAATGATTGTGTTAGATGCATTAAATATATAAAGTAATCTCGGAAGTACGTTCATTTTTATGATAGCCACTTTGGATAGAAAAGGAAGCTTAAGTTGTGCCCATCTGTCCAGATCTTTTTGTATATTAGACCATACATTACCTAAATTTTCTCGATAATATTTATATGCATCTTGGAAAAATGCAATTCCAAGATAGTGTAAATGGTCTTTAATTTTGATATTTTGTGGGGTGAAAACACTGGGGTATTGCAAATAATTATTTAAGGGAAAAATTATCGATCTATCCATGTTCACCTTATAATGTGAGAACTTAGAGAATGTATCTATTGATTTTATTATTTTATTGAAATCTGAATTAGGAAGGGAGTAATATATATTTAAATCACCTGCATAAGCCGAAAATGAAATTTTTGTATTAAATAAAATTGGGATATTGTGAAAGGTTTTCTGTTTTATTAGTAAAAACAATGGCTCGATAAATATATTAAATAAGAGAGGTGAAAGGGGGCAGCCCTGTCTTACCCCATTATTAATTTCAATTCTCTCTGAGTTACATTTATTTGTAGAGTGGTATACGCCCTCATATGAGGGGTGTTTATATACTGAATAAATTGTTTAAGAATGTTAAATTTCTGGAAAATGGCTGCTAAGAACTCCTTATTAATTTGGTCAAAAGTTTTAGACACGTCAATAGCTAATGTGTATATAGGAGTTTGTTTCACCAAAGAAAGCGAGATCATTGCATCAAGAGTAAGTGTTTGGTCCACTGTCTGCCTATGATTAATAAATCCTGATTGTTCTGGAGATATAATATTTATAATAACAGATCTAAGTCTAGTAGCTAGTATAGTCGCCATAATTCTCATATCTAAATTAATAATAGAAATGGGCTTATAGTTATGAGGATTAGTCATGTCCGAATTCTGTTTAGGAAGTAAAATAGTTCTAGATGTGTTTAAATGGAGATCAGTGATACCAGAATGTGTAATGTATGCAAAAAGATGCCATAATATAGTTGAAATTTTTGAAATAAAACATTTATAGAATTCGGCTGAAAAACCATCTGGGCCCGGTGCTTTATTAGATTTCAAACTGTTAATTGCTACTTTAATTTCCGCTTGGGTGAAGTCAGCCGATAATAGGTCTTGTTGCTGTTCATTAATTTTGGGGAATGTTAATTGCTTGAGAAATAAATACAATTCCTGTTCATCGTATGACAAAGGAAGGGGATTTGTAAACATTTTTATAAATCTCCTCAAAAATCTTAATTATATCTTGTGTATTTCTATAATTTTTATTTTGAAAAATAATTTTTGAAATATTAGGGATAGGTTTTTGATGATTAAGTAGTCTTGCTAAAAATCTGGATGGGAGTTGGGCCCAGTGTGAGTAATTGGCTATGTTTTTAATCTCCTTATATGACAGGTTCTCTGCTTGCAGTGATAGGAGTTGTTCTTGATGTTGAGATATGTTATTTTGTAAGTTTGATGAGTAATTCTGTTGAAGTTCCAGTTCAAGTCTGGTTATTTCTTCCTTGATATTATTTTCTTTATTAAGGGTAGTTTTCCTATGAAATGAAGATTTATTAATTAACACCCCTCTGATCATTGCTTTTGTGGTAGCCCAGATTCAGATTTAGTATTGTCTGGAGTCTGACATCATTAAAAGCTTTAAATGCAAGAATTGCCTTCCCACAGAAGTATTTAGAGTGAAAAGTGTACCAAATTTAGTTCTTATATCTCTCAGGGTAGCTCAGACCTTTTAAAGACAGAAATTGGTAAACAAATGCTGAACAGACTCTAGCATGTGTAACTGTTTCTTAGAATATATATAGAAAGCATTGTTGTATTCCAAGCTAGGTCTTATATACGTCACAAAGAAATTAGTCATTTTTCTCAGCTCTACAAGACAGGATTTTAACACTATTTATATTTTGACTCTTTTTCTTATCGATATCAGATGCCTAGAGTCTTTCATTATTTGATATGTCTACCTTAAACAGATAGAAATGGGTCATAACCCAGACCTGGGTGAAATCTTTCGTATTGTTATCTTTCTTCCTCAAGACAACCACCTGTTGTTACTTAGAATTTACCACTTCTGGTGTTTTATGTGACATCTGGACAAAAAGTTTAGAATTTAGGTAAAGTGGTGCATATCCATTATTCCCAGCTTCATTTCTTTAGAATACATCCTTTCAGTGAGTGCTGCCTTTTCTTCATTTCTGCTAGTCTTTTCAACTGCCTCTTTGTAACATTTTTAGGCTGCAACAACACTTGCACTCCCTGATTAGCAAAACATACTTAGTGTGCAAGTACTTTCATTTTATACTGGTTCTGCTCTTGCGAGATGATTTGTTAGAAATGTATTCTGACGTATCTCTTGAACTGATACAGGTTCTTCCACTCATATCATAAGTCAATGCTTTACCTTTATGACTTTCAAGGACATGACTTGGCCTTTGCTGGATTCATAGATTTTAAGAACTGCATCTTGTGGTTATTCCCTCCATCCCTTTTTGTGGGTAGGCATAGGCACATCTGTAAGGCTGATTCATTTGCTGGTTACTTTCCCCTTACTGACAGGGTGAATTATCAAAAGAAATTTCTTCCCATTGTCTTTGCCACTATTTTAAGTGGGATAACTTTTCCTATTAACATGTCATGTTGAGCTGGAATTGACAGTTACTGGATGGACCCAGTTTGTACATCTCTGAATTCTTATCACCATGAATACGTGTCCCTTCTTTTACTTCATTAGTAATATTTTTTTTCTTATGTACTGTAACATTAGCCACCACTCTGGAGAGTCACTATGTGGTTTCATTGTCATTTATTTATAGTGGCCTTGCCCAGTGTTGGTTATTTACACTCCAGCATATCATTTTAACCACAGGATACTCACAATTTAGTCCAGGTAAATTACTCAAAATTCAGCTCAAGTAATCCAGCTGCAAACCTCTGCAAACTAAGATTGGTAGTTTAAACTGCATTAGAAAGGACAGTAAGATGTATTTTATAATTTACTGTAAAGACAGATTTAATGCTCGGTAGACAAACATACAATTCAGTACTAATTCTGTGAATATTGCATTGTTTAAAGTGTAAGTTTACTCCATTGGCTTCACAGCAGTGTAATGCGTTGTGTGGTAGGACCAAGTCTCAGATTGGTCAAATATATATATCAATTACACCATTTTGTTTTTTTCTGGCTTTCTAAACTATCATACTTTGCTACTGATACATTTTTTGTTTGGACTACTCCCGTAAAAATGCTACATTTGAATTTCATATTATGCACCTTTCTAGCTTAGTATGATACAATACAGCAGTCATGTGTTACAGCCTACTTACTGCTGAATTTGATTTGATGTGTGTATAGTGTGTCTACTAAAAACAGTAAAATACAAAATAAAAAAAAACTGACAACAGCCTTAAGCAAGATATTGTGCAGCTGGGTAGGCATATGTTTGTATATATAAAATGGTGACCTAAAAGCATCACCCTTGCAGACAACAAGATAGAGTTTGAATTGTTCAGCCCAAATACTCCAATAATTTGTTTTTCTACTCCACACCTCAGACTGTGAAAGTGCAATCCTATTTTAAATGTGCTACTTGTACACTGCACATGCAATTTTAAGTGACTAAAATGCAGTGTTTGTCATCCCTACAGTCATATAAGCGATGTGATAGGGTTTAACAGAACTGAGAATGTAAAACAAATTGATTTGTTTCTATTATTTGTGAATTATTTGATATTTGTTTACTACGTTAGTCTGACTGGGCAGGTGGCCATTTTCAGCGGAAGCCCAGGAGAAAAGCCCCACTACCTGACTGACTAAATTGGTCAGTATTGCTCAGTGAAGTACCCCAGTAAACAAATATAAATAAATAATTACATTTGTCTTGGTTTGTACTTGTAATGCCTTCGTGGTCAGTGCTGTATGCTATGCAAGGCCACAAGGCCAGAGAAATGGTCCCTACTGCACTAATTAAATTTGAAGTCTCACTTTTTGTAGTTGGGTAAATTTGAAGTCTCACTTTTTGTAGTTGGGTAAATTTGAAGTCTCACTTTTTGTAGTTGGGTAAATTTGAAGTCTCACTTTTTGTAGTTGGGTTGTTATAGAAAGTCATACGGATTCACAAGAATTGTTAAATGTTTGTCACTATTGCCATGTTAGTATAAGTTTTCAAATGGCTTTCACTTTTTTTTAACCTTTTTATTACTTTAACACCATCCTTTATATGTCATGACTTCCAGTTTGTATCTTTAACCTCTCATCTCTAGGGATGTGCCCTTTTGGTAACCAAAGTATATGCATTGAACCCCAAGCCAACTGAACCCTGAGGAACTGCCTAAGTGAGGCACCTGATTACTGGCATCCCATATTGGCTGCCTTTTTCTTGACAACCAAGACAGCATCAAATGTATGTTATAAGCACCTAAAATTGATTGGGATGCAATCTCCAAAAAGTCAGCAGTCTGCGCCCTAACACAGGTAGAGCAGTAGTGTGTGTATCATGCACCTGGCAGGGCTCCTTACCTGCCTGCTCCCTGGCATCCATATCTGCACAGCATTGAAGGATGACTATTTAATAACTATTTAAGTAAACACAAAGTAAATCAGTATAAATTAAATACCTTGCCTCGCTATTCCTCTAAGAGTTATACAATGAAAACAGCTTGGTTTCTGTATTTACATAGTCCCCTTAACTCTCTTCTGAATTGCTCAGAAAAATAAATTAAAAAAAAAATCTTATTTGTACTCGCACTTTCTCCATTGGGAGACTGTTTTCTGGAATTCACCTATCAACTCTTAGGTATAACCCACTCTGCTTGCCTTTGCTACACTTAGACTCAGCTCCACTCCCCTACCCTACACCCAAATTCTACCAACCCCTCTTACTCTATTTTTATACATAGGCTTACTCCTCCCACTCCATCTTACAACTGCTTACTGATTGATTTCAACAATTGGCTAAGCTTCTGGTGTCATTCTAAGGGGATCCAGTATTTGTCTGCCTGGGATGACGTGATTGATAGACCTCGATGCGTTGCCAGAGATGGCCTGCATCTGTCACCCCTGGGCTTCCAAATACTGGCCAAGGCTCTTGCACCATTATAGTGCCTTTTTTAGGTGGTGTTCCAAAGACCAAATTATCACCATAACAGCTACAAACAAATGCAATCTGAGGGTCATACTGTTCAATGCTACAAGTCTAAATCTCAAAATGCACTTGCTCAAAGCACTCCTCAAAATGCAGAACATCGACATTTGTGCTGTAACAGAGACCTGGTTCAAAGCAGCAGAAAGCACCCCAGCATTACCAGGCTATAACTCATTCCATACCTTTTGGCCCCAGAACTTGGACTGAAGCTCCAAAGGTGGTGGTGTTTCCATATTCATAAAGATGTGCACACCTCCAGACTAGAAGCCCAACATAACGCATCAGAGATACTTCAGGTGCAGCTAACATTGGGTAAGACAGAGTAGCCTGTTACAGGTTCCCAACTATGTCCCAAGACTCTCACAGCACATTCCTAAGTATCATGGAAAAATATTAGAGTCCAACCTAACACTTATACTGGGTGACTTATACTGGGTGACTTCGATAAGCCCTCCATCAACTGGGAAAACTACTCATGTACAATATACTTGTCCAACATTTCTTGGAATTCATTAAATCCAATGCCCTGCACTAGCCCCATTAGCCTGATGAGTCTGATATGTAAAGCTATGGAACACATCATCATGGACCTAATAAACAAGGATATAGGGAATCTCAAAACTCTGGATCCCACACAGTCTGGTTTTGTGAAGGGTAGATCATGCCTGCTCAACTGGGTGAACTTCTTTGAGTCAGTCACCAGAGCTGTGGATGAAGGCAAGGTAGTTCATGCAGACTACCTTGATCTGCCAAGGCCTTTGATACCATTCCCCACTCAGGAATAATAGAAAAACTCACTAAGCTAGGTATCAACCCCTATATCACTAGGTGGGTTGCAAACTGGCTCACAGATAGAACCCACAGTGTGAAAGTAGCTGACTCCAAGTCAGACTGCTGACCAGTCATGAGTGGAGTCCCACAGGGTTCAATCCCAGGCATTCTCCTGTTTGTTATCTAGTTCTCTGAAGTTCATATGTTCATAGGTTTATACTAGGCTATCTGCCCCAAGGCATTTATAAGCTTAGCCCGAATTTTTGTGGCTTACGCCACCCCTTATATGAAAAAATACTGTACCCATTAGTTTGTTGTGCCTCTGTCCAGCAGTGACACAGAGATGATTCCCGGGGTAAACCTACGATCTCCCATCCACAGGTCAAGATTTCTCTTGAACAGAGCCAGCGAGGTGCTCTGCCTCACATGGACCGGGACTCTATTCCACAGCATAGGGAGTCTCTGAGTGATAAATCTATCCCTCCAGCACATCCTATTTATATCCGTGCTAAGGTTTAAGTCACTTGCTCTAGTGGTTTTGGTGGATTTGGATTTTTTGAGGTGGAGCATGTCCATTAATTCTGGGTTGGACATGGCCTTGTATGTCAGGCACATGTCACCTCTGAGCAGATGGTATGCAACTGAATAGAGCTGGAGTTTCTTCAATCTGGCAGCATATGACAGATTTTGGAGTCCCTTTATCCTTTTGGTGAGAAACTTTTGGGGTCTCTCCAATTGCTGCAGATGTCAGGCGAGATACATCCCGAATGGGGCATTGTACTCGATCATTGGTCTGATAAGTGAAGAGTACAGAGGAACAATGACCTCATTAGATCTGGATGTGAATCCCTTCATGATCAGGTGGGCAATGTAGAAGGTCTTTCTAACCACTTTAGCAACGTGAGTGTCAAAAGAAAGGCCACTGTCAACCTGGGTCCCCAGGTCCCTGATAACCTCTTCTGTGCTTAGTGGATTGCCACCTATATGATAGCTTGGGGTTACCTTGTTTTTCCCGAAGGGTATGACTATACATTTTTTGGTGTTTAACTTCAGGCCATGGCTCTGGCACCAGCTATCTGTTTCCGTGAGTCCCTTCTGAAGGATATCCGTGTCCGATGCACTTTCCACTATGGCGCCCAGTTTGCAGTCATCTGCAAACTTTGTCAGCCAAATTCCTCCCCTGTTGGCCTGTACTTCTGAGAAGTAGATGCCGAACAATAGGGGGCCAAGGACCGAGCCCTGTGGGACACCACTTGTGACCGGCTTGGAGTCTGACATAGTGCCAGCAACTCTAACCCTGTGGGTTCTGTCCTTAAGCCAGTTTGCAACCCATCTTGTGACATATGGGTTTACATTTAAGCTGGTAAGTTTTTCTACAATACCAGAGTGGGGTATTGTGTCGAAAGCCTTTGCAAGGTCAAGGTAGGCTGTATGGACTGCCTTTCCCTCATCAATGGCCTTGGTGACTGTTTCGAAGAAGTCGACCAAGTTCAAAAGGCATGATCTTCCCTTGACGAAGGCAAACTGGGTCGGGTCCAATGTCTGCAAGTCCCCTATGTCCTTGTTTATGAGCTCCATTATGATCCTCTCCATAGCTTTGCAGACTAGACTTGTTAAGCTTATGGGGTGGTAATTACCAGGGTCCATAGAGGCACCACCTTTGTGGAGTGGGACCACAGTTGCCGTACGCCACTCCTTGGGCACGTATCCTGTGGTAAGGCTGAGATTAAACAGCTGCCTTATGTGTGGGTTTAATTCCTCATTTAGCTCATGTAGCACACAGCCGGGGACACCATCCGGTCCCATTGATGCTGTGTTTTTAGCTTTAGAGAGAGCAGCTTTCACCTGCGCATTTGAGATGTCTTGGAAGCTACACTCCGCTGGGATAGTTATCTCTCCTTTAGGGGGGGGGGAGGGGGGTGAAGTTTGCACTGAACCTGACTGCCAGTATGTTGGCAATGTCTGTGGGTTCAGTGATTTTTGTATCATTTTGGACTAATTCTGAGCATATCTGGGAGTTTCCACCCAGGTTCCTAACATAGCTGAGAAAGGCCTTATGATTGTCCTTTGAATCCATGGCAATTTTTCTCTCAAAATTGGCCTTAGTTGATTTTATGAGTTCTCGTATTTTTTTTAATAATAATGATCAGGGGTGACTTCCCTTTTATGGATTTTGTTCTATCATGTAATAGCTTTCTCCTCTTATTGTAAAGTTTGTTAATGGCTGGGGTCCACCAGACTGGATGTTTGCCCTTTGTGGAAAGAGTCTTGGTTTTATTTGGGATTGCCTGATCCATGCAGTCCTGGAGGTGTTCATAGAAGGCATTTGTAAGGGCTTCCGCAGCTTGGGTTGTCATTTCCACTGTCTCAGGGGCCTTGAAGGATACCATTCCAGTCTTGAGTAGTGTGAAGTTTGCTTTAGAGAAGTTCTTCACTGTGGTCTTTTTTGTTTGGGGTGGGGGCGGGATGTGGATTTCCAGTGAGATTAGTTTATGATCAGATCTCACCAATGAGGGATATACTTCCGGTGTGGAGCATTTTGTCCCCATGTTTGTGATAATGAGATCTAGTATATTTTCTCCTCTCGTGGGAACAGTGACTAGCTGTTCCATGGCATTTGAATTTATGAACTCCAGGAACCGTTGGGCTAGAAAGTTAGGGCTTGAGTAATGTTCCCAGTCTATATTCGGTAGTTGAAGTCACCCAATATGATGGTGTTTGGAGATACATTTATACCCTCCAGTGTCTTCAGGAAGGCTGTGTGGGGTTCCTGAGTTTGAGAGGGTGGCCTGTAGCATACTACAATTTGTAGAGCAGTTTTGCCTATGGTTAGTTGCACCTGGATGGTTTCGAGCTTATGCGTTGCCACCAACCTGGAGGTGTGGGTATCCTTTATGAATATAGATACACCCTCCTTTTGTGGTGTGGTCCGGGTTTTGGGGCGGGCATGATATGAGGTAAAACCTAATAGTGCCGGGGTGCTCTCAGGAGCCTTGAACCAGGTTTCAGTTACAGCACAGACATCGATGTTCTCCATACTGAGAAGGGCCTCGAGTGCGTGCATTTTGAGATTTAGACTTCTGGCATTGAGCAGCATTACCCTCAGTTTCTTTCCATTTTTGTTTTCTAGGGTGGTAGGTTTAGAATTTGAGCCTTGCCTAAAAAAGGCACTATAGGGTGGCAAGAGCCTTAGCCAATATCCGGAATCCCAGGGGTGAAAGGTGAAAGCCATCCCTTACAAAGCAGCGTGGCTTGTCAAGCATGTCATCCCAGGCAGACAGACACTGGATCCCCTTTGAATGACACCAGACATTAAGCCAATTGTTAAAGCTGATCATCTTGTCTCTATATTGTGGCATCATTCTTGGTGAAAGAAGGATACTGCTCAGGGTTAGGGTCATACCTGCCTGGGCTACATAATCAGAGAGCTCCTCTATGTCTCTTTTCATGTAGTCCAGGGAGGTACGTCTCAGGTCGTTCACACCAGCATGGACAATGACTGCGTCATATTTGTACTTGCCATGGAGTGACCCGAGTGCTTGTGTTATGTGGCGGATTCTAGCGCCCGATAGGCAGCTTACTGTGACCCTCTCCTTGTTCAGCCTGGTGAGTGGGACATCAGTGTGTCTGACTATGGAGTCAGCTATCCAGGCCAACACAGAGAGAGACTGGCTGAGTTTCATATTATGCACCTTTCTAGCTTTGCAGATGACTGCAAGTTGGGAGCTATCATTAACTCCTCAAGTGATGTTGACATTCTGCAGAAAGGCCTCACTGAGGCCAATGACTGGTGTCAGAACCATGGCCTTAAGCTCAGTGCCAAAAAATACGTCATCATCCCCTTTGGGAAAAACTCAGTTCCCATTAATTACCAACTTGATGGTAGTCCAATGAAAACAGATGATGTTATAAGAGATCTGGGAAAACAGGTTGACAGCAACCTCTATTTTGACCACCACATTGCCATTATGGTCAGAAAGTCCTTCTATGTGGCACATCTCATTACTATCAGGAAGAAAGAGGTTATTGTCTCCCTCTATTCTTCCCTCATTAGGCCAGTCATTGAGTATAACGCCCCATTTGGCATGTACCTCACTAGACACCTGCAACAACTGGAGAGGCCACAAAAGTACCTCACAAAGAGGATTTTAGGCCTTAAACACTTGCCCTATATGGATAGACCCAAAAAACTCCAACTATTCTCTGTCTCATATCGCCTACTTAGAGGTGATCTCTGCTTAACCTACACAGCCACGTCTGACCCAGCTCTGTTAGAAATGTTACATCTAAAGAAATCCCAGTCCCTCTGCACCACATGCTCCAGAGATCTCAATCTCATTACCACAATCAACAGAACCTTCTGGAGGGACAGGTTCATAACCCAGAGACTGCCCATGCTATGGAATAGACATCCCATACATGTCAAGCACAGCACCTCACTGGCCCTCTTAAAGAGAAATCTTGATGAGTGGATGGGAAATAGAAAATTCACCCCGGGGATCACTCCAGTGGCTCTACTCGATAGAGGCACTCTGGGAACTAATTTTGGGTGGCACTATGCCAAGGTAATCCTATGGACCAGGCTTGTAAAGGCTTCAGGGCCATTAGCATAGTACACACCTATGAACCAGATCATTCCCCTTAGATAGGCTTGCTCTTCCCATTCCATCTTATAACTAACAAGATCACTCCCCTTAGACAAGCTTACTCCTCCAACTCTGGCTTACAACTAATCAGATAATTCCCCTTAGCAATGTATTCTTGTATATAATTAGCTCTCCTCTGCATACACTTGCCCTTTCTAATTTCAAATCTATACCCAGTCTGAAAACAGCAACTCCCACATGTTCCTGTACTACTTACCTAAATATCATCCAGTACTTGCACACAACTTATCTCCCCTCCCCTTCGCTCTCCCTGCCATCGCCCACAACTCTCCATACTTTGTCATCTTAAATCATACCTACCCTGTATAATACACAGTCCTCTCCTCTCCCTAAACACCACAGACATGTCTCATCAAACCTCTTCTCCTCCCTCACAATTAATCACCCTGTTTTTATCTCACAGTCTAACTGCACATACTCACAAACTGACATTTTTTCCTCTACCTTTTGTATATCCTCATAAACTGCACCTCCTCAAAAGAATAACACTGAAATCCTCCAGTCCTAACTCAAGCAAATAATAATAAAAGCATATGTATCACTTGCGTCTATATACCACCAGATATCATCCCAGCTGCAGAAGAGTTATTTCACTGAGCACATTCCAAGATAGAATAATAAAGCTTTATACTCAGAGATTTTAATATCAACTGACAAAGGTTAACCACCACCTTAAACCAGTTTATAAACCTATTTGGCTTCAGGCAACTTATCGCTAGTGCCATGAGATAGAACAAAAAAAATTACATTCTATAACTATTGACTGAATCCAGTCAAATTCCCACAATAAAATTAGTTCCTGTGGCTCTGTCCCAGACACCTCAAGTGATCACATACCAACCTCTGTTTTCAGGAAACAAACCAATATACACAAGCAACACCACTATAATAATGGAAGAAGCCTATTATAGGTTCATAGGTTCATAGGTTTATACTAGGCTATCTGCCCAAGGGCATTTATAAGCCTAGCCCAGAGTTTTGTGGCTTTCGCCACCCCTTTGGTTTGAAGAAAACTATGCCCATTATTTTGCTGTGCCTCTGTCAAGCAGTGACACTGAGGTAATCCCTGGGGTATATCTGCGATCTAAACTTCCAAACCAGTTACCTATCTGCGATCTCCCATCCATTGGTCAAGATTTCTCTTTAACAAGGCCAGCGAGGTTCTCTGCCTCACATGTACCAGGATTTTGTTCCACAGCATAGGGAGTCTCTGGGTGATGAATCTGTCCCTCCAGCACGTCATATTAATAACCGTGTCAAGGTTTAAGTCTCCCGCCCTTGTAGTTCTGAGGGATCTAGATTTTTTGAGGTGAAGCATGTTCATCAATTCTGAGTTTGACATGGCCTTGTATGTCAGGCACAGGTCACCTCTGAGCAGGCGGTAAGCGACTGAATAGAGCTGCAGTTCTTTCAGTCGGGCAGCATAAGACATATTTTTGAGACCCTTTATCCTTTTGGTGAGGAACTTTTGGGGCCTTTCCAGCTGCTGCAGGTGTCAGGTCAGATACATTCTGAATGGGGCATTGTACTCAATCATTGGTCTGATGAGTGATGAGTACAGGGGGACGATGACCTCCCTTGATCTAGATGTGAATCCCTTCATGATCAGGTGGGCAATTTAGAAGGTCTTCCTAACTACTTTAGCAACGTGAGTGTCAAATGAAAGGTTACTGTCAACCTGGGTCCCCAGATCCCTGATCACTTCTTCTGTGCTCAGTGGATTGCCACCTATATGGTAGCTAGGGGTAACCTTGTTTTTCCCGAAGGGTATGACTATGCATTTCTTGGCGTTTAACTTTAGGCCATGGCTCTGGCACCAGTTATCCATTTCTGTGAGACCCTTCTGAAGGATATCTGTGTCAGATGTGTTTTCGACTATGGCGCCCAGTTTGCAGTCATCTGCAAACTTTGTCAGCCATAACCCTCCTGTATTTGCTTGTACTTCAGAAAAGTAGATGCCGAATATAAGAGTGGGCCCAGGACTGAGCCCTGTGGGACACCACTTGTGACAGGCTTTGAGTCTGACATGGTGCCAGCAACTCTGACCCTGTGGGTTCTGTCACTTAGCCAGTTTGCAACCCATCTTGTGATGTACGGGTTTACATTTAAGCTGATGAGTTTTTCAATGATACCTGAGTGGGGTATTGTGTCAAAAGCTTTTGCCAGGTCGAGGTAGGCTGTATGGACTGCCTTTCCCTCATCAATGGCCTTGGTGACTGTTTCGAAAAAGTCAACCAAGTTTAATAGGCATGATCTGCCTTTGACAAAGCCAAACTGGGTTGGATCCAAAGTCTGCAAGTTTCCTATGTCTTCATTTATGAGTTCCATTATGATCCTCTCCATGGCTTTGCAGATCAGGCTTGTCAAGCTGATGGGACGGTAATTTCCAGGGTCGGTGGAGGCACCGCCTTTGTGAAGTGGGACCACAGTTGCCGTGTGCCACTCCTTGGGTACGTATCCTGAGGTGAGGCTAAGATTAAACAGCTGTCCTAACTGCGGGTTTAATTCCTCGTTGAGTTCGTGGAGCACACAGCCGGGGACACCATCCGGTCCCATTGATGCTGTGTTTTTTGCCTTGGAGAGAGCAGTTCTCACCTGGGCGTTAGAGATGTTTGGGGGGCTACAATCCTCTGGTATAGATATCTCTCCTTTTGGGGGGGAGGGGGGGGAGAAGTTTGCACTGAACCTGTCAGCCAGTATGTTGCCAATGTCTGTAGGTTCAGTAATTTTCACATCATTTTGAACTAATTCTGAGCATATCTGGGCGTTTCCTCCCAGGTTTCTAACATAGCTAAAGAATGCCTTGTGATTGTCTTTTGAGTCCTTTGCGATTTTTCTCTCAAAATTTGCCTAGGATGATTTTATGAGAGCTCTTAGTTTTTTACTTATAATGATCAAAGGTGTCTTACCTTTTAAGGATTTTGCTCTATCATGTAGTAGCTTCCTCCTTTTGTTGTAGAGCTTGTTTATGGCTGGGGTCCACCAGACTGGACGCTTGCCTTTGGTACAAAGAGTCTTTGTTTTGTTTGGGATTGCCTGATCCATGCAGTCCTGTAGGTGCTGGTAGAAGGCATTTGTAACTGATTCAGCGGCAAAGCTAACATCAACATGCCAATCATGGCCCTCAATGCAGTCAGGTGGGAACATTACATACCATTCCACTAGACGAAGCATTTTCACTGATGGTCAACTTTCCTAAATATCCCAAACACTCTCACTTCTAGAAGGAAAAAAATGCATCAAAAGTATATGCATCAACACACACACACATACATATACACATCTATCTATATATATATATATATGTATATATATATATATATATATATATATATATATATATATATATACATACACACAGACACATTATACATATATATATATATATATATATATATATATGTATATATATATATATATATATATATATATATATATGTATACACACATACATCTATATATATATATATATATATATATATATATATATATATATATATATATATATATGTATACACACACATACATCTATATATATATATATATATCTATATATATATATATATATATATATATATAGGGCTGCCACGATGGTGCAGTGGTTAGCATTGCCACCTCAAAGCAAGAGGTTCTCTGGTACGATCCTCGGCTGGGGTGCCTTCTGTGCAGAGTCTGCATGTCCTCCCTGTGGTCGCGTGGGTTTCCTCCAGGTGCTCCAGTTTCCTCCCACATCCCAAAGACATGCTGCAGGTGAACTGGACACTCTAAATTGGCTCTAGGTGTGAGTGTGTGCCTTCTGTGGAAGGTTGGGCGCTGGGCTGGCAACACGACACTGTAAAACTCCACTGCCAATCTTGAGCGGACAGGTGATCCGCTGTGGTGACCCCTAACCGGGAAAAGCTGAAAGAAGAAGAATATATATATATATATATATATATATATATATATATATATATATATATATATATATATATATATATATATACATACATACACACACAAACACACACAGACACACACTTATATATATATACATATATATATAAAATGGATCTACTTCATATGGTCGACATTTCAGAATGTCGACATTCATATGGCTGAGACCATATGATTGACATTCGAAATGTCGGCCATAGAAGAAAAAATAAACATAAAAAAAAAAATTACCTTCATGCTGTTAGCAGGAGGGGTCTGCCCCACACACTCCCTGGAACTTAAATATATCAACTCCGAGATCGCACTACAGTGCAGAAGATGGAAATCTTTCCATTCCACACTGTACAGAGATGCTGGATGTTCATCGTGCATACAGCTGCAGTCATAACAGATGGGTTATCCTGCCATCAGGCGGGTCCTTGGTCGGCCGAATTCCAAAGTCTAGGTCTGGCGTCGGATGTCGTCGCTTCTTCCCTGACGTCAGTGCGGCAGGGGTATAAAAGAACCAGCCGATGCCATTTTCTCCAGTCTTTCTTGCCGCGCGGTGCCCGAAGCAGAAGCAGCTCGCAAGTGCCGGTCGGCCAGCTCCTGAGATTATGAATATTTTTCAACCGGAGTCTTCTTGAAAGCTAAGTACCCCGTTGGGGAAACTTTTCTTGCCTCAGACCGATGTCAGACAAAGTTAATAATTGTATTTCATGTGGGAAGCAAATACTGCATAAGGATTTCCATTCCCTCTGCATTCCTTGCTTAGGCCCAGACCACGACATCTCGGCCTGTCGTTTTTGTGCTACATTCAACAAACGCACTATTAAGCGTCGGGCGAATTTCGCCCAACACTATTTTGGCAAAAAGTTTAATGACATTATGTCGTTGGATACTCCGACTCCAGTTTTGAGTAAAAGATGCAAAGATAAGGACCGACATACGAGGTCCGCGACTTCTACCAACACCACGCTAAAGCCGACTATAGGTGCTCCGGTTCTCAGTGAGGCGCCTACGCAGCCCCTGACTACTGATGACACTTCCTTAGTGGTGTCTTCTGTGCCCGAGGTCACAGGCTCTTCAGCCCACACCCCGATTACAGATACCGATGCCACTCTTGGCGGGGAAACTCAGAGTTAGACAGACCTGCCACCTCTCAAGGTGTCTTCAGGCCTTCTTTTTCCATTAAGGCTTTCACTAAATCTAAAGCAGTCATGCATACTAAAATACAAGCTCCACAGGGCCCCTCTCAAGGCCCCATGCCTAAAAAACAGATACTCAAAATGGCTGAGGATTTGATTACTCTTATCAGGGGTTCTCAACCCCCCACGGACAAAAGGCCCAGAGTGGAGGAAGAATACCCTTCCTTGGACCAGGCCTCCATTACTTCAGAACATTCTGAAGACCAGGAACATTCATACTCCCCTTTTGAAGATTCTGATGCAGCGGAGTCCATTCCCCTCTGTCTCCCCCCCTGAGGACTATTCTTTTGGGGAAACCTTGCATACCTTGAGGGAATACTTCCACTGGGAAGGCCAAGATTACTCAGACTCCAAGAAAAGGCTCAGGGATTTCCTCTTGCTCCCTCAGCACAGGCCTCTGGCTATCCCTCCTGTCTTAGACATACTAGATGATGTGTATTCAGAGGCCAGCCTTAACCCAGATTCTTTACCTCCAGCTCCAGTCAAGCCTGACAGGTATTACCGGGTTCCTGAATCACACCTATTTCCTATACAAAAGCCATGCGGCTGACCCAGAAACTATTTCACAGGGTCCCAATGGAATTAAGGCCTCCACTGCCAAAAATCCATTACCTTCAGAGAGAGATTCCAGAGCTTTAGAAAGGTGGGGGAAAAAGGTATACACCTCGGCCACTTTAACCATGAGGGCATGTTAAAGTATCAACAGTTTTTGTTATCTCAGTTGAAAAGCAAAATGTCACAACCTGAACAACCAGACTTGAAGGAGTTGCAGGATTTGCTGCATAGTGCAGAACAAGTGGGTAAACATACCTTGCAATGTGGTTTTGATGCTTTAGAGGCCTCATGTAGAGCTGCTATTACAGATCAGTCATACGTAGACATGCTTGGCTCAAAGAGCAAACCTTACCAGATCATGTCAAAGCTAAATTACTAGATGCACCTCTTCAAAAAGATGTATTGTTTGGTGTTAAAGCTGAGGAGGTATTAAAGAAAATGGAGGAAAAGGCAAAATCAATGCAAACAGTGAAAGATTTCCTACAGGTACAACCTCCACGTTTCAGTGGAAATTGGCCTTCAAAAAATTGGTCCTTTCCAGCCACGGACAGACCTGAAAGAGGTAGATACAGGCACCCGAGGGGTAGAGGGCAATCTCAAGGATCATTTAGAGGCAGACAATGGCAAGCACCTACACCAAGAGGTGGAGAGGATAGATCAGAGCCATTCAGAAAGCAGACACACTGACTTTCCCCTTTACATGCCAAGCAAAGCTCTAATGGCAGCACCTTTAGGTGGAAAACTGGCATTATTTTCGAAAAATTGGCATATTGTCACAAAAGACAAATGGATCCTGGACATTATAGACAGAGGCTACAGATTCCACTTTCACACCCTTCCAAAAATGAGAGGCATGCCAAACCTGCCACAAAATCAAAGGGCAGAGGCACAAAAACAAAATTACAGCTCTCATGGACATGAAAGCTATTCAAGAGGTACCTGCGCATGAGCAGGGTCAAGGTTTTTATTCCAGACTATTCCTGGTACCAAGGAAGGACAAAGATTGGAGACCTATTTTGGACCTATCCATCCTAAACACATATTTACTCGTACCAAAATTCAAGATGCTCACATTACAGCAGCTTCTTCCCATGCTGGGCAAGGAGTCTTGGCTGGTAACACTGGACCTCAAGGAGGCATACCTGCATGTCCATATCAGACAAGATTGCAGAAGATACCTCAGATTTCTTGCAGGTTCAACACATTATCAATTCTCTGCATTGCCCTTTGGATTATCTACTGCGCCCAGAGTATTCATGAAATGCCTGGCATCAGTAATTGCCTTCTGCAGACTTCAAGGGATACAAATATACCCATATTTGGATGACTGCCTGATCCAAGCAGACAGCAAACTCATACTTCTGAAACACCTGGTGTTTGTAATAAAGTTGTTGAACTCTCTGGGATACACAGTCAACAAAAAGAAATCAAGACTAATACCCTCTCAAACAATAATTTTCCTGGGTGCCAGCTTGAATACAAACACCCAGATGGCCTACCTCACGCCAGAGAAACAAGGGCAACTAACTCAATACTTCAGAAAACTGGCAACCTTCACCAGGCTGACTGCAAGGAAAATCCTGCAGGCTCAAGGATTCATGGCATCTTGCATCCTGCTAATCCCATGTGCAAAGCTGCATATGAGGAAACTTCAATGGTACCTAAAAAACTTATGGTCTCAACACAGCCACAGTTTGGAAACAATTATACCACTGATTCCATGCCTCCAAAAGGAATTTTTGTGGTGGGCTCAAGCATGCCAAAGAAACATAGGTCTCCCAGTCTGCTTGCCTCAAGCAAATCAAATCATCACAACAGACGCCTCGGACTATGCCTGGGGGGCGCACATGACAGATCAGTGCATTCAGGACAAATGGTCCCAAAAAGAAAAGCACCTACACATCAATCAAAAGGAAATGCTAGCAGTAAAAAATGCTATTATGGCTTTCAAAGACCTACTGCATCCAGGCCAGCTATTGATAAGGACAGACAACACCACAGTGATGTGGTACATAAACAAACAGGGAGGAACCCATTCATATCCCCTGTGCAGGCTAGCCATGTCTTTGGAACATGGCTCTGGAATTACAAATCCAACTTCAAGCACAATTCCTGCCAGGCAAGGAAAACATGCTGGCAGACAACCTGAGCAGAAATATGACAGATCCACACGAATGGAAGTTGCATCCTCAAGTTTT